>NW_025963786.1:170000-770000 GCF_023055435.1 Haliotis rufescens
TAAAAAACCTTAAATAATTAGGAACACTGTTTCTGATTCTTGTACAAAGTTGTCTGATATTACCCTACACTATCAGGAAGTCAGAATTACAAATAATATTACAAATAGTTGATTAAATGATTTTATTATATATTTAACATACTTACCGCGGAGAAAGATGTTGTTGGCAAAACCGTCATCAAACAGAGGGCCGTTAGTAATCTCATTTCAAGGTAAAAATATGTCAACGTCATTGTCCCTGCTGTATCCGGAAGGAAAATGAAATAGGTCTGTGTATACGTATTCTCCGTACAGAATCCCAAGTTACAACAGAATCACAGAATCCCAAGTTACAACAGAAGTTGTAATCACAGAAGTTGTAATCACAGAAACATCATGTGTGTGATCAATCGATCACAGAAACACAACCTATATTAACAGTCATTCCCAGAGACACATACACAAGGTCGACCACGTCCACGTCAGGTGAAGGTCACAACATGAATCATACTCTATTTTCGTATCTCTCCAGTGATCCGTTCATGTAACTTTCCTATCTGGTATCCCCGCCGTGATATTGCTGGAACATTGCTAAAAGCGGCGTTAAACCATACTCACTCACTCACACATGTAACTTTCACCATCAATTTGCCTTTTCCCGCCATGTGGAATCTGTTTAGGCTGTTAATCCAGTCTGATTATTCTCTAGCGATGACGTGTCACAGTTAACCTGCACGAACCATGTGCTTGTACAGTTACTACCAACGTCTCAATACTTTAGAGTGTAAGCAATGTTGAGGGAGTAGACTTTTATCGGCAGGTACGTCGCTCGAATGACTGCGCAGTTAAGAGCTATTCACAAACGTGAAAGTCACGTGACTTTTCTCGCTATCTATGTAAGCCATGGCGTCAATGTAGGTGCGCCGCATACCTTAACAAGTAACGATATCATTTACGCAATATCGTCACAGAAATAGCTTTACAATGCAAATATTGACATACATGTTACCCATGAACCTGCCTGGCTGGTGAAAAGGGACAGGGGTGGCCCATTCGTCGTAGGCGCCACATTTCGCCGTACAGAGTTGCGTCCCTTGGGCACGCCAGAAACCTTTGAATGTGGAATCGAATCCCGGTTCGACCCGATTATGTTTCTTGGTATGTCAGCACCATACCCCTTTTCATGGTTTTCACCAAAGTGGTAGACGTCTAAGATCTGCATCACATCGGACTTTCCTCCCACAATAAGCTTACACGCCGTCATATAACTGGAATACTGTTTAGAGCGGCGTTAATCCAACTCACTCACTAATGGATAAAACAAAGAATGGTCGGCTTGGAGTCAGTATACTGTGTTTAAGTGGGGTATTCCATAAACTGAAGCGTGCTTTCTCGGTGGTCTGGCAATATAAAATCGGCATTAATCCGGAATAGTACGTACAAGAGCCACATTACACAGTGCAACAATTAGTGATTGGGAAAGCCATGTGCAATTCACGCCTAATGTATGAATATAAACAATTCTGTAAGTGACCTTCATGCGGTCTTGTTTTCTTACCTTCGCCACCAAGTTTCCGCTGACTGACAAATCACAATGAAGCGCCGCTTTGCCGCCATATTTGTTTACACAACAGAAGGCCTACTCATTCATACAAAATCGTTC
Organism: Haliotis rufescens; assembly: GCF_023055435.1. Taxonomy (NCBI): domain Eukaryota; kingdom Metazoa; phylum Mollusca; class Gastropoda; order Lepetellida; family Haliotidae; genus Haliotis; species Haliotis rufescens. The sequence continues at coordinate 171,643 of NW_025963786.1, forward strand.
GTTTTTTTATCTCCCGAAACGTTCCGATTATGTTTGATTTCTACTGGTTACGTCATACATTTGCCCAGCGCTATTCAAACGATGGAATGTAGGTCGGAAGATACCGTATTTCCCTGTGTGTGAGTATAATTGTCATTTCGTGTGTTGTGCGCAGTCAAAAATTACATCTATCGCTTTAGGTGAACGAACAAGGGATAACAAACTTGGTCAATAAAATTGTGAAATTTACCTTAAAACATTACTAGACATGATGATTTATGATTGCAGTTATGTCTTGTTATGCTAGGCGTTGACTTTTGTTTGAAGAGATTTAGATTACCGGGTGTTTTTGTCGTGGAATAAAACTAAGACGAAAGTCGTTCTACCGCTGTTTCAGTGACATGTTACCCAATGATATAAGTTATACAAATTCTGATGCAATGAAAGGACGAAATAGAATATAAAACTGGAATAATATATTCTAATATCGTGTTAATTTTGTTGCAGCTTTTGCTATGTAAAACATGATATATGTGTGATAAAGTACCGATTCTCGTACTTTAACGGTTGGGACCCGTCGAACCCACACTACCAGATTCGAACCCACACTGCCAGAGTGAGGAACCTAATCGGCACCAACCAAAGTCAGCGGTGACTGGAGAAAGATTCTCGTACATAATTGACAGATGGGCTTTAGAATATGCTAAATCCCTGGACACTCGAACTGATAAACTTTTAACTCACTATAACTCACTTTCTGATTGACTGTTATCATTACTCCGATCTTCGAGCACCTTTATTCAATGTTTTGAAGGACATCATCTATCATTTATCTAGCCGACAGACGCTTGTAGAATTGCTAAAAAATGCTGCTGTATTACAGCCATGACTAGCAGGCACTGTAACACAAATCATGCAACACAGTCTTCTAACATGGGGAATTGTTCTTACTCTATTGCTATGTATGTATGTATGTATGTATGTATGTAGGTAGGTAGGTAGGTAGGTAGGTAGGTAGGTAGGTATGTGTGTGTGTATGTATGTGTGTGTTTGTATGTGTGTATGTATGTGTGTATGCACGTGTGTGTATGTATATATGTATGTGTGTGTCTTTGTGTGTATGTATGTGTGCATGTGTGTGTATGTATGTGTGTGTTTGTATCTGTGTATGTGTGTGTGTGTGTGCACGTTGCGTGTTTGTGTATTTATAATGTGTGCGTGTGTGTGTGCGGTGAAAATAACTTCAGTGATACCCATGCCCCTATGTGTAATGTTCCTTGTTATCTGACAAATCGTCAGCATTTCACTCATCGTCACCATCTTGCAGATAAAGTTGACTTTGAGGGGTAATAGGACAAGTACCGAGGGAGCAATTTTATAATCATTTCGGGATGGGGTGTTGTGTTTGTTACAGGGTCCTAATATTGTTCTGCCATATCTTTAAGGCATTTATCTCAATCAAACAGCGTAAATACTTCTGGATCCGCAGCACACTCAAAAATATTATTTTTTTTCACGGAACAGCCATCTATGTTATCAATACTTATAAAGTCAAAAACAACAAATTATAATCCCAAGGGGGGACAGGTCAATAGGCACCCGTGAAGATCAGGGTTAGAATGTGTCTTAAACAGTCCATGCTTGCCGTAAAAGGCGACTATGCTTGTCGTTAGACTAACGGGATCTGGTGATCAGGCTCGCTGACTTTGTTGATGCATGTCATCGTATCCCAATTGCGTGGATCGATGCTGGTGATGTCAATTACTAAATTGTCTGGTCAAGACTCGAACTGCCGTCATATAACTGGACTATTGCGGTGTTAGACAACAAACAAACAGGTCACAAGAACGGATGATTTAACCATGACGCTCTTTAAATGTGCGTCTCAATTAAGCTGATCGGGCGACAGGTCTAACTGAACTCAGTTTGTAAATCTGTAAGTATATTTTATCGGATTGAAAACATGCAGAATCTGATATTACCCCAATGCACACACTCACGCGCGCACACACACTCGCACATCCACCATTACTACCCCGCTCTCTCTATAGATTAATATAATACAACGACTCATGAGTACAGTGTCATGTGGCTAAACGTTTATACAATATGTATTATGTGTATGCCATCGTACATAGGAATGCATATATTAGTGTACATACATTAACTAACGTATCATATGTTATAAAGTACATACGCTATGTGGCTGTTTAAACGAGAATGTCGATTAATTTTCATTGCCAGTCATGTTTGTGTACTCAACAACAAACATGAAAGAAGCATTGTTGACAATGGCTTGAAATCCAGGTAAATTTCGGATCCACCGAGTTTCGGACCAGACCAGAGTTTACTTTCGGATCCAATGTAAATTACGGATACGTAACAGTCACTTGCCATCAACTTCTGTCGAAATCTCTAACGTGGAGGTGAAATCCGAGAAATGTAGTCTATGGTTAAGAAAGCGTAGATTTCACCGCGACCAGTGTTAGACTCCGAAATTAGACAAAACTCGAGGCCTTTCTCTCAACGCAAGGCGTGTGTACTGAGCCTGGTTCACAGTACATTCAATGTGAGATACATTTGTCGCGCTAAGGCAGCCATATCAGTAGTGCGACACAAAGCAATCGGGGGAAACTATTTGGAATCCAAGTCTGGTGTGTCAATAGAAGATTGTGAAGTACCGATACAGCTAATATTACAATATTATTATTTAAAACAAAGTTACGTGAACTTCAATGACAGTTGGGTGGATGCAATCATTTTGCTGACACTCCAATAGTTTGAGTATGGGTACTAAAATCGTCCTAAAGTTTTCCTTGAAATGTTTAAGGGCATTCTGCTGGTAAGACCAAGGCATTCTGCCGGTAAGACTTGTGGGAACGATAGCAGAGTTTACCTCCGCAAAGAAGAGACTGTCTGAACAATGGAGTGACGTCATCAAAGGTTTATAAAGGCGAATCTGCGATGCGAATCGACAATCAAAGGTTTCTGGGAGGCATATGTAGTCCCCGAGAATGCTATCGGAAATCAATACAACCGCAACGATACTTCCTTCCATTATTCGTGGATTACACTGGGTGTACAATGCACTTTCTAAAACCTCAAATACACATTCCACTGAACACATTTCACATGTAATTTGAATTGGAGTTAAAGGTACACTGTATTCAAGTTGATGTACCTTTCATCTTCTTGGTTCAAATGATATCTAAACTGATCGTGAACACCACACACTCAGAATCCTCGATTAACCAGGGTATTGTCGTCATTCTATTGTGGTAAAGGCCCTGGACCCATCGTACGTTATACGCCAGGATTTGCCCGACTAGGTCGCTCTACAGACATCTTTTACGTCATTTCTATCACTCTCTCGCGAAAGATGTGTAAACGCAAAAATGTTAGAACGTCAGTCGTGGTTCTCTCGACTGAGAGAGAAGCCGGCTGTCTACCACTAGACCACGGAGGCAGTCGGACCCATGGTGTGTTTGCCCGACGAAGCTGCTGCAGAGACAGCTGTTACGCCATTTCTAGCCATCTCTAAACGTATAAACGTCTGTTTTGCGGTCATGTGACGGTTCTCTCGACTGACAGAGAAGCCTATTATTGTGTGAGTCACACATTTAAAACCATACGTGTGTTTATTACCTTATACATGGAGACTTTGTTAAGTTGAAGTTCTCATATCATTGAAAATGCATCGAGGTATCGGTTGTTCGATACATGTGTGCTACCAATAGACGATGACGAGTTTACCATTGAAGGAGTTCGATTTGAAACTACTTCATTATTGCACGTGAAAAACAAAATATTACAAATTATCGAGATTAATTTTGATAAACACTCAATGCACAGTATAGACTGAAGTTTTGTAAACAGACATATTTTAATAGCTGTTATACTTAATTAAAACATTTGAGAAAACAACGTTGTAAATACACGGTTTGACACAAACTCAGCCGTTACTGTGTTTATGTTCACTTTCCTAGGGGCCCGACCACGTCAATTGGGTGGCCCAGGCAGCAGACCATCAGATCCCCCTCGCAGGATCCCTGGGGGCCCAACGAAGCCGCCAAACCCGCTGCAGGTAGTCTCACGGATCACTGTGAATGAGACACAAGTTCAACATGGTGATTGACTGGTGGCTTGGTTGACATGTGACGCCGTTTTTAAACAGTATTTCAATTATATGACGTCGTGTCAGCTTGAAGTGATGCAAGGTCTGAAGTGATGCAGATCTTAGACTTCGGTGAACACACGGTGTTGACAAACCTAGAAGCCTGAGTAGGAAACAACTGAGATTCGAACCCACAGCTATAGGCTCTGGCAAGCATCTTACGACCAAGACCAACCCAGTTTCTCAACGGGGCTCGATTACATGATTAGTGTAGCCCCGCTGGGATTCCGGTTTAGAGTTGGTCCCCAGCAACACATGCTTGTCTCCGTGGATCGGGTGGCCAGGCTCCGCGTCTTGAGTGATATCGTGTCAGCGAGCCCAGACTGCGTGAATGGTTGCTTACACTATCAATGACTGGTTTGTCTGTCTTAGACAGTTTGTCTGTTTTGCATACAGGCCAAGGGCACATTGCTGAGTTTTGAGTTCGGCGTTAAACAACAAGCAATAAAAACATCATTAAAAATTAGTTCAATGAGTTATCAGTAACACGTAACAATCTTTGAAATATAACCCCTCCCCCCTTCGCCCCGCCCCTTCCCCGCCTTCCCCTCCCTTATTTTAAGCAACCATCGTTGAGGATCCTACACCGTTTGGCAATGACAGAGAATCCTGTTAATATCCACTTCAAAGATAGAGACAAAGTAAGTCTATATATAATGAAGGCTAAATTCGTCAATATTGTTTACGTATGTTACTTTTAATAAGACCGCCTCCGTGGTCTAGTGGTAGAGCGTCCGCCCGGAGAGCGGAAGGTCCGGGGTTCGATCCCCGGCCGCGTCATACAGACAGACGTGAAAAGATGGTACTTGTTGTTACCCTATCTGGCGCTCGACACTACGGGGCTTAAACAAGGACTGGTCGGCTCGGAGTCAGTATACTGTGTCGGAGTGGGGTATTCATGTTAAACTGCGGCATGGTATCTCAGTGTGCTAGCACTATAAATCGACATCAGTCCGGACTAGTACAAGCAGCCACACATACACGTGCATGCACGTCGCTATATAAGTGCAATAATCTTTGACGCGACGTTAAACTCCATTTCACCTCACCTCACCTCACCTCAGATTGTCTCAGTCCGTCCAGGGCTCGTGTCAAGGATGGTAGCTGCAATAAAATCACACATTTGCACATCATAAACTGTTCATGAATGTGTATATAAGTATTTGCTAAATAGGCCAAACTCAAAAATATGGTTTACTCTCCACTCTCATTTCCCATTTTCTATGACCGAAAATATGATAATAAATATTGAATTTCTCATTACGTCAAGGAAATAGGTAAGTATTTATGAAGTGTAAAGGAGTGTCCCTGATATGCCGGATAAGAAGCCCTGTACTTTGAAAGTGTGTTTGTGGTCCATATATGGACATTTTAATCTGGAGCAGTAAGCTGGAATGTAACTTCGTCCACACAATATGTTAAACAGAGAGGTCAGCTAGGACAGAACATGCATGTTATTTCAGATAATTGTGTGTGGTTTAATGCAGTTAGCAATAGTCCAAGTTGTCGCGGCGGCGGACACGAAAAATGGTCTTCACACAAGGTACTCAGGTGGAGGATCGAACCCACTGCCCATTTTTAGCTGTGCTTGTTTGTTGTTTAACCCAGCACACAGCACTATTTCAGTTCTGTGACTGCGGTCTGTTAATAATCGAGCCTAGACAAGACAAACCAGTGACTGATATTATGAGCATCGATCCACGCCACCGGGTTATGATGACCCGTTCAACCAGGTCACTGAGTCTGACCCCCTGACCCAATATGTTCCCTCTGCGATCTGCATAGGTTGCTGGGAGACGATGTCTAACCTGAAATGCTCACGGAGGGTCACTGCTTCAAAGGATATAGTAAGAGGGAATTAATTCACTTTTTGTCTGATATTTAACATTACAGTAAACTACGGTTATAACGAACTCAAAGGGACTACTAATTTTAGTTCGTTATAACAGTAGTTCGATATAAGTACATATACAGTATGACTACAGCAAGTAGTCGGGACCAAAAAGTAAGTTCGTTATATCCGTCAGTTCGTTATAAGCGTGTTCGTTATAACCGTAGTTTACTGTATATACCTTGCTAAAGGTTCGTTCCAAATCAGTTGCAGAAATAACTCAGTCCTTTTGGCAAAGTAAGTGTATCGAATAATTGTAAACATTCAATACAAGTATACCACAGTATTTTTTAATAATTGCGTTGCATTAATAATCGATCTACCTTATACGTATTTTTAAACAGAGTAATTATATAAAAACGAGAATTTGTAAAATTTTATATCTATCTATCATCATATATCCGCATTAACCAAAATCTGGCAGTTAGCTCACTGCATCATTTGCAACTGTAATAATATTACATAAATAATATCAAACCAGTAAAGATTTCTGTACGTACATGTAGTATATTTATGCCGTTTTGAACATTATCTTTTCAAAACTGTCGGGTTGGATGGGACACCGTCCTCAAAATCACGTCGCCACCGCCAACCCGTTAAAGGCCAATGGAGTCAGAAGTGAGACATCACCAAAAAGTTATGTTAAGTTGCTTTTTAACCCTGTGCATGTATGTCAGCTCCGGGGACCAACAAAGTGATCCTTGCGCCAAGACTGCAGTAAATCTATTGAGTCACGAGTGAGTGAGTATGGTTTCACGCCGCTTTTAGCAATATTCCAGCAATATCACGGCGGGGGACACCAGAAATGGGCTTCACACATTGTACCCATGTCGGGAATCGAACCCGGGTCTTCGGCGTGACGAGCGAACGCTTTAACCACTAGACTATCCGACCGCCCCCTTGAGTCACGAACGTCCTAGTATAGAGCTAAGATCGCTTTGTGGAGCAGAACCTACGAGGTGAGATTCAGCTTAAGTTCTATGTCGTTGAGGACAGAACCAAAATTACTCATTGGTCTGATGCCGATTAACATCTTTTTTATTATTCAGTGTTGATGAATGGAGAACATGACGGAAGAGTGTATATTTTATTTATAAGTACAGGCATTATCATCATTATAAACATGGCCTTCAGGCTGATGATAACTAGGCGGATGATCCGGATGATGCTTCTGAGATAACCGGCTAGCCAATCATTATTCCAGGGCAGCAAGCAGCAAACGGTTCAGACCCACATATCTTGAAGTCCAGATCGGCACATCTGACCAGTCGACTGTCTACACAGTTCCCATTGAGTGCCTTACAGAGTGCATCACGTCTGAAACATCATGGGATGTGAACATAAACTTCAGTTTCTCTTTGGTAATATTACTGAATGTGTCAGTACTTGTAGATTCTTAATAATGTGATATGCTTTAATAGTACAAATAAATATAATGAAATAGTATTTGAAAACACTGCCAAAAGTTCAAGTAAAATATTGCTCTGCAATTTTATATTTGACCTTTTTAGAACTATACTCAAATGCCAAATCGCCAACCTGGATGTTTAATTTCTGGTCTTCTTACAGGAATGGCGTCCTTGTGAACCCGATTTTATGGGATAAATTGTTAATTATAGTTTTCCATGCATGACAGCGAATATCAAATTACTTACATAGGGTGGAAGTTGCAACCAGGCAAAAATACAGTGTCATACACATATACACAAGAACAGCTCCATGTGTGCTTGAAAACGCCATGCTTGTGTGAGTGTTATCTGAACTCTTATCTCACGATGCACTCCCACATAAATCAGGTAATGTGAGACAATACAATGTATTTCAGTGTGATATAGTGTGAGAAGTATGTCACGTGTGCCATGATATATAGTGTAGAAGTATGTCACGTGTGCCATGATACATGGCGTAGAAGCTATAAATGTCCGATGAAGATGAAACTGTGCCATTGTCACCCTTGGAGATCCTGGTTAGAATTGATCATCAGCAACCCACGAACCTTCGTCACACTTGGGATATGACATCTCATATACTCAGAAAGGGCCAACTTGGTGTGTTGGGTGTCAAATGCCAACAAAGTATGCCAACAAGGGTCTGTTAAAGAACATGATGGATGTTTTTATTAAACTAATTATCATTGACGACTATTAAAAACAATGGAAAATGAAAGTGATCTGAAAAGCTACTCAAACAATACGCCTAAAAACAACCAGTGGTTTTGATCATGAGCGACCTTTATTTGACAAAAACAGTCAATGTTGGTATAAAATCGTTCATTCATATGAACACGTCTGAAAGCTGGCATAACAGATTGCAGAGATTTTCCTCATTTCTTAAAATATACCGTAGCCCAAACCCTACCCATCTTCTTTATAAACTGTGAAAGTTTGCTGAAGATCACCACTTCAAACGGTAATACGTCAAATTGTATGTATCTGTTAAACAAGACAAAGTCAATATTTCCTGAAGACATGTTTAATGCACAAATGTCCGTTGGCATATGCCGCACAATGCCACCAAACAACATGTGATCATAGTATCTGACCAAAACTCGACAGTAAAAAAAAAATCACGAAAAGAAATTCATTGTCATAGAATACATCATGATCACACCATCATTAGCGCGTGTGTGATCCACGTGATGCGATTACAGCCTGGTACCGTTGTCTCATGCTCGAAGTGAGTGGATGGTTGCCGTTGCCGGATGGACGGGATGTCGTAAGAGGGCGATCTGCAGCTCGTTCCACACGTGTTCGATAATGTTGTGGTTCTGGTGACCGTGCTGCCCAATTCATGTCGATAATGGTCTCCTGCTCTATAAAGTAGGCAGCAACGACCCTGGCACGAAGGGTTCGTGGTTATCGTTTATGAGGATGAAGTCCGATTGTACGAGCATACGGTCTCACGTACATAACCAGAATATCATCCCTGTCATGATTGAGCCCCCTCCTTAGAGGTCATTTTCGGCTACGTTGGAATCCTGAAATATTTCTCCTTGTCTACGCCACATTCTTCATCAGTGAAGAGTACTGGGGCCCATTCCTGGTCTGTCCAATTGATGTGATCTTCAGCCCAGTCCAAAATCCCCTGTCTGTAATGCCAGGTCTGTAGGATGTGAATGTATGCCCTGCGTGACCATGGACCATCCTTACGGAGACGATTACCTGTGTAGAAGCCTTAACGCCACTATCGTTCCGAAGGTCATTTCTGTGTGTGGTGGCAGTCACGAAGTAATAATACTTCTTGCTGCATTTATGAGAAACCTGTCTTACCACTGTGTGTTGTAACGCTGCCGACCACAGGATCTCTGCGTTGCTGATCCAAACGCCAAGCATCGATTCCATGCCCTGCTGATCACACTTTGGCTGAAACCAAAGACGTTAGACGTTGTGCATTGTTTCCGTTGAGATTCGATAGACGCTCATTGCATTCTGTTTGTAAATTGATCAGTCGTCAGGAAGTTACTATTTTAAGATGCTAGTGTGGGGTGTAAACTTCCGGTTCGGTATACCGCGGAAGGTGATAGTATGTTATTGATACTTTTTTAATGTTCTAGTGCCGATGGACTGGTGAGGGAACTGTCTGGAACTTTCCAGTTGCTGTGTAGGTTGTATTTTAAGGGACAATAGCGTGTTTAAATATCTCTCACGCATTTTCATCACGCAAGACCAGCTTTTATGTCAGGATCGCTCATGATCCCCGATTCCCTGTCTCGCCCATCACGGAAGCTTGACCACTGTCGCCGCTGGGTGAATATATATTATTATCACTGACTTTTGCTAACACCACGGTATTTGCTACTGACCACTGACCACTGGCATCATATTATCATACTGTCATTGAAAATTGTACTACCACTCTATTGTGTACTGTCATTGTAATTGCTGTGCAGTAATTTGTGTTGATTTGTAAACCTAGTTAACTTTGTAATACATTTGTTGATTGTTAACCACTTGTTGGTAGTTTGTTGGTTTCACACTAAGTTTGTTAACGTACAGTTTTCTGGGTTAACATATGGTTTCAATTTAGGAATCGACACGTAACATTAGTAAACTGTGAGTAGTATACTATCCTGTGTAATTATACATGAATGTACATAAACTCAACATGTATTAGTCCAGTTATTGATCTGTACGCATATCCAGGAAACGTTTACACCAGCTCGACAATGTTGTAACGTAGTATAGTTTGACTTTGGAAAATGTAACATTGTCTCTCATTGCTGAAGAATTGGTCGAAATGTAACAATGTCGCCACTTTTTGTTTGGTGAAGACGCAACAATGCCCGTTCTAGGATTCCATGATGTCCCTCGTGGTTTTGTAGTTATAAACCCTCACTATTCCTAGCCTTGGGGGGCACGGGTGGCCCAGTCGTCTAAGGCGCAGCGATTCGCTGTGCAGAATTGCGTCCCTTGGCCACGCCAGAAACCTATGATTGTGGGTTCCAATGCCAGTTCGCCCCGAATGTTTCTAGGTTTGTCAGCACCATACCCGTGCTCGTGGGTTTCACCGAAGTGGTAAACGGCTGAACCCTGCATCACTTGGGGCTTTCCTCCCACATTAAGCTGACACGCCGCGATATAACTGGAATACTGTTAAAAGCGGCGTTAAACCCAACTCACTCACTCACTATTACTAGCCTTGATCTTTAAAGAAGCTCATGAATTAAGTACACGGAATGATAAAATAATTTAATGTTACGGTACATTGCAGCGATCCACCCGACTGGTCATGATGGCATCAGCCAGGTCAAACACAGTAACCTAAGGTCCTCGTAGCTCGTCTCAAGGAGTGGACCTATAGGTATTCTAGCAGTGGCTTTGGCAACTCCGGAGGTTATGGTGCGGATGGTGGTAAATACGGAAGCAATGGTAACAACTTCGGAGGAGGAGGCGGCGGAGGTGGTTATCAAGGCAACGTCCTAAAAATATTTCTAAGGTATTCTAACTGATGTGAATACAGCATAACTGCACAACTTGTTCAGTAAATACATCAGCTTGTTTCTCCCAAATACTGAGTCCTCTGGTGCGCCCTCAGAGTTGAATATAATCAACTAAACCTCTAACCTCCCGAACAAGAAAAAGGGGTATCCTGACAATCAACAGAACATGTTCTCTGTGTATTGTAAGGGATGTAAATGTATTGTAGGTGTTCATAATCCTGATCCCCTTCTTTAATTTATGAGTATACAAATAGCACCATCGGTGTGACATTTTGTGTGCGATATTGCATCGGGATCCAAATTAATAAAAGTAGTGTATTGATCAGGTTTTTTTTATCCTTTTCACTTTCACATAAATGGTGGGGGGTGCAGATGGTCCAGTAACATATGTCGCCGTAATTCACTATTTACAGTAAACTACGGTTATAACGAACACGCTTATAACGAACTGACAGATATAACGAACTTACTTTTTAGTCCCGACTATTTGCTGTAGTTATGCTGTATATATGCTTATAACGAACTACGTTTATAACGAACTAAAATTAGTATCCCCTATGAGTTCGTTATAACCGTAGTTTACTGTATATCTATGTACGTGAGTTATAATCTCGGTTCGACCTTGTTATGTCTTGGGTTTGTCAGCTCCAATGCCTGTGCTAATGGATTTCACCACAGAGGTAAAAGCCTACTTGCGTCACTTCTCTACCATTAAGCTCAAACTATATGAAGCTATTATGTAAATTAAGATTGAAATAATATAACCGATGAACTGAAAGTGTGATAGTGCCTTGGTTACTTTTTAACGACAAAACATGAGCCACTAAGATAGTTCACTCTGTTTATTAATGTGTACGTGTACATTCATCCGAAGTATATGGAGTGTTGTCATTTTACGAGGATCTGAAACAAAACAATAACAAAATATATTAAGTATTGATCATTATATGATCAATAGATTTCCAGTATATAGAGATGTTCCATTGGGCGCTTGATATCAATTGTCATAATTATCTTTCTATTAAACACATTTCAGTTATTGTTAGCCCCTAGTAGGTATTTTGTATAAAGAAAGGAAACTAAAATCCTCTTCATCATTAAACGCATCGAAGGAGGAAAATAAGTGAGTGTGTGAGTTGGGATTAACGCCGCTTTTAACTGTATTCCAGTTATATCACGACGTGTCAGCTTCGTGTGGGAGGAAAGCTCGAATTTTTGTTTTGTTTGTTTGTTTGTTGTATAACGCCGCACTCAGCAATATTCGAGCTATATGACGGCGGTCTGTAAAATAATCCAGTCTGGACCAGACAATCGACATCATGAGCATCGATCCGCGCAATTGAGATCGATGACATTTATCAACCAAGTCTGCGAGCCTGACCACCCGATCCCGTTAGTCGCCTTTTACGACAAGCATAGTCACCTTTTACGGCAATATGGGTTGCTGAAGATCAATTCTACCCCGGAATCTTCACGGGTCGAAAGCCCGAAGTGATGCAGGTCTTAGACGTTTACCACTTTGGTGAAACCCACGAGCACGTGTATGGTGCTGACAAACCTAGAAACATAATCGGGGCGAACCGGGATTCGAACCCACAATCATAGGTTTCCTGTGTGTACAAGGGAGGCGACTCTGCAAAGCAAATCGCGGCACCTTAGAAGACTGGGGAAAATAAAAATGAAAATGTTATCATTGAAAGCCTTCAGGAATTATTACAAGTGAGGGATTCAAACTGACCTTGGCCTGTTACAGATAGAGTATGCACCTATAGGTCAACCATGGTGTCGATGACGACGGTGACGTCTATGGCGATGGCGACGACATCGGCGATGACGATGAGCGCCCGTCATGTCAAATGCTAGCAAAGACCCTGGAAGAAAACGAAGCCAAAAATGAAAAAAATATCTCCGTGAGTAAAACTATTTCGTAAATTAATTATTTGCAATAAAAGTTAGTGATTGAGCAGGGTTTAAGCCGCTTTTAGCAATATTCCAGCAATATCACAGCGAGGGATACCAGAAATGGGCTTCACACATTGTACCCATGTCAGGAATCGATGCGATAAAAGAAGCAGATGAGAGATCAAGATGTATGAACCCAGAGAAACAAAAACTACTACCTTTAATCTACCTTGAAACCTTACTCACCCAACAAAAGCACAACTAGCAGATAAGAGATCTTCATGGTGGAAAGAGGAACCCGAGTTTGTTTGACTGAATGATGAGGTTCTGTTCTTTTGGCTAGAACGATGCATTATATACAAGTGAACTCGGAAGTTCATCAGGAAAAAACTTGAATTGATTCCATTTTGGTTTTGCTATTGATGGACTACTTGCTGTTTGTTGACACTAGCAACCACGTCAATGTTCACAGACGTGTCACCCTTCTACCAGCAGGCTAAAGGCGGCTGTTGCCGGTGTCGTTGTCGGTGTCGGTGTGATGATGTAGAGAGGTCACGGGACGCCGTCGGGGGCACTGATGCACAGCGTGGTGGTGGTTACATGGAGAGTACCTGGTCAATAAACGTGGCTGTCAACATCAACAGTCGGCAGGCGTTATGAAAGGTATACACACGTTTACTTCCAGGCAGTTTTGTATATATATAAAGTGTTTGTGAGGACATAGTATACCTTCACAACCTCGTCATCTTGATCTATTAACGTTCAGGCACAGGATAGTTTCACAAGTACAGGATGAAGACATCTTTCCTGATGGTACTTCTACTGCTGGGTGAGATTAACTGTAGTTATATCTGTATAACTGAAAAGACTGTAATCAACTTAAGTCAAACGATGCAAGTCTTATCAACATCAAACAATGCAGCCATGAACTGTGAACTTAAGAAATCGTGACTTTGTGTTCTTGATCTTTAAGGTTCCCTCTTAGCATTTGACTTGACTGGGGCACATCGTCACCGGAGATGTCGTCGTCATCGCCACAGACGTCATCGTCGCCGCCACCACGGATGATCATCAATGACGGTTTACTGAGCTCGAGTAGAGGTAAAGTACCAGAGGCATTACACGTTCTTCTTTATATTGTCGTTACATCACAATTCTTTAATCCTAAAGGGTGTATCGTTTACCTCACCTTGTCCACTGGTACCGATGTTTCAAAGACAAGTGGATGTTCATAGCCACACAATATTCCAGTTATATCACGGCGTGCCAGCTTAATGGTGGAGGAAAGCCCGAAGTGAAGCAGATCTCAGACGTTTACCTTTGGTGAAGCCCACGAACACGGTTGCGGTGCTGATAAACCTAGACACATTACGAATCGGGATTCGAACCCACGATCAAGGCTTTCTGGCCTACCCAAGGGAGGCAACTCTGTACAGTGATTTTTGACGACTTAGACGACTGGGCCCTAAACAATATGGGTGTCCTATTGTACTTATTCTCACAGTGATGTGTCCAGCTGGTAGAGCAATTTCATGGTTAATCATAATTTTTTTTTTATATTATTATTATTATTATTATTATTATTATTATTATTACACAGTAACAAACAATGTAGGATGTGGTGGTTTATGTGCTGTTCGTATTTGTCCATATGTGGCAGTAGGGTAGCTTAATGGTCAAAGCGTTAGCACATGTACACCACACTGGAGAACCGAGATCGATTCCCGACACTGGTACAATGTATAAAGCTCATTTCTGGTAAAACAAAGCCGGGATACTCCAATAAGATTCCACTCACTCACCGATATATCCTTTATTTCTGTTTCAGAGCATTGATCTACACAGCAGCATACGAACATGTTCATTACCAAAAGGTTATAATAAAACATCTGTACCAAACTTTATCTTGTCTCGATTTTGACTAATATTCTGGTATTGTCAGGTCATTAGTGAATCAAAATGAGAGAGTGAATAGAGGTTTTGTTGTGCATTTGATATTAAAGTTGTATCTGAAGTGGTTGAAGGTTGAAGTCGCTGTGGAACAATAACACTGGCATTAGCCAGGCCACACATACTCAATCAAGTCATGTGTGATAAGGTCTACATGTACATGTCTTTCGCGGCAGTCAGCAATATGTAAATAATAGAGTTGGAGCAGGCAAAACCAGTGGTTGATGTTATGTCAAAGAAGTACCATGGAACGCAGTGAACCAGTTCACACAACGAGGAAGAATGGTTCAACTGTACTGTAAAACATGTGCTTAGATCCTACAAACAAACGTGCGTTCCTTGTCCCACAACTTTCATGCGTTATGGGTCATGTTTAGAATTGTGTTTAACAGTTAAGCGTGTTTAGGGTTTCAATGTGGAAAAAATCTTTACCCCACCCCGTCCTTGATATTCACTGCAGGTAATGTAAAAAAGAGGGCATTTTCTGTATGTATTTTTTATCAGATGTAGATGGGAATAGAGAAGTTTAGGGGTAACCTTAAATAAATGGAGGCATATCGTAGTATTGAAATATACATTCATTGTCAGGTTCAGTTATGACAGAAATGTTGTTAGTCGTACAGCAACAGCACATTTATGAACAAAACCATTTTAAAATCTTGGCTTGAAACGAACCTGCAACCTCTTGAGTTGAAGTTCCTCACTCTACCATCAGTGCAGCGGTGATTGTTGACGTCGCAAATGTCGCTACTATATATCTTAGCTTGGTCTATTTGTACATTATTATGTTAATACTGTACCAAGTTCATTTTAATTACTGGTGGTATATGTGATGGCAAGTGCCTGCGAATCGTATCGCACATCTATTTTCAATACATCTTATTAACATTTCACTCAATGCCCAATAATATGCAATTTATTTTTATTTAAATTCTAAACATATATATGGGGATGTGTCGTTAAGGTGGTGTTCAGACTGTGATAAGATAAGTTTATGTGAAGATGCGGGGTCGAATAGGTCTTCAGCGACCCATGCTTGCCATACAAGGCGACTAATGGGATCGGGTGGTCAGGCTCGCTGACTTGGTTGATTCATGTCATCGATTCCAATTGTGTGGATCGATACTCATGATATTAATCACTGGATTATTTACAGATCGCCGTCATATAGCTGGAATATTGGTGAGTGCGGCGTTAAACAATAAACCCACCAACCAACATGTGTTTAAACCCTTAGCGTGTTCAGATAGAATACACTAAATGTGTATGCTGTATAGGATTTAAACACATTCATTACCAGGTTTAGATCACAACACGTGTTGTATGTGTGTACATTCTATGTTATAGCTTGGTTAGGTAACGTGCGTTGTGGGCTTGTGCCGGGAGCTGGCTGGTTAAACGAGGATCTATGTTTAGTGTGTGGATATCGGAGTTGGTGGCGCGGACGTCGGAGAAGACGACTCGCGGTGAGAATTTGGATGCCGATCCGAAAGTGACAGGAGTTAACTGGCTGATAAAGTATTTAGATTTTTAAGTTTTATTTGGGAGGATCTAAATTTTGTCGAGTAGTTCGGCTTTAATGATAAATTGTGTTATGGCGTTGAAGATGTAAGGGGGATTGGAGGGGTTGAAGAGAAGTGGAAGATTGTGTTTGAAGTTTGGAGGGATAGCTTGATAGAGTTCAGAATGAAGAGAGTTGTAAAAAGGACAGCTGTTAAAAATATGATACAAGTCTTCAGGATTTTTACAATATGTACAGGTTCCGTCTGGATGTCTTCCTTGTTTGTGTAGTGTTTGGTTGAGAGCTGTGTTGCCGCTTATAATTCTGGAAATGATGTTGTCTAGGTGGTTGGATGTGTTAAAGTTGCGACATTTAGAATTGGGACGGGTGAAAATTGATCTGAGCCATACGGAGTTGCAGTTTTGTATAATACTATTGTAGTTGTGGAGTTTAATGGATCTCTTGATTATATTCTTAGTTTCTGCCTTGGACGTGTGAAAGTATATTTCTAGTGATGGTTGTTGGGTGGCTACTTTGGCTGCGGTGTGGGCTATGTTGTTACCGGGTATATTGGTGTGCCCTGGGACCCAGAGTAAATTAATATGTTTGTTTTTCTCCTTAAGTTGGTTGGTGAGGGTGATTATATTAGCAATGAGGTCAGGCCGGGTTTTAGAGTGTTTATTTTGTATTTGTTTAAGAGATGATAGTGAGTCGGAGATGATTAGGAATTTGTGTTGGTTGATTGTTTTAATGGCGTGTATTGCTGTTAGAATGGCTAGTAATTCATCGGTGTTGTTGTTTGTGTAGTTTTTATAGTTGAAATTTGTAGTGAGCGGGGGTGTTTGATCTATGTGTAGTCCTAAGCCTGTGATGTTGTTTGATTTGGATGCGTCTGTGTAGATGTGGGTGTGAGTGGGCCAGTTATTATGGATGTGAGTGCGTGTTAGTTTGGCCTTGTTCGCAGCTGGGATGCCATTGCTAGGGGTGAACCGTTGGTGAAGGGAAGTATCTACAGGGGGGAAGGGAGGTCGGCTATGAATTGATTTGAGGGGGGGGGGGGGGGGGGGGGGGGAGTTATATTGTTTAGATTGTGGGTGATTAGTAGTTTATGTAAGTGTGTGATGTATGGTGCCTTGTCGGGGGTGTTTTGAAATTTGTGTAAAGTCTGTTTGTTGATGTTGTCGTATTTTTGTTTTATTGTTTTGAAAATTGGGTTGTGTTGGGCCCCAGCCCAGTAGTTGAGGATGGTTTGATGGATTCGGTGTTTGATGGAGAGTGTATTGGTGATTAATAGAAGGGCGTTGTGTGAGGTTCCAGTCCTTGTGCCGGTGGCTAGCTTGAGGGCTTTGTATTGTATTGATTTTAGTTTGTTGTAGTTAGGGGTTGTGATGCCGCTTAAGACCGGAGCGGCATAGTCTATTTTTGATTGGATGAGTGTTTTGTATATGTTGAGTAGGGTTTGTTTGTCGGACCCCCAGTTATTACCTTTGGTAGCTCTCATTAAATTTAAATCTTTTTCGCAAGAATTGACCGTTTTCAGTACTTGGGGGCCCCATGTAAGGTGTTGGTCGAATGTGATACCTAGGAACTTGGCTTCTTTTTGATAGGTAATGTCTTGATTATTAAGGTGAAGTTTGGGTGTATAATTTTGCATATATTGTTTTTTAAATAGCATGCCAATGTTTTTTTTTTTGTTTATTTGGAAACCCCACTTGGAAGCCCAATTTTGAATGTTATCTAGGACGGATTGGATTCTTGTTTTTAATAGATTAATGGAGGCCGAGGAGCTCCAAAAAGAAACGTCATCTGCAAATTTGGCAGTTGTGATTTTTTCCGAGTATTTGACATCTGAGAAAATGTCGTTAATCATGAAATTGAATAAAGTTGGTGATATGATGCTTCCCTGAGGGAATCCCAATGCACAAACAGTTAATATTTATATTAGGTCGTTGTAATTGTTTGGCGATGCTAATCCCCTTACATTGGTAAGTAAACGTCATGGTTAATGTGAGCGGCAACAATCGGGATTAAATGGAGTTGGTTTAACTGTTTAACTGCTGACATCAAGTCATTTATTGTTAATTAGACAGAGCACGCATACATTAAATTTGTATGGATAGCAGTTTCTTTATTGTTTCTAACGACGTTTCAGGACTACTTGGCCTTCAACAGGTGCAAGCGGGACCATTAGTCAGCTTTATGACTCCAGGCCCATCTCCATCTCCATCACTAAGCCTTGATAGACTCCCCTCGTTAATCCTCGTGTGTTTCCTATTAACTATCGCCACACCATTGTAATGGGCGAGATAGGAAAATGGGACTTCTTTGCCCACTGGAAATGTCAAAGTTTAAAGTTATAAAAAATATTGATAAAAACATTATCAATTACAGTTAACTACGGTTATAACGAACTCAAAGGGACCCTAAGTTTAGTTCGTTATAACCGTAGCTCGTTATAAGCATCTACATACAGCCTATTTACAGCAAATGTCCGGGACCAAAAAAAATTCGTAATATCCGTCAGTTCGTTATGCGCGTAGTTTACTCTATGTCTAAATGGCTTTCACTTAGTGACCGCCTCCGTGGTCTAGTGGTAGAGCGTCCGCCCGGAGAGCGGAAGGTCCGGGGTTCGATACGTCATACCAAAAAGAAGTTAAAAGATGGTACTTGTTGTTACCCTGCCTGGCGCTCGGCAATAAGGGGCTAAAACAAGCACTGATCGGCTCGGAGTCAGTATACTGTGTCTGAGTGGGGTATTCATGTTAAACTGCGGCATGGTATCTCAGTGTGCTAGCACTATAAATCGGCATCAGTCCGGACTAGTCCAAGCAGCCACACACAAACACGTGCATGCACGTCGCTATATAAGTGCAATAATCTTGGACGCGACGTTAAACCCCATTTCACCTCACCTCACCTTTCACTTAGTCTTTTCTTACTTACACTTCCGAGTTGTTTACTTCTGGCATTATCCAATACATAGATGTGGCTACATTGAGTGAAATACGCCTATTTTCGAACTTCAAGAGTAAAGCGTATCCTGCCCGTTCAGTGTTACCGTCACAAACACATGCAAGGCAAGTCAACTGTTCACCTGCAAAAAGCGGGAACATATGGTACAAGTCAATATAGGGTATTGTATCGGACATCGTGTTGTTATTGATGCGTCAAACTTGGTGATTCCCTCCACATGACTTAATAAAACTTTTTGAAAGCTTTATTGTACTTGAATCCTGTAACCTTGATCAAACAGCTTTTGAGACTCGAATTATGCTTGTTACGACGTAAATTGTGATAAAAAGGTAAATTGTAATACTTGCAGCAAATTGTAATAATTTTGACCTAAATTGTAATAACAACGTAAATTGTAATAAAATTTGACATAAATTGTAATACGCAAATTGTAATAAAAATTGACGTAAATTGTAATAAACTCAACTTGCGGTAAAATGTAATAACTTTTTACGTAAATTGTAATAACCTTATAAGTTTAGTGAGGTCGTTATCGTACATTGTTGTATAATTATATGTATATATAAACGCATTGGAATTTCATTTCTATGGTTCTCCAGAAGAGGATTGATTACTAGAATGTACTTAGTTTTCTTATTTATTTGAGAAATACTCTGTGTGTTTTGTACTTAATTGTAATATATCCTATTGACGATTTTCATCATAATTGTTCATATCTAACCTAATTGAATCATATTTCAATTGGTAAAGTAGGTAGTAATATACACAATGGAATAATTATAACGTAACAAACTTACACAAATATATTGATGTGTAAATGTGGAAAGTCTGACTTTTACTGACTGAAGCAAATCTATTTATTTTACAACTGTATATTTGTTCATATTTTATGCGGAGAAGGGTTTACTAAGTTGCAAGAACTTGTCCCCAATACAGTTCTCATTTTGTTCTGTGAATAAAATATGTTTAAACTAAACTAAACTAGCAAATGGATGACATGTCATTCTGCAGTAGTCTGTGTGCAAGCTGATTTATACATGTTCATATACATAATATCAATTTATTATTATTCAAGTTTCAATTATTTTAACGTTGCTCGGAGGATGTAAAGCAAATAATGACAATGTCCTGGGCGATGTACATGTGGGTATGTGAACCCGCAAGGACTACCTTTATCAATTATTTTACGTGCAGCTTGTGTCATGTCTGTATTGTTAGAATGATACTCTAGCAACTGTACACATCGAATTTATGACCGAAAGATCCATCCTCGGGTTAAAAATGATGGATTACATTAGGTACGTCTATTCGACAAATAGGTTAATGGATTTATCATCCAATAGTAGCTTAGCTAGGTGTCCATTGCAATAACATTGAGTTACGAGTTACCGAAGAGAGCTCTGTGCAACCAGACCCTGAAATTATGTCGATTTGCATTGGAGGTTTACTTAATTTGATAAGGAGCACATGGCCGTTTCCTTGAAACAAACGAGACAATTCAATCGTTTTTATACATTATATTTTGACGAAGAATTCAAATACAACAGATGAGTGACAGATCTCCTGTCCAATGTCAAAGGAAAAAAAAACAGTCGTCAGCAAAGGCAGCATAGATTTTACATGCATGGGAAAGGAGAATACTTAATACATAACATTATATACAATGCTTTTATAAATATCAAAAGAGGGTCGTGGATATTCTTTACCTACATTGCATTTACTATTAGATATTGTGTATTCTCGATCTCTGTGAACTTCTCACAGATAAAGAAATAATAATAAATAAATGCAAACCATGTTAACTTATGCAATATTTGTAGCAATGTATGATTAACATATGGATCATTAATATAACATAAAATATTTCCTTTCATAGGAAGAAGTATATTTAATGAAATAAATGAATAAAAGTAACTGTCTGGATTCCTTTCATATGTCATGAAGAACTAACAACAACTTACTGACAACTTTTGCTGGGATAATAACTGCTTGCCCCAACAACAAAAACAGAATCCATCATGATAACGGCACGAAATCATAATTCAAAGCATACACAAATAATATCCGGTATCTTCGGGCATGTCTTGTTGAGTTTCAAAGAGCATCAGAATGTATGATAAATTTGTTGCAATCAATCATTGCTGAAATATATCTGTTTTGATCAAAATTGAAAGGATGGAAAATCTATAATGAAAAGGGTTTTGTCACTAACGTAAATATTCTCTTTGACCTTATACGAAGAGTATTCTAAGATCATTAAACTCGGCAATCGTTGGTGGATTGCGCCAAGCAACCTTGATACCAAATTTGGTACCTCACGTGTAATGCGGTACATAATTTTCGAAACAGATAATTACGTTTTTCATAAGTTATCACTAATTTGTGACATATATACGGACCAAAATTACCTCAGAGGATAATCTTCTCTGGAGGTTTAAGAGGATTAAAATAATTCCAGCTAACATCAAGCACTGTAATAAAATATTGAAATTATAGCATACCTTCTTAACATTCCAATGAAAGGAATAGTGACTAACTAAGAAACCAAATTATATTTATCTCCGATACTCTGCCCTCATCAGCACACACACACACACACACACACACACACACACACACACACACACACACACACACACACACACACACACTCACACTCACACACACACACACACACACACACACACACACACACACACACACACACACACACAAACACACACTCACACACACACACACACACACACACACACACACACACATACACATAGGTATGTATGTATGTGTGTGTTTGTGTGTGTGTTTATGCATGAATGTATGTATGTATGTATGTATGTATGTATGTATGTATGTATGTATGTATGTATGTATGTATGTATGTATGTATGTATGTATGTATGTATGTATGTATGTGCGCGCATGTAGGTGTGTATGTAATGAGCTGTGAGCTCTATGTCATTGGTATCACATATATGACTGCACTTCTACATACTCTAGATGACAGTATCATGTACGTAGATGAAAGTATGTAAGTGGACGATAGTATCTTGATGGCATACTATCATCTACGTAGAAGATACTATCATATACGTAGATGAAAGTATCTTCTACGTAGATGATAGTATGCCATAAACAAGTGTGTCAGCAGAAGTTGAAAAGAGCGATTCAGCATGAAACCAAATTTGAAATGGGGTAAAACAGTTGTTACATAGTGTATGAAATACCCTCTGAAGACATATATTGCAGTCTCAAATTTAGAAGTTTTAACTCAATTTCAGAAAAAAGTGATAAGGGTAGGCAATTAGAACTAGGTTAAAAAATCGGAGCAAAATATAATTTGACTTTTTGGTAAGTCACCAGTCATTTCATTGGAAGAGAGTATGTTATTACAGTGCTTGATGTTAGCCCAAATTACTTTAAACCTCTTAATCGTTCAGAGGAGGTTATGTTTTCACGGGATTATTGTACGTATATATTCGTATCAAGGTTTCTTGGCGCAATCCATCAACGATTGTCGAGATTAATGATCTTCAAGTACGTTTCAAGGTCAAAGAGAAAATATACTTTAGTGACAAACATATTTTCATTATAAATTTTCAATTCCTTTCTAGTTGGATACAAGCAGATATATTTCAGCAATTGATTGCAAGAAATTTATGATAATTCGTATACTCTTTGAAACTGTACAAAAGTTATCCGAAGATACCGGATGTTTTTTGTGTATGCACGTGATCTGTCAACTCATTTGTTGTATTTGAATTCTTCATCAAAATAAAATGAATTGTATAAATATGATTAAATTCCCTCGTTTGTTTCAAGAAAAGGATCATGTACTCCTTATCAACTCATATAGCGTTTCCACTGCAAATCGACACACTGGTTGACCAGCCTGTGTTTGTACCCTTCGTCATCACTCGTTCAGTCGTGTCGAACTGGTCAACGTACTGTTGAAGCAAGTCATGCAAAAAACATCTTGAATAGCCTTATAAGAGTATTGAACAATATGTCACAATTAAGTTATTTGTCGAATATACGCTTGTGTAACCCATCATTTTGAACCCGAGGATGGATCTTTCAGTCATGTAAATTTATCGATGTTGACACCACCCTTTAATTGACGATTGTACGATAAAGCCTATACCAACCATCCCTAACTTAACAGTTTTGTACGTTTGTCATCATACACAGTATTTCTCGAATTGTACATGTAAAACGCAAGCTCAACTGACAAAGCTCATTTCTAGTCAATTGGCGTCTTGGACACTACGGTAGTAAGGTTATTACAATTTACGTAAGAATTTATTACATTATTTTGCTTCTGTCAGTAAAAGTCAGACTTTCCACATTTACACATCAATATATTTGTGTAAGTTTGTTACGTTATAATTATTCCATTGTGTATATTACTACCTACTTTACCAATTGAAATATGATTCAATTAGGTTAGATATGAACAATTATGATGAAAATCGTCAATAGGATATATTACAATTAAGTACAAAACACACAGAGTATTTCTCAAATAAATAAGAAAACTAAGTTCATTCTAGTAATCAATCCTCTTCTGGAGAACCATAGAAATGAAATTCCAATGCGTTTATATATACATATAATTATACAACAATGTACGATAACGACCTCACTAAACTTATAAGGTTATTACAATTTACGTCAAAAAGTTATTACATTTTACCGCAAGTAGAGATTATTACAATTTACGTCAATTTTTATTACAATTTGCGTATTACAATTTACGTCAAATATTATTACAATTTACGTTGTTATTACAATTTAGGTCAAAATTATTACAATTTGCTGCAAGTATTACAATTTACCTTTTTGTTACAATTTACGTCGTAACAATGCTCTTTGAAATCATGGTGGACAGATCCGAGCATGCTCGATTGTACCTTAAAAGTTGTGAGATATAGACACCACAGGCTGGAGCTGCTGAAATATTCTACATGAAGGGAAAGGTGACTATTCGAAAGTTGACATCATCCCCCTTTTTCATACTGTCTTGTAAGGAGTATTTTGTTTTTCTTAATCTATATCAACTATGTGAAACAAACGAGGAAGTCTCACCGGCCCCCTTTATTTCTAGTTCAGGCGGGTACATAAGTTCAAGGAAATATGCTATTTGATGGTTATTAATCGATATCAGATCATCAACATGCCTGAAGATTAAGATAAACTTAAGTGAGCGAATGTGGTTAAACGCAATATTCCAGCAATACAGTGAGTGAGTGAGTTTGGTTTAACGCCGCTTTTACCAGTATTCCAGTTATATCACGGCGTGTCAGCTTAATGTGGGAGGAAAGCCCGAAGTGATGCAGGTTTCAGACGTTTACCACTTCGGTGAAACCCAGGAGCACGGGTATGGTGCTGACAAACCTAGAAACATACTCGGGGCGAACCGGGATTCGAACCCACAATCATAGGTTTCTGGCGTGCCCAAGGGACGCAACTCTGCATAGCGATTCGCGGCGCCTTAGACGACTTGGCCACACGTGCCCCCAGGAATACAGTAATCATCGCAGCTATGTGTCGGAAAATAATCGAATCTGGACCGGGGAAGCTATTCACTGAAAGCATAAGCAAAGATCTAGAATCTCACCAACCAATCCATTGCAATCGCCTTTTACGATAAACATTGGTTAATTGAATCAGTTTTTCACTTTTTGATTTTGGCTTCAATAAATCGTTCATAAAACATCAGTATGTCTTGATTTGTAAATGTTATTGCAGTCACGAAACGATTGTTTTTCAGCTCTCTAAGATGGTATCAGCTGACAAAAGTATGAGCTGAGGATGGTTAAGGATGACCTTTTTTTTTTTTGTGTGTGTGTGTGTGTGTGTGTGTGTGCGTGTGTGTGTGTGTGTGTGTTCGGGGGGGGGGGGGGGGGGGGGGGGGGGGGGGGTAGTTACTGTGTGAAAGCTCCTTGTCGGGAATCGAACCCCGGTCTTCGGCGTGACGAGCGAACGCTTTAACCACCAGGCTACCCCACCGCCTCTGATGACACTAGTACCAACTGTGACAGGACATTGCTTTCTTAAACAACAACCACGTCACAAAGATAAAACACGAGGTACATTGTTAGTGAATTAAATCGATTTATTGAATGCCGTGTTCAACATTATTTTCCTTCACAGATCTGAAACAAAATACAAAGTAATTTCTTATCTTAAAGATTTGTAAAAATATGGTCAAATAACGTCTACTCAAGTCTCGATTTAAAAATGGATTGTGCCTTCACACTTCCCAACTAAAATATCCTCTTTGTTTTATTGCTGTATGGATACTTATATACATTTTTAGGAAGGCTTCAACCTTAACAAAAATTCGTTATAAGGATACACCTACTGCTGTATTAATTACCGAAGAAAGATAAATTAACTGTAAATAAAATATAGACGTACATATAAAACGCACCATAGCATATCTGTACATAAGACACAGCTATAGGTCAACCATGATGGCGATGACGACGGTGACGTCTGTGACGATGGCGACGACATCGGCGATGACGATTAGCATCAGTCAAGTCAAATGCCAACAACGATCCTGAAAGTAAAACAAACATAATTTGGAGCTAGATCTGCAGGGTAGCAGTGTGCATTTAGGTAAAACGATGAAAACAGCAACCTAGAGTGGTTTTACGCCGCTTTTAGCAATATTCCAGCAATATCACGGCGGAGGACACACATTGTACCCATGTCGGGAATCGAACCCGGGTCTTCGGCGTGTCGAGCGAACGCTTTAACCACTAGGCTACCCGACCGCCCTATTTGGAGTTAGATCTGCAGGGTAGCGGTGTGCATCTTTTAGGTAACACGATGAAAACAGCAATCAACTTCATGTACTCACCCAACAAAAGCACCACTAACAGGGAAGATATCTTCATGTTGAGCAGAATAAAGCGTTGTTTGACTCAAACTTCAGGTTGGTGTGTTTAAGCTACCACCAAATACCATATATACCAGTGAACTCGGAAGTTATTAGAAAAATATTTTTTTTATCTTTTTATATCTATCATTTGGGGATTCCGTGCTGTTTGTTGATACTAACGATCATGTTAATTTAGTCGGCATGTCTTTCTGAAACAAGCTGGTCAGTGACAGTTGACGATGTTGGTGTGATGATGAAGATCAGGCACTGGGACGCTGTCGGTGTCGCTGATTCACAGCAGAGGTCACACCACGGAGGTCACGTGAAGTGGATGTTCAAGCAGCGTGGTTGCCAGCGTTAACAGGTAGAAAGTAGCCGTGGAAGGTATAGACACAAAAACGTTGGAAACAACAGATGAACGCCGAATTGTATGGTTCGAACTCTATATTTGATCCTGGTAAATCTATCAATTGCAATATGTTTTACCTCTGACAAGTCGAATTCACCGTATCAACCTTTGCTTGTTTTAAAATTATTTTGAAGTCGCAAATGGCAAATTAAGTACAGATTTGTCGTGTGCGAACCTATCCGATGTCAAAATCCAAATGCAAAGTTCCAACGGTCGAACATAACGGTGCTTTACAAGCTTGGACGCACGGTGTCGGGATAATGCTACTCAGACAAGTACTCCGTCATCTAGCTCAAGACAGAATATATACATAGTTGTGTCCCTTGGGCCTGCAAGGAACTGGTGATGGCGATGCCGGGTTCGAGTCAGATCTGCCATGACCATGTTTCTAGGTTTATCAAAACCATACCTGTGCTCCGGGATTGCACCAAAGATGTTAAGGTCTAAGAACTGCATCACTTCGGACATTCCTTCCACATTAAGCTGACACGCCGTGATATAACTGGAATACTGTTCAGAGCAATTATAACACCCAACAAACACATCCAAAACAGAATACTCATATATTTATAAAAACAAAACAGATGAAGTTATCCTCCCTGATGAAACGACTGGGTGAGCGGCTACTTTCCATAAATCTTTTGTAGTTATCTCACGATACAAACATTTTAACAATTGAGGAAACCAATAGCGACCCCATAATACTGAGCACAAAAGTGTTAATCAACCTCCTTTAGTCAAGCCCTACACATATTATGAACCGTGGACGTTATATGTTCACTATTGCCATTTGACCAGACGCCTGGAACTCATCTTCACCGAAGTAGTCGTCGCCATCATTACAAGCGTCTACGTCGTCATCGTCACCACTGCTGATTTGTAGAGGATGGATGACAAAAGCAACAACTGGAAAGGTACTGTACAGTAAAAAGTCCGTGTGGAGTGGATGTTACGCTATGACGACAACGATGACATCAAAGCTGACGTAAATTGGTATTCCAGGGCGGCTTCAGAAAAATGCTTCCGGGCTGGAATTGAAAAGTGTATTAAAAAGCAGGGAGATTATGCTGAAAAATAAAAGTAAAAACACGCTTCCACAATTGTTGGTTTTATTTGTTAGGCTTTTTGTCCGGCCCTCGTACATTGCACCCTGTGGTAAGTCTGGGTTAGTCCCCATCAGGCTATGCTGATCGTAAGAGACGGCCAAATGGATCGGGTGGTCATCTTCAGTGACTTGGTACCCCGACGGCTTGTATGTGTGGTGACAATATCAACCACTGGATTGTCTTGATCAAACTCGGTTATTCACAGGCCGCCGTTTGATAGCTGGAATATTGTGCACAACCTAAAACAAAAATACAAACAAAACTAAAACCGGTTTCAAATCAATCGGATAGGATGCTGTAGGAAATTATGTCACATGGAATTTGGCTTAAGACTCAGTTGATGACATGAGCAGAAAACAAAGTTGGCGATGGTGTGCCGTGGTCGATCACTTGCGACTGCAGCTGCTCCTTCAGAGACAACTTCTACAAACATTCTACGCACTATCTACCATAATCTATCCAATTTCAATCACCCCTTTCTGAAGCTTGATGATGATGGTAATATTTGAAGAGTTTACGATCGCTTCCAGTTGACCAGATTTCGCATTCGGCGTATACCAAGAAACATATAAATGAAATGATGAAACGTAAGTTCACTTGTATGGCCAAATATAACTACAGAGAAGGTGTTTATGGGAGTTAAGGATGTAATCTAATAACACAAGACTAATGGGGGAAATCGTGAAATAGGGACCTACGACGTTTACACTGAGGTGACGTATCTACATTGTTTTATTGTCTAGGGATGGTGTTGTGTTAGTTTTGTTAAATCCCACCATATAATTTTGATTTGATAAGGAAATTGGCTTGGTGGTAGTAGTTGGATGATTCAGTGAGTAGTTGCTGAATTATAGTGGTAAATTGTGCCAGTTTACGAAGGAGATAGTTTATGGTGTAGTATTTTCACTGAAATATCACGTGGTTAATGATCATCACTCAAGGGGTTATGTGTGTTTCGGGGTGGGTGGGGTGAGAGGGGCAGGTCTGGGGCTTACCTGCCATCTTGAAGCTTCTGTCACTATAGTCACAACACTCCGCTCAAAGCTACGTTCGTCGCTTTATGGCTGAAATAATGCCGATGCGACGTTAAATTTTAACTCACTGACTCACTCAAAAGCTATGTACCTAAGTCCGTCAATAGAAGTACAGAACTTAAATTTGATGTATTTGATGTTTAATTTGTATTTGTATTTGTAGAAGGAAATTGCCGTCTTCTTGCTCTTTCAAAGACCAGCAAAAGACGACAAAATTAATTAAAGCGTATTGAATTTCCAAATACACTTTGGTGTATTGATCAGTGTCAATAATCCTAGATAATTCCCTTTCAAGGTGGCCAGGTCGGTTAAGGTGACCAAATTTGCTGTGCACACCAATGATCGTGGGTTCGAATCCCGGTTTGATCTTATTATGCTTCTAACCCCAATACCTCTGCTCATGGGTTTCAGCGAAGCCATTGACCTTTAAGACCTCTTCAAGATGACACATTGTTGTATAACTGAAACACTATTCAAAGCAGCCCTTACCCAAACTCAGTCATTCACATCAAAGTAACATTTCTGTCCCAGTCCCATGTGCCGCCATTCACATATGGCCTATATAGGAGTCTTGTTTGCATCACATCCGTGCAAATGGGTACTGGTTCGAGCTCCCCTCCAACACTCACCCGACGCGCCTCGATATAACTCAAATAGTACCTCACTACCCCACTCAGTCACACACTCTTTTTCACTTCACATTTATGTCCTGAGTGAAAACCTCCTCAGTGAATATTCACCCATGTATATTTTGCATCTAGGGTAATAACTGTGTAATGTGAGTGAGTATGGTTTTATGCCGCTTTTAGCAATATTCCAGCAATATGACGACGGGGGACACCGGAAATTGGCTTCACACATTGCACCAATGTGGGTAATCGAACCTGCTTCTTCGGCGTGACGAGCGAACGCTTTAACCACTAGGCTACCCCACCGTCCCGTAATAACTATGTAATTTCATAAGGTCAACCATTGGCCAGGGTCCCTTCACCCTGTGAGGATGCAAGCATGGTTGATGGGTTTATCTGAATCCGTAATCCACGTTGATTAGGAGCCATGATCGTAATATATCCTCTCTGGGTACAAACCTTCTGCTATTTCCCTTCCATATATCTTGTAGTAGAACGTCCGCCCCGGGAAGCGAAAGGTCCGGGGTTTGATCCCCGTCGCGCCTTGCAAAAAGACGTTATCATATGGTTCTTGTTGTTACCCTGCCTATCGCTTGGCAATAAGGGGCTAAAATAAGGGCTGGTCGGCTCGGAGTATACTGTGTCTGAGTGGGGTATTCATGTTAAACTGAGGCATGGTATTTCAGTTGGGATAGCTCTATAACATTGGCATTAGTTTGGACTAGTACAAGCAGCCACACACACACAATAACACACTCACACTTCCATCAACGTCGCTATATACGTGCAATAATCTTGGACGTGGAGTTAAACCCCATTTCACCCCACCTAACCCAACAAAATGAGCTGAAAAGGCTAAGACTGACTGACATGGAGAAAAATGAAGAGAATAAGTGAAACTGTGACAGTACCTAGTTTACTCAACATGAAAACACATTGTCAGTCAAAACATGGTACGCTTAGATATGTTTTATTGAATATGTACATGTACATTGATCCGATGTATATTTAGAGTTCTTTTCGGACGAAGACCTGAAACAAACAAAAAGAAATATCTGTCAATATTGAAAAGGCAATATGAAATATGACTCCCTAAAATCCAATATAAAGATCTGCACAACTGGATGTTAATAATACAATGCCATGACTGGCATAGCGGACCTTCTTTTATACCCTCCCCATGATCAGTAATATACGTCCTAATTAAACGCCAATGTAGATATTTTTGTATTATGCTTTTAACTCTTCATGATTAATCGCGTCAAAGGCGTGTACGAAACTGTGATTGAGTGAGTGAGTGAGTATGGTTTTACGCCGCTTTTAGCAATATTCCAGCAATTTCACGGCGGGGCACACCAGAAATGGGCTTCACACATTTTACCCATGACGGGGATCGAACCTTGGTCTTCGGCGTGACGAGCGAACGCTTTAACCACTAGGCTACCCGACCGCCCCTGTGCCAAACTGTAACGATTATCTTCCAAAGTACTTACTGAGATGTACGTGTGAGGTGTTACATATGGAGTATGCACCTATAAGTCAACCATGGTGTCGATGACGACGGTGACGTCTGTGACGATGGCGACGACATCGGCGATGACGATGAGCGCCTGTCATGTCAAATGCCAACAAAGATCCTGGAAGAAAAATAACCTAATAGAAGAAATATTTTCTGAAGTAAAATTTATGTTGTTTTGTGAATGTACATTAATAACTTACAACAAAGGAGGGTTTATAACTCCACGAATCAGACAAGTATTTTGCCTTGACAAATAAATTGAAGGACCATATGAACCAGCACAATCTTCTTGGACTACTCGCCCATCAATAGTACGAAACAATGTCACTTCAAGCAGATAAGAGATCTTCAAGTTTGATCTATGGGGATTCAGATTTTAATTGTATTGTTTTCAATGTACTGGAACTACTCACCCAACAAAAGTACCACGAGCAGATACGAGATCTTCATGATGGAAAGAAAGAAGCGACTGAAGACGGACTGACTGCAGATTTGCCCCTGAAGACCCTGATAGTGTTTTGCCTACCACCTGGCCTTTTATATGCAAGTAAACTCGGAAGTTCATCAGGAAAAAAATGTATGGATGCCCTCTTGGTTGTTATCTTGGGACTACTTGCTGTTTGTTGACACTAGCAACCACGTCAATGTTCATAGACGTGTCTCCCTTCTACCAGCAGGCTAAAGGCGGCTGTTGCCGGTGTCGGTGTGATGATGTTAGAGAGTTCACGGGACGTCGTCGGGGGCACTGATGCACAGCGTGGTGGTGGTCACATGGCGAGTACATGCTCAATAAACGTGGTTATCAACATCAACAGTCGGCAGGCGTTATGAAAGCTATACACACGTATACTTCCAGGCAGTTTTGTATATATATAAAGTGTTTGTGAGGACATAGTATACCTTCACAACCTCGTCATCTTGTTCTATTAACGTTCAGGCAGCAGGATAGTTTTAGAAGTACAGGATGAAGATATCTTTCCTGATGGTACTTCTACTGCTGGGTGAGTTTAATCTGGAGTTAAATCTCGCATATTTGAAAAGACTGTAATTAACTCACTTCAATCAAACGATGCAAGCATTATTAACAGCAAAGAATGTAGCCATGAATTGTAAACTTAAGAAATCATGACTTTGTTTTCTTTATATTGAAGGTTCCCTCTTAGCATTTGACATGACAGGAGCACATCGTCACCGGAGATGTCGTCGTCATCGCCATAGGCGTCGTCGTCACCACGGATGATGATCAATGATGGATTACAGCCCTCGAGGTAGAGCACGAGAGCCATTTCTTATGCTTCGTATAATTTCTGTTACATATACCTCACTATTCTGAAATCCTAAAGGGCCATCATTTACAGAACCTTGTCCACTAGTATTAATGTATGGAAATAAATACGGATGTTCAAATCCACACAATATCGAGTTGTCACGTGGGTCCCAGTAGTTGAGACCATGTGTCTTATTGTACTTAACCTCAATGATAACCTCAATGGTAACCTCAATGATAACCCCCAGCTTGTAGAGCGATTACATGTCCAAATGTTCATCATGAATGGTTGATGATAGTTATTAGTTCAAATAAGCAGTTATCCAACGTTATAGGACGTGATGTTTAACGGTGATATTCTTACATTTGTCGATATAACTTATAGGGCGATGGAATAGCCTAATAGACAAAGCATCAGTACACCACACTGGAGATCAGAGTTCCAGCCATTTCACTGGTACAATGCATAAAGCCCATTCCCGATATCATATGGCCGGAGTTCTCTAATAAACTTCTGCGCACACACTAATGTATCCTATGTTTCTGTTTCAGAGGAATGATCTACACCAGAGCACCAACATGGAAATGAGAGAATGCTTTTAATAAATCATCTATAACAAATCCTATTGTGTGTTGATTTAACCAAGAGACTGGTAAGGTCAGGTCGATATTGAATCATGTAAAAATGAGTGAGTGAATAGAATTATATTTTAGGTATTTTATAGAACAGACAACGGCTGAAGACTTTGGGAAGCGATAACACTGACATAAGCAAGGTCACACATTGTAAGCACACGATTCCAATGCCCAAATATAAGTAAAAAAACGCTTCCACAATTGTTGGTTTTATTTGTTAGGCTTAGGACTTTTTGACCGGCCCTCGTACATTGCACCCCGTGGTAAGTCTGGGTTAGGATATGTCCCCTTCAGGCTCAGCTGATCGTTAGAGGCGGCCAAATGGATCGGGTGGTCATCTTCAGTGACTTGGTATCCCGACGGCTTGTGTTGTTGGTGACAATATCAACCACTGGATTGTCTTGACCAAACTCGGTTATTTACAGGCCGCTGTTTGATAGCTGGAATATTGTGTACAACGTAAAACAACAAACACACAAAACTAAAACCGGTTTCAAATCAATCGGATGGAATTTTGTAGGAAATTATGTTACATGGAATTTGGCTTAAGACTCTGATGATGACATGAGCAGAAAACAAAGTCGGCGATGGTGTGCCGTGGTCGATCACTTGCGACTGCAGCTGCTCCTACAGAGGCAACTTCTACAAACATTCTACACACCACGTACCCACCATCTACCCACCATATACCCACCATCTACCACAATGTATCCAATTTCAATCACCCCTTTCTGAAGCTTGATGATGATGGTAATATTTGGAGCTTTTACGATCGCTTCCGGTTGACCAGATTTCGCATTCGGCGCATACAAAGAAACAATTAAAATGAAATGATGAAACGTAAGTTTACTTGTATGGCCAAATATAACTACAGAGAAGGTGTTTAGGGGATTTAAGGACGTAATCTAATAACACAAGAGTAATGGGGGAAATCGTGAAATAGGGACCTACGATGTTTACGCTGAGGTGACGTATCTACATTGTTTTATTGTCTAGGGATGGTGTTGTGTTAGTTTTGTTAAATTCCACAATATAATTTGGATTTGATAAGGACATTGGCTTGGTGGCAGTAGTTGGATGATTCAGTGAGTAGTTGCAGAATTATAGTGGTAAATTGTGCCAGTTTACGAAGGAGATAGTTACGGTGTAGTATTTTCACTGAAATATCACGTGGTTAATGATCATCACTCAAGGGGTTATGTGTGTTTCGGGGTGGGGTGAGAGGGGCAGGTCTGGGGCTTACCTGCCATCTTGAAGCTTCTGTCACTATAGTCACAACACTCCGCTCAAAGCTACGGATATGGAGGAGGATCAATCCGTTAACAGAGGTACAGAAGTTTAATTTTATGTGGGGGCACGGGTGGCCCAGTTATCTAAGGCGCCGCGATTCGCTGTGCAGAGTTGCGTCCCTTGGGCACGCCAGAAACCTATGATTGTGGGTTCGAATCCCGGTTCGCCCCGATTATGTTTCTAGGTTTGTCAGTACCATATCCGTGCACTTGGGTTTCACCGAAGTGGTAAACGTCTGAAACCTGCATCACTTCGGGCTTTCCTCCCACATTAAGCTGACACGCCCTGATATGACTGGAATACTGTTAAAAGCGGCGTTAAACCCAACTCACTCACTCACTCACTTAATTTGATGTATTCATGCAATACTGGCGAATAATTTGTTAAATGAACAAGGTCGTGCAGAAATTATTGTGAAAGATTGACTTAAATACAATATTTCCTTATAGCGTAGCATTAATATTGACTGTTCTAATGTTGTTATTGACAGCTGGAATGCATCTAAGATTTGCATCATTTAAGAAAAGTTTGTTACAATGACAAATAAATGTACAAAGGTTTAGTATAATATCATACAGAGCTTACATTAGTTAATAATGTTTCGATTCAATCACCAGGTTAGAAGAGGCTGAGTTTAGATCTGACAACGGTAAACAATCATGTGAGTCACAAATCCGGGAAGTATGAAGATCAGATTGTTTGTTTTGGTTTGTTTGTTTGTTTGTTGTATAGCGCCGCACTCAACAATAGTCCAGCTATATGAGGGCGGTCTGTAAATAATCGAGTCTGGACCAGACAATCCAGTGATTGATATCATGAGTATCGATCCACGCAAATGGGATCGATGACATGCATCAACCAAGTCAGCGAGCCAGACCACCCGATCCCGTTGGTCGCCTTTTTACAACAAGCATACTCGCCTTTTACGGCAAGCATGGGTTGCTGAAGACCTATTCTAACCCGGATATGAACACAGATGAATGGCTTGAGAAAGTCTCGAATTATTTTGGGGTACAGGTAAGGAAATGAGATATTACATTTTTTTGGACATTCGGTCTTACGTCGGTTCCATATGTATTTATTGTCGTGACTAGGCAGTTTATATAAGAATTGGTGGTACGGGTTTTTTAAAGTTGTTGCTTTCCTAGTTAATGGAATTTTGTCAAATACGATGCATGTGGAGCTTAGTTGAACAGTCAACGGTTGTGATAACCTACATGAAGTGTGTTTTAATACGCCATCTTCATGTACAATGTACTACTGCTTCTTCTCAATGTGCCAGTTTACGCGAGCAATAAATGCTTCCGTACAATAGCCTTCTGTTACACATAGATACTGTTTTGATTATAACTGGTGTACATGTATCTAAAGAGTATCTTACTCGCGTTGTCTCCATTAGGGACTGTAAATGCACACGTATATCACAACAAAGGGTTCTAAACTTTTCTTTCTATTGACGGCACTCATAGATACTTGCGATGCAATAACTGTCACATTATTATTATTCAAACAGAGAAAAAAACAAATTAAGTATTCTCTTAACTGCAACTTTTAATATGTCACTCTTTTATCCATGTATTTGTATTTAGAGGGGGAAATTGCCGCCTTCTTGCTCTTTCAAAGACCAGCAAACGACGACAAAATTAACCAAAGCGTATTTAATTTCCAAATGCAATAAATGTATTCCAGTTATTCCTCCTTAATTTCCAAATACACTTTGGTGTGTTATTCAGTGCCAATAATCCTAGAAAATGTCCTTTCAAGGTGGCCAGGTAGGTTTAAGTGACCACATTTGCTGTGCACACCAATGATCGTGGGTTCGAATCCCGGTTCGATCTTTTTATCCGTCTAGCCCTATACCTGTGCTCATGGGTTTCAGCAAAGCCATTGACCTTTAAGACCACTACAAGGTGGCGCGCTATTGTATAACTGAAACACTGTTCAAAGCAGCCCTTACCCTAACTCAGTCATTCACATCAAAGTGACGTTTCTGTCCAAGTCCCATGTGCCGCCATTCACATATTGCCTATATAGGAGTTTTGTTTCCATCACATCCGTGCAAATGGGTACTGCTCCCCTCGAGCTCCCCTCCAACACTCACCCGAAGCGCCTCGATATAACTCAAATAGTACCTCATGATCACTACCCCACTCAGTCACACATTCTTTTTTACTTCACATTTATGTCCCAAGTGAAAACCTCCTCAGTGAATATTCACCCATGTATATTTTGCATCTAGGGTAATAACTGTGTAATGTGAGTGAGTATGGTTTTATGCCGCTTTTAGCAATATTCCAGCAATATGAAGACGGGGGACACCGGAAATGGGCTTTACACATTGCACCCATGTGGGTAATCGAACCTGCTTCTTTGGCGTGACGAGCGAACGCTTTAACCACTAGGCTACCCCACCGTCCCGTAATAACTATGTAATGTCATAAGGTCAACCTCACCCTGTGAGGATGCATGCATGGTTGATTGGTTTATATGAATCCGAAATCCACGTTGATTAGGAGCCTTGATCGTGATATATCCTCTCTGGGTACAAACCTTCCGTTATTTCCCTTCCACATATCTAGTGGTAGAACGTCCGCCCGGGAAGCGAAAGGTCCGGGGTTCGATCCCCGTCGCGCCTTGCCAAAAGACGTTAACATATGGTTCTTGCTGTTACCCTGCCTATCGCTCGGCAATAAGGGGCTAAAATAAGGGCTGGTCGGCTCGGAGTATACTGTGTCTGAGTGGGGTATTCATGTTAAACTGAGGCATGGTATTTCAGTTTGGATAGCTCTATAACATTGGCATTAGTTCGGACTAGTAGAAACAGCCACACACACACAATAACACACTCACACTTCCATCAACGTCGCTATATACGTGCAATAATCTTCGACGTGACGTTAAACCCCATTTCACCCCACCTCACCCTACAAAATGAGCTGAAATGGCTAAGACTGACTGACATGCAGAAAAATGAAGAGAATAAGTGAAACTGTGACAGTACCTAGTTTACTCAACATGAAAACACATTGTCAGTCAAAACATGGTACGCTTAGATGTGTTTTATTGAATATGTACATGTACATAGATCCGAAGTATATTTAGAGTTCTTTTCGGACGAAGACCTGAAACAAACAAAAAGAAATATCTGTCAATATTGAAAAGGCAATATGAAGTATGACTCCCTAATATCCAATATAAAGATCTGCACAACTGGAAGTAAATAATACAATGCCATGACTGGCATAGCGGACCTTCTTTTATACCCTCTCCATGATCAGTAATATACGTCCTAATTAAACGCCAATGTAGATATTTTGTATTATGCTTTTAACTCTTCATGATTAATCGCGTCGAAGGCATGTACGAAACTGTGAGTGATTGAGTGAGTATGGTTTTACGCCGCTTTTAGCAATATTCCAGCAATTTCACGGCGGGGCACACCAGAAATGGGCTTCACACATTTTACCCATGTTGGGATTCGAACCTTGGTCTTCGGCGTGACGAGCGAACGCTTTAACCACTAGGCTACCCGACCGCCCCTGTACAAACTGTAACGATTATCTTCCAAAGTACTTACTGACATGTACGTGTGAGGTGTTACATATGGAGTATGCACCAAATAGTCAACCATGGTGTCGATGACGACGGTGACGTCTGTGACGATGGCGACGACATCGGCGATGACGATGAGCGCCTGTCATGTCAAATGCCAGCAAAGATCCTGGAAGAAAAATAACCCAATAAAAGAAATATTTTCTGAAGTAAAATTTATGTTGTTTTGTGAATGTACATTAATTACTTACAACAAATGAGGGTTTATAACTCCACGAATCAGAGATGTATTTTGCCTTGACAATTAAATTGAAGGACCAGATGAACCAGCACAATCTTCTTGGATTACTCGCCCATTAAAAATACGAAACAATGTCACTTCAAGAAGATAAGAGATCTTCAAGTTTGATGTATTGGGATTCAAATTTTAATTTTATTGTTTTTAATGTACTGGAACTACTCACCCAACAAAAGTACCACGAGCAGATACGAGATCTTCATGATGGAAAGAAAGAAGCGTCCAGGTTTGACTGAAGACGGAGTGACTGCAGACTTGCCCCTGAAGACCCTGATGGTGTTTTGCCTACCTACTGGTCTTTTATATGCAAGTAAACTCGGAAGTTCATCAGGAAAAAGATGTATGGATGCACTCTTGGTTGTTATCTTGGGACTACTTGCTGTTTGTTGACACTAGCAACCACATCAATGTTCACAGACGTGTCTCCCCTCTACCAGCAAATAAAGGCGGCTGTTACCGGTGTCGGTGTGATGATGTAGAGAGTTCATGGAACGCCGTCGGGGGCACTGATGCACAGCGTGGTGGTGGTCACATGGAGAGTACATGCTCAATAAACGTGGTTGTCAACATCAGCAGTCGACAGGCGTTATGAAAGCTATACACACGTATACTTCCAGGCAGTTTTCTATATATATATAAAGTGTTTGTGATGACATAGTATACCTTTAACAACCTCGTCATCTTGTTCTATTAACGTTCAGGCAGCAGGCTTATTTTAGAAGTACAGGATGAAGATATCTTTCCTGATGGTACTTCTACTGCTGGGTGAGTTTAATCTGGAGTTAAATCTCGCATATTTGAAAAGACTATAATTAACTCACTTCAATCAAACGGTGCAAGCATTATTAACAGCAAAGAATGTAGCAATGACTTGTAAACTTAAGAAATCATGACTTTGTTTTCTTTATATTGAAGGTTCCCTCTTAGCATTTGACATGACAGGAGCACATCGTCACCGGAGATGTCGTCGTCATCGCCATAGGCGTCGTCGTCACCACGGATGAAGATCAATGATGGATTACAGCCCTCGAGGTAGAGCATCAGAGGCATTTCTTATGCTTCGTATAATTTCTGTGACATATACCTCACTATTCTGAAATCCTAAAGGGCAATCATTTGCAGCACCTTGTCCACTACTATTTATGTATGAAATAAATACGGATGTTCAAATCCACACAATATCGAGTTGTCACGTGGGTCCCAGTAGTTGACACCATGTGTCTTATTGTACTTAACCTTATTGATAACCTCCAGCTTGTAGGGCGATTACATGTCCAAATGTTCATCATGAATGGTTGATGATAGTTATTAGTTCAAATAAGGAGTTATCCAATGTTATAGGACGTGATGTTTAACGGTGATGTTCTTACATTTGTCCATGTAACTTATAGGGCGGTGGGGTAGCCTAATAGTCAAAGCATCAGTACACCACACTGGAGATCAGAGTTCGAGCCATTTCACTGGTACAATGCATAAAGCCCATTCCCGGTATCATATGGCCGGAGGTCTCTAATAAACTTCTGCGCACACACTAATGTATCCTATGTTTCTGTTTCAGAGGAATGATCTACACCAGAGCACCAACATGGAAATGAGAGAATGCTTTTAATAAATCATCTATAACAAATCCTATTGTGTGTTGATTTAACCAAGAGGCTGGTAAGGTCAGGTCGATATTGAATCATGTAAAAATGAGTGAGTGAATAGAGTTATATTCTAGGTATTTCATAGAACAGACAACGGCTGAAGACTTGAGGCAGCGATATCACTGACATAAGCAAGGTCACACATTGTAAGCACACGATTTCAATGCCCAAATATAAGTAAAAAAACGCTTCCACAATTGTTGGTTTTATTTGTTAGGCTTAGAACTTTTTGACCGGCCCTCGTACATTGCACCCCGTGGCAAGTCTGGGTTAGGATATATCCCCATCAGGCCATGCTGATCGTAAGAGACGGCCAAATGGATCGGGTGGTCATCTTCAGTGACTTGGTACCCCGACGGCTTGTGTTGTTGGTGACAATATCAACCATTGGATTCTCTTGATCAAACTCGGTTATTTACAGGCCGCTGTTTGATAGCTGGAATATTGTGTACAACGTAAAACAACAAACAAACAAAACTGAAACCGGTTTCAAATCAGTCGGATGAGAAACTGTAGGAAATTATGTCACATGGAATTTGGCTTAAGACTCTGATGATGACATGAGCAGAAAACAAATTCGGGGTTCGGGTGCCGTGGTCGATCTCTTGCGACTGCAGCTGCTCCTTCAGAGGCAACTTCTACACACATTCTACGGACCATCTACTAACCATCTACCATAATCTATCCAATTTCAATCACCCCTTTCTGAAGCTTGATGATGATGGTAATATTTGGAGAGTTTACGATCGCTTCCGGTGGAACAGATTTCGCATTCGGCGCATACCAAGAAACATATAAATGAAATGATAAAACGTAAGTTCACTTGTATGGACAAATATAACTACAGAGAAGGTGTTTATGGGAGTAAAGGATGTAAACATATAACACAAGAGTAATGGGGGAAATCGTGAAATAGGAACCTACGACGTTTACGCTGAGGTGACGTATCTGCATTGTTTTATTGTCTGGTGATGGTGTTGTGTTAATTTTGTTAAATCCTACCATATATTTTTGATTTGATAAGGAAATTGGCTTGGTGGCAGTAGTTGGATGATTCAGTGAGTAGTTGCTGAATTATAGTGGTAAATTGTGCCAGTTTACGAAGGAGATAGTTACGGTGTAGTATTTTCACTGAAATATCACGTGGTTAATGATCATCACTCAGGGGTTATGTGTGTTTCAGGGTGGGTGGCATGGGGTGAGAGGGGCAGGTCTGGGGCTTACCTGCCATCTTGAAGCTTCTGTCACTATAGTCACAACACTCCGCTCAAAGCTACGTTCGTCTCTTTATGGCTGAAATAATGCCGATGCGAAGTTAAATTTTAACTCCCTGAATCACCCAAAAGCTACGTACCTCAGTCCGTCAATAGAAGTACAGAACTTAAATTTGATGTATTTGATGTTTAATTTGTATTTGTATTTGTAGAAGGAAATTGCCGTCTTCTTGCTCCTTCAAAGATCAGCAAACGACGACAAAATTAACCAAAGCGTATTGAATTTCCAAATACACTTTGGTGTATTGATCAGTGTCAATAATCCTAGATAATTCCCTTTCAAGGTGGCCAGGTCGGTTTAGGTGACCAAATTTGCTGTACACACCAATGATCGTGGGTTCGAATCCCGGTTTGATCTTATTATGCTTCTAACCCCCATACCTCTGCTCATGGATTTCAGCGAAGACCTTTAAGCCCACTACAAGGTGACACGTTGTTGTATATGTAACTGAAATACTGTTTAAAGCAGCCCTTATCCAAACTCAGTCATTCACATCAAAGTGACATTTCTGT
This sequence comes from Haliotis rufescens, assembly GCF_023055435.1. Classification (NCBI taxonomy): domain Eukaryota; kingdom Metazoa; phylum Mollusca; class Gastropoda; order Lepetellida; family Haliotidae; genus Haliotis; species Haliotis rufescens. Next base: position 213,014 of record NW_025963786.1, read on the forward strand.
CCCAGTCCCATGTGCCGCCATTCACATATTGCCGATATAGGAGTCTTGTTTGCATCACATCCGTGCAAATGGGTTCTCCTTCGAGCTCCCCTCCAACACTCACCTGAAGCGCCTCGATATAAGTCAAATACCCCACTCAGTCACACACTCACTCTTTTTCACATCAAATTTATGTCCCGAGTTAAAACCTCCTCAGTGAATATTAGCCCATGTATATTTTGCATCTAGGGTAATAACTGTGTAATGTGAGTGAGTATGGTTTTACGCCGCTTTTAGCAATATTCCAGCAATATGAGGACGGGGGACACCAGAAATGGGCTTCACACATTGCACCCATGTGGGTTATCGAACCCGCTTCTACGGCGTGACGAGTGAACGCTTTAACCACTAGGCTACCCCACCGTCCCGTAATAACTATGTGATGTCATAAGGTCAACCATTGGTCAGGGTGACCTCACCCTGTGAGGATGCATGCATGGCTGATTGGTTTATCTGAATCCGAAATCCACGTTGATTAGGAGCCTTGATCGTGATATATCCTCTCTGAGTACAAACCTTCTGCTATTTCCCCTCCATATATCTAGTGGTAGAACGTCCGCCCGGGAAGCGAAAGGTCCCGCTGTTCGATCCCCGTCGCGTCTTGCCAAAAGACGTTAACATATGGTTCTTGTTGTTACCCTGACTGGCGTTCGGCAATAAGGGGCTAAAATAAGGGCTGGTCGGCTCGGAGTATACTGTGTCTGAGTGGGATATTTATGTTAAACTGAGGCATGGTATTTCAGTAGGGATAGCTCTATAACATTGGCATTAGTTCGGACTAGTACAAGCAGCCACACACACACAATAACACACTCACACTTCAATCAACGTCGCTATATACGTGCAATAATCTTCGACGTGACGTTAAACCTACAAAATGAGCTGAAAAGGCTAAGACTGACTGACATGGAGAAACATGAAGAGAAAAAGTGAAACTGTGACAGTACCTAGTTTACTCAACATGAAAACACATTGTCAGTCAAAACATGGTACGCTTAGATATGTTTTATTGAATATGTACATGTACATTGATCCGAAGTATATTTAGAGTTCTTTTCGGACGAAGACCTGAAACAAACAAAAAGAAATATTTGTCAATATTGAAAAGGCAATATGAAATATGACTCCCTAAAATCCGATATAAAGATCTGCACAACTGGATGTTAATAATACAATGCCATGACTGGCATAGCGGACCTTCTTTTATACCCTCTCCATGATCAGTAATATACGTCCTAATTAATCGCCAATGTAGATATTTTGTATTATGCTTTTAACTCTTCATGATTAATCGCGTCGAAGGCATGTACGAAACTGTGAGTGAGTGAGTGAGTATGGTTTTACGCCGCTTTTAGCAATATTCCAGCAATTTCACGGCGGGGCACACCAGAAATGGGCTTCACACATTTTACCCATGTTGGGATTCGAACCTTGGTCTTCGGCGTGACGAGCGAACGCTTTAACCACTAGGCTACCCGACCACCCCTGTACCAAACTGTAACGATTATCTTCCAAAGTACTTACTGACATGTACGTGTGAGGTGTTACATATAGAGTATGCACCTATAAGTCAACCATGGTGTCGATGACGACGGTGACGTCTGTGACGATGGCGACGACATCGGCGATGACGATGAGCGCCTGTCATGTCAAATGCCAGCAAAGATCCTGGAAGAAAAATAACCCAATAGAAGACATATTTTCTGAAGTAAAATTTATGTTGTTTTGTGAATGTACATTAATTACTTACAACAAAGGAGGGTTCATAACTCCACGAATCAGACAAGTATTTTGCCTTGACAAATAAATTGAAGGACCATATGAACCAGCACAATCTTCTTGGACTACGCGCCCATCAATACTACGAAACAATGTCACTTCAAGCAGAGAAGAGATCTTCAAGTTTGATCTATGGGGATTCAGATTTTAATTGTATTGTTTTCAATGTACTGGAACTACTCACCCAACAAAAGTACCACGAGCAGATACGAGATCTTCATGATGGAAAGAAAGAAGCGTCTGAAGACGGACTGACTGCAGATTTGCCCCTGAAGACCCTGATGGTGTTTTGCCTACCTACTGGCCTTTTATATGCAAGTAAACTCGGAAGTTCATCAGGGAAAAAGATGTATGGATGCCCTCTTGGTTGTTATCTTGGGACTACTTGCTGTTTGTTGACACTAGCAACCACGTCAATTTTCACAGACGTGTCTCACCTCTACCAGCAGGCTAAAGGCGGCTGTTGCCGATGTCGGTGTGATGATGTAGAGAGTTCACGGGACGTCGTCGGGGGCACTGATGCACAGCGTGGTGGTGGTCACATGGCGAGTACCTGGTCAATAAACGTGGTTGTCAACATCAACAGTCGACAGGCGTTATGAAAGGTATACACACGTTTACTTCGAGGCAGTTTTGTATATATATAAAGTGTTTGTGAGGACATAGTATACCTTCACAACCTCGTCATCTTGTTCTATTTACGTTCAGGCAGCAGGCTAGTTTTAGAAGTACAGGATGAAGATATCTTTCCTGATGGTACTTCTGCTGCTTGGTGAGTTAAATCGGGAGTTAAATCTCGCATATTTGAAAAGACTGTAATTAACTCAGCAATTAACAGCAAAGAATGTAGCCATGAATTGTAAACTTAAGAAATCAAGACTTTGTTTTCTTTATATTTAAGGTTCCCTGTTAGCATTTGACATGACAGGAGCACATCGTCACCGGAGATGTCGTCGTCATCGCCATAGACGTCGTCGTCACCACGGATGATTATCAATGATGGATTACTGCCCTCGAGGTAGAGCACCAGAGGCATTTCTTATGCTTCGTATAATTTCTGTTACATATACCTCACTATTCTGAAATCCTAAAGGGCAATCATTTGCAGCACCTTGTCCACTACTATTAATGTATGCAATAAATACGGATGTTCAAATCCACACAATATCGAGTTGTTACACAGGTCCCAGTAGTTGACCCCATGTGTCCTATTGTACTTAACCTCAATGATAACCTCCAGCTTACATGTCCAAATGTTCATCATGAATGGTTGATATAACGGTAACGCTTTTTTGCAGGGCGTTTCCATTTGCAGTAGCCCGAGGTCTTCCATTAACTGCCTGACGAAGGAGGGCAGTTGAAAAGACCGAGGGCTTCTGCAAATGATAATGCCCTGAAAAATAGCTTTACCGTTATTATAGCTAAATTGGATAGAATTTGTAATCAAATAAAAATAAACAATATCGGTTTTGAAACATTTAGTGCAATCAACACGAATTTCACTGACCAACTTTTACAAATATGGAAACGTCCTAGAACAAATCAGATGACGTCACTATTGAACGTGACGTCACCTTTCCTATCCCTGTGACGTCACCTAACAACGGGCGTGATAATGGCCCGTCGTCAAGCAATATGAGGGCATTATCAAGTTACAGTGGCCCGCTCATTTGTGATAACATGCGGGCGTTTTAATGATAATTCTATCCATTTTAGCTATAATGGTAGTTATTAGTTCAAATAAGCAGTTATCAAACGTTATAGGACGTGATGTTTAACGGTGATATTCTTTCATTTGTCCATGTAACTTATAGGGCGGTGGGGTAGCCTAATAGTCAAAGCATCAGTTCACCACAATGGAGATCAGAGTTCGAGCCATTTCACTGGTACAATGCATAAAGCCCATTCCCGGTATCATATGGCCGGAGGTCTCTAATAAACTTCTACGCACACACTAATGTATCCTATGTTTCTGTTTCAGGGGAATGATCTACACCAGAGCACCAATATGGAAATGAGAGAATGCTTTTAATAAATCATCTATAACAAATCCTATTGTGTGTTGATTTAACCAAGAGGCTGGTAAGGTCAGGTCGATATTGAATCATGTAAAAATGAGTGAGTGAATAGAGTTATACTTTAGGTATGTCTTTCATACAATAGTCAACGGCTGAAGACTTTGGGAAGCGATAACACTGACATAAGCAAGGTCACACATTGCAACCACACGATTCCAATGCCACTCAACTCATATGTGATGAGGGGGCACGGGTGGCCTAGTCGTCTAAGGCGCCGCGATTCGCTGTGCAGAGTTGCGTCCCTTGGGCACGCCAGAAACCTATGATTGTGGGTTCAAATCCCGGTTCGTCCCGATTATGTTTCTAGGCTTGTCAGCACCATACACGAGTTCGTGGGTTTCACCGACGTGGTAAACGTCTGAGACCTGCATCACTTCGGGCTTTCCTCCCACATGAAGCTGACACGCCGCGATATAACTGGAATACTGTTAAAAGCGGCGTTCAACCCACCTCACTCACTCACTCATATGTGATGAGAGACTACACGGACATGTCTTTTGCGGCAGTCAGCACCAATCTAGCTATGTCACGGCGATTTGTAAAAAAGTAGACTGGGACCAGACAAAACCAGTGAGGTGAGATGAAATAGGGTTTAACGTCGCTCCAAGATTATTGCACTTATATAGCGACGTGCATGCACGTGTATGTGTGTGTCTGCTTGTACTAGTCCGGACTGATGCCGATTTATAGTGCTAGCTCACTGAGATACCATGCCGCAGTTTAATATGAATACCCCACTCAGACACAGTATACTGACTCCGAGCCGACCAGTCCTTGTTTTAGCCCCTTAATGCCGAGCGCCAGACAGGGTAACAACAAGTACCATCTTTTAACATATTTTGGTATGACGCGGCTGGGGATCGAACCCCGGACCTCCCGCTCTCCGGCGGACACTCTACCACTTGACCACGGAGGTGGTCAGACAAAACCAGTGGTTGATATCATGCCCATGGAGTACGATGAGACGCAACAATCAGTCCACCTCTTACGCACTTTAGACACATCTCAAGATGACGACTTGCAATATTGCCGGGGACCACAGTTCAACTGAATAACAGCGTGGGCCAATAATCTTGGCGCACAAACAGTTCTGTGTGTTAGGTGATCTGAGGTAACGTCGCGTTTAAGGTTATTGCACTTGTATAGCAACGTGGTGTTAGGTAGTCAGGTGTACATATATAAGACAGATATAACGCTTTTCATATTCATAAGAAATCTCTGTCGAGTGTACGATTCCGACTACATCATAAGCATGTGTTTATGAAACACTATTAAATAGTGATAATACTAGGTTTTCACGAAAAGGTGAGCGTATCCTGCCCCACCGGTGGCACCCACCACACACATGCAACGGCAAGTCAATTTTCACCTGTAACACGGGAACATATGGCACAAATCAAAACAGGGAATTGTATTGGACATCATTCTTGCCACTGATGCCTAAAATTTGGAAATGTGCTCCACATGTCATAATTATTTTTGAAAGGTTTACTGAGGCCTTGAATGTTGTAACCTTGATCAAACAGCTATGGAGCAAGAGTCTAATGACGCCCTTTGAAATCCTCATAGAAAGAGCATTCTCGATTGTACCTCGAAAGTTGTGAAATGTAGACACCAAATGTTGAGGCTGCAGCAATATTGCTCGTCATAAATGAAAAGTTGAAAATTAGAAAGTTGAAGTCATCCCTCTTGTCATACAGTATTACGGAGAGTGTTCTGTCACTCTGAATCTTTATGCACAGATGCAAATGTGTCACTGATGAGGCGGTCTCACTGGTCTCCTTTATTTCTAGATCAGGTAAGTAAATCAGTGGAAGGGAATTGGCTATTTAATGGTTATTGAGGGATATCATATTATCGATATACCTAAAGCTTAAGTTAAACTTCATGGCCAAATTACCTCCTTTTGACTTTGCCAATCAGAGCAGAAATTCCGATTCATATTCATAAAGAAACATATGTACGGAGTGGTAATATATCGGCGATATAATTGCTTGTCAATGCAAATCTCCTAGCATCAGTAAATAAACGTCGTGGTTAACAACTGGAAGGGAATAAGGTGGGCCTCTGGAATTGGTTTAAGTGTTTAACTGTTGAAATCAAGTCTTAGTTTGATTTAGTACTAAGTAGAGGACGCAGGCTTAAAACGTTTAGGACTAACAAGTTCTTTATTGTTTGTGACGACTTTTCAAGGCTATTTCTTGCCCTTCATCCGCTGGAATCTTGACCATTAGTCAGCTCTTTGATATCACACCCAGCTCCATCACCCTGAGGGACAGTCGGGTAGCCTAGTGGTTAAAGCGTTCTCTCGTCACGCAACACGGGTTCGATTCCTGACATGGGTGCAATGTGTGAAGCCATTTCTGGTGTAATATTGCTGGAATATTGCTAAAAGCGGCGTAAAACCATATTCACTCACTTACTCCATCACCCTGATCGCACTACTTCACTATAGGCTCCCCTCGTTAATCATAGTGTGCTTTATATTTATTGCTGTCTTATAATTGTCAAGGACGGGTTAGGACAATGGGCCATTTTGGCCCACTGAAAATGTAAAATTTTAAAATTAAAAGAAACACTAAAAGATTAAAATATAAGTTATGTTCAAATGGCTTTCGACTAGCCTCATTCTTTCTTGCGAGTTGTTTACTTCTGACATTATGAAGTAAATAAATATGGATTAATAGGCCTCTTTTCGACCTTCAACAATAAAGCAGAAATTCCATGGCCAAGGATGTTTCCTGCCATATGCCTGTTCTGTTACTACCTAGACTCTCTAAGAAACTCAACGTCAAAGCCTTGCTCATGTTCACGTATTAGAAAAACGCTGCTTGAAAACCTCTAAAATCAACCTTTTTGACACATGTTAGCCTTACCTATGTACTTAGTGTTGTAGTAAGGCCCATACATACAACTCTTTCATTCTCATTGCAATTCTCTACTTCTAATTGATGTGATCAAATCTCATCAGTATAATGATGATGTGCAAAAGTTTTCCTCATTTTTTAAAATATGCATATGACTCTAACCCTACCCTTCTTTTTTATACTATCCCGTGTGGACCGCCTCCGTGGAGAGCGGAAGGTCCGGGGTTCGATCCCCAGCCGCGTCATACCAAAAGACGTTTAAAGATTGTACTTGTTGTTACCCTGTCTGGCGCTCGGCATTAAGAGGCTAAAACAAGGACTGGTCGGCTCGCAGTCAGTACACTGTGTCTTGGTGGGGTATTCATGTTAAACTGCGCATGGTATCTCAGTGACTAGTACAATCAGCCACACACACACGCGTGCATCACGTCTTGGACGCGACGTTTCACCTCACCTCACCTATCCCGTGTTAATATATTTACGGGATATTACAGGAACTCCAATTTACTATAAAGTGTTTTAATGAGTGAATTAATCTTCACCTTGCCCGAGTAAACATTCAGGCCAAACTGAAAATTATTTCTCGAAGGACATACAAGTTGATATTTGATTGTAGTTTGTGGAAATTTCTATTTATTATCAGAGTTGTCATTTCAAGATGAATTAACAAAACAGTTTCAGTACCGGCAGTACAGTAACTGAAAGAAAGGCCGATGTTGTTTTACCAAACCACGGCGGAAGTCAGTGATGTCATTGCGCTGTAGGGGCGGTCGGGTAGCCTAGTTGTTAAAGACCCGTGTTCGATTCCCGACATGGGTACAATGTGTGAAGCCCATTTCTGGTGCCCCCCCCCCCCCCCCCCCCCCCCCCCCGTGATATTGCTGGATTATTGCTAATAGCAGCTTAAAACCATACTCACTCACTCACTCACTCACTCACTCACTCATTGCGCTGTAAAAAATAGTTTCCCAAATTATATGTTATTGTCAAATTAAAAGGCCCTATTTGTGTTTTTTTAAATGCAGTAAGGCCTTATCATAACTGTGAAAGCGCTTATCTAACAAATTTAAATTGATCGTAATATCTCGTAAATGTCGCACTATGAACACGTACCTAAAGGTCAGGGTTCACAATGAGAGATATGTGCACCGATATGTTTTGCGCCATTGGTAATAAATGCATGGATATTAACTCAACATGCATTAGGTCAGTCATCGTCTGTTCATGCGTGTGACGTTTTTCACCATCTCGACAATTTTTTCAAGCAGTAGGTTTTGACCTCCAAGTGTGATGTTCAGGCATTGTCTCCCTTTGGTGAACAATTGGTCGCAAATGTCGAAATTTGGTTAGTTGTGTCACTTCTGGTTGTGTGGTTTTGAAACTTCAATTTTCCGTAAATTGTTATTTAATGAAGCTCAAGATGAATTAAGTAAAGCGAAATCAATGTTATTTACTTTCTTTACAATGTTATAACACTTTCTGATTCTGGTACTTTTTGGGGTTGAGTCCACCAAATATAACATTTGTTACATTTGACCACTTTCTAAATGGCATTGTGTGTTCATAGCTTTCGGCCATGGGAGCCGTGTCAATTTTCACTCGTCAGAGGGGTACACAAAGGACGTGATCTAGACTACCAGTCAGACTTTCATTTTTTTATTCAAGCCCCGGAGACTGAGTTGGTTAGATCGCTGACATTGTGTGCTGTCGATTGATGCCTCACTCTGGCAGTGTGGGTTCGAATCCATATGGGATTTAGCCCCCCACAAAGTAATAGAATCTGTAATTTACTAAGAAAGTGTTTTCCCAAATATATCATTTGATACATTTGACCACTTTCTAAATGGCATTGTGTGTTCACAGTCAGGAAATTTCAAGAGACCCACCCGACGGGTCATGATGGCTTCCCCCAAGTCACGCATCGTAACCTAAGGTCCCCATCACCATCTCTGGGATACTGTGGACCTACTTGTATTATTCTCGCTGGATAAACAAGTGTCGGCTCCATAAAAATATAACCGTCAGTAACATGTTGTCCGCGTTATTGCATGTGGCTCAAATCACAAATTCGCTTTAGTGTATTAAACAGTGTTTCTAATCCTTTATGCTTTCACATCAAGGTTGGGGCACAGATGCTCACAATAAATATATACTCAGTGAGTGATTGATTGATTGAGTGATTGATTGAGTGATTGATTGAGTGAGTGATTGAGTGAGTGATTGAGTGAGTGAGTGAGTGAGTGAGTGAGTGAGTGAGTGAGTGAGTATGGTTTTACGCCGCCTAAAGCAATATTCCAGTAATAATAACGAAACTGTGACAGTGTCTTGTTTACTTTAGAACGATTCTTAGTCCACATTATCTCGACAAAACATGAGACACTTAGATAGTTCAGTCTCTTTATTGAATAATATGTACATGCACATGAATCCGAAGTATATGGAGAATTGTTTTCTTCCGAAGGCCTGAAATAAAACCAAACTAATCTTTGAAATGATGAAAAATTGGAAAATATATCAAATATTAAATGTATTGATCATTAGATTTTCCATATATAAATATGTTCGCTGGGAACTTAATGAGAAAGGTCATAAATATATTTCTTTAATACACATTTCAGTTCATTTTATAACCAATGTAGGTATTTCATTTCTGGAAAATATACTGAAAGCGTTCAACCATTACTCGCAACGAAGGAGGGATTCAAGATTACCTTGGCTTGTTACATATACATATACATATAGAGTATGCATATATATGTCAACCGTGATGTCGATGGCGACGGTGACGTCTGTGACGATGGCGACGACATCGGCGATGTCGATAAGCTCCAGTCATGTCAAATGCAAGCAAAGATCCTGAAAGAAAAATAACCCAAATGAAGAACTATATTCGGGTGTCATTTCGTGAATTATGTACTTGCAGCATAAGACGTTTAATCAATTGCAGCATATATAAATTGAAAGTTTATCCAGACTGAGCGAATACTATCTACTGGGACTATTCGCCAAACAAAGTCACCATCAGCTTACAAGAGATCTAGAAGTTTAACCCGCGAGAATTTAGAATTAACATCAATCATCTGGAACGACTCACCCAACAAAAGCATCACCAGTAGATAAGAGATCTTCATGATGGACTGAGGGACCCGTTTATGTTTGATTGAAAGATCAGATTGTGTTGTTCTGGCTAGCACGATGTCCTTTATACACAACTAAACTCGGAAGTTCATCAGGAAATTACTTCAATCGATGCCATTTTGGTTGTGTTAAGTTTGGACTACTTGCTGTTTGTTGATCCTGAGAACCACGTCTAACTTCGTAGACGTGTCTCCCTTCAACCAGCGAACTAGCGGCGTTTGTTGATGGTTCTCGTTGTCAGCAGGTACCAGTGCGTCGTCGGGGACACTGATGCACAGCGAGGAGGTAGGTACTCGGAGAGTACGTGGTCAATAAACGTGTTTGTCAACATCAAAAGTCCGCAGGCGCAATAGGAGCGATACACACGTTTTAACTGGCGGTGTTTTATATATATTTTATATTTTATTTTAATTATTTTGAACATGTATGAACTTACTGTGAACGCTAAGCAGACATTCGCTACCTAGTGAGTAGGTTGTGAGAACATTGTGACTGCAGAATATTAGTACAGGATGAAGATTTCTTATCTAATATTTTTTTCTGCTGCTGGGTAAATTGTAACTGCGATTAAAATAAGTACCACACTTGTATCTATATAAACTCAGAAACAATATTAATCAACTTACATTCAAACGATGCAAGTATTATGAACATTAAAGTTTGCAGTCATGAATTTACAAAACTTTGGACTTCAATATTATAGGTTTCTCATTGGCATTTGGCATGACTGGAGCACATCGTCACCGAAGATGTAGATGTCACCGCCGCCATCGTCACCACGATTGAATTCATGATCAATGATGAGAGCTAAAGGCTATACAAATTCTGTTAATAATTTCATGGTCATCATTCTCTACGTTAAAGAAACATTTACCTAATTCTTCAGGCAATACTATGGGCTGGATTTTTTAATCAATAATCGTTCCCGAAAATACTTGAAAATATAACTTTTACCACAGTTTTACGTAAAATAAAAAAATGGAGGAAAGGGTAGTCATCTCATGTCCACTGTAGTTAAACGAACGTTATATGTAGACCACAGAAGAAAGATTCGGAGTGACAACCTCGACAAGATATGGCTGAAATATTGCCGATGTCATTCATTCAGAGTGACGAACAATTCTTTACAAGGCTGACTGTCAACGAAAGATGACTACAACATTCCAATAGTCAACTTTCCCTGTATTCATGCAATTCCAGCTCATGGCCACTACATTTCACAACTTTTGAGTTACAAACGAGCATGCTCTTTCTATGAAGTATGAACAGGATTACAAAAGTCCGCGGATACGCTCACCTTTTCGTGAACAGATTGTATCATCACCATTTGATAGTGATTCATAAACACATGATCATGATACAATCGGAATCGTCAATTCAATTTTCTTCATTCAAAACGATGAATATCATTCAGTTTCATAATTATTATTGTAACTACCTGATATACCTAAGATCCATATATATCCTTACTCTTTTTGCTTTCTGTCTCATTGGGTTGTCGAGTACAAACAATATGAACATCTTTTCACCTCCAGAATGGTAGGCATAACAGTAAATTCATATTTCCTACTTAAGAAATAAACGACTTGTGGTCGTTGTTTATCGTACAATAAAACACTGCAGGGAGAACTAACCATAAGGGGCGCAGCCCCGAGTAGTATATTCTCCCTGCAGTGTTTTATTATCAGGTAGCAACAATAATACTTATGAAACTATTTAAAGGTGTTTATAAAATGTACAAGCTTTAAACAATATTTACCCAAATTGTATTAATGATGAATCCCTGAATAGAATCCGACCTGGGAAATTTTAAAAGTCCATTTTAAGATGGTTGGTTAAGTTTGATTTTTCCCACATGTTCTCACAATAATCACGTCGATAATCTGTATCTTTTCTCCTCATGCCGATTGTCATATCTCTCCCACTCTTGGACGCCATCGTTCGGCCACTGCTATGTACATGGAGGACAACCTACTAGACACTGCCCTCTCAAAAATAACGTCGTCCAATATATAACGTCATCACGTTGCGAGCGCATATTCGAATCATCAGAAACGTTCACCACTGCTTTGTTCTTCGTTGTTCCTTGCGATTTATCGTGTAGCTATCCTGTATCCATACATCATCGACTGATAAGCAATTATATAAACATTGTTGCTTTCGGAAACCCGTTGAAGACATTTATTTCCCCAGTTGTACGCATTTGAGGTGAGTGATTGAGTATGGTTTTACGCCGCTTTTAGCAATATTCCAGCAATATCACGGCGGGGGACACCAGAAATGGGCTTCACACATTGTACCCATGTCGGGAATCGAACCCGGGTCTTCGGCGTGAAGAGCGAAAGCTTTAACCACTAGGTTACCCGACCGCCCCTACAGTGCAATGACATCACTGACTTCCGCCGTGGTTTGGTCAACAAACATTTGCCTTTCTTTCAGTTACTGCACAGACGGTACTGAAACTGTTCTGTTAATTCCCCTTGAAATGACATCTCTGATAATAAATAGAACATTTCCACGAACTACAATCAAATATCAAGTTTCATGTCCTTCGAGAAATAATTTTCAGTTTGGCCTCAATGTTTACTCGGGCAAGGTGAAGATTAATTCACTCGGAACACTTTATAGTAAATTGGAGTTCCTGTAATATCCCGTAAATATATAAACACAGGATAGGTGAGTTGAGGTGAAATTGGGTTCAACGTCGCGCCCAAGACGTGCATGCAGGTGTGTGTGTGGCTGCTTGTACTAGTCCGGACTGATGCCGATTTACAGTGCTAGCTCACTGAGATACCATGCCGCAGTTTAACATGAATACCCCACCCAGACACAGTGTACTGACTCCGAGCCGACCAGTCATTCTTTTAGCCTCTTAATGCCGTGCGCCAGACAGGGTAACAACAAAAAAACATCTTTAAACGTCCTTTGGTATGACGCGGCCGGGGATAGAACCCCGGACCTTCCGCTCTCCGGGCAGACTCTCTACCACTAGACCACGGAGGCGGTCCACACGGGATAGTATAAAGAAGAAGGGTAGGGTAAGATTCATCTGCATATTTTAAAAAATGAGGAAAACCTTTGCACATTATCATTATCAGATGTGATCACGTGAATTAGAAGTAGAGAATTGCAATGCGAATGAAAGAGTTGCATGTATTGGCCTTAATTCATAGGTACATATAGTACATAGGTAAGGCTAAAATGTGTCAAAAAGGCTGATTTTAGAGGTTTTCAAGCAGCGTTGTTCTAATATGTGAACATGAGCAAACCTTTGACGTTGAGTTTCTTAGAGAGTCTAGGTAGTAACAGAACAGGCATATGGCAAGAAACATCCTTGGCCATGGACTTTCTGCTTTATTGTTGAAGGTCAAAAAGAGGCCAATAATTCATATTTATGTACTTCATAATGTCAGAAGTAAACAACTCGCACGAAGGAATGAGGCTAGTCGAAGCCATTTGAACATAACTTATAATCTTTTAGTTTTTCTTTTAATTTTAAAATTTTACATTTTCAGTGGGCCAAAATGGCCCATTGTCCTACCCCGTCCTTGACAATTATAAGACAGCAATAAATATATAGCACACTATGATAAACGAGGGGAGCTGTTAGTGAAGTAGTGCGATCAGGGTGATGGGTTGAGTGAGTGAGTATGGTTTTACGCCGCTTTTAGCAATATTCCAGCAATATTACGGCAGGGTACACTAGAAATGGCTTCACACATTGTACCCATTTCAGGAATCGAACCCGTGTCTTCGGCGTGACGAGCGAACCTTTTAACCACTAGGCTACCCGACCGTCCCTCGGGGTGATGGAGCTGGGTGTGATATCAAAGAGCTGACTAATGGTCAAGATTCCAGCGGATGAAGGGCAAGAAATAGCCTTGAAAAGTCGTCACAAACAATAAAGAACTTGTTATTCCTAAACGTTTTAAGCCTGCGTCCTCTACTTAGTACTAAATCAAAATATAAGACTTGAATTCAACAGTTAAACACTTAAACCAATTCCAGAAGCCCACCTTATTCCCTTCCAGTTGTTAACCACCACGTTTATTTACTAATGCTAGGAGATTTGCATTGACAAGCAATTATATCGCCGATATATTACCAACCGTACATATGTTTATTTATGAATATGAATCGGAATTTCTGCTCTGATTGGCAAAGTCAAAAGGAGGTAATTTGGCCATGAAGTTTAACTTAAGCTTTAGGTATATCGATAATATGATATCCCTCAATAACCATTAAATAGCCAATTCCCTTCCACTGATTTACTTACCTGAACTAGAAAAAAAGGAGACCAGTGAGACCGCCTCATCAGTGTCACATTTGCATCTGTGCATAAAGATTCAGAGTGACAGAACACTCTCTGCAATATTGTATGACAAGAGGGATGACTTCAACTTTCTAATTTTCAACATTCAAGGCCTCAGTAAACCTTTCAAAAATAATTATGACATGTGGAGGACATTTACACATTTTAGGCATCAGTGGCAAGAATGATACCCAATACAATTTCCTGTTTTGATTTGTGCAATATGTTTCCGTGTTGTTACAGATGAAAATTGACTTGTCGTTGCATGTGTTTGTGACGGGTGCCACCGGTGGGGCAGGATACGCTCACCTTTTCGTGAAAACCTAGTATAATCACTATTTAATAGTGTTTCATAAACACATGCTTATGATGTAGTCGGAATCGTACACTCGACTCTGCTTTCGACAGAGATTTCTTATGAATATGAAAAGCGTTATATCTGTCTTATATATGTACACCTGACTAACTAACACCACGTTGCTATACAAGTGCAATAAGCTTAAACGCGACGCTACCTCACGTCACCTAACACACAGAACTGTTTGTGCGCCAAGATTATTGGCCCACGCTGTTATTCAGTTGAACTGTGGTCCCCGGCAATATTTCAAGTCGTCATGTTGAGATGTGTCTAAAGTGCGTAAGAGGTGAACTGGTTGTTGCGTCTCATCGCACTCCCTGCTCATGATATCAACCACTGTTTTTGTCTGGTCCCAGTCTACTTTTTTACAAATCGCCGTGACATGGCTAGATTGGTGCTGACTGCCGCAAAAGACATGTCCATGTAGTCTCTCATCACATATGAGTGAGTGAGTGAGTAAGTTGGGTTGAACGCCGATTTTAACAGTATTCCAGTTATATCGCGGCGTGTCAGCTTAATGTGGGAGGAAAGCCCCAAGTGATGCAGGTCTCAGACATTTACCACTTCGAACCCACAATCATAGGTTTCTGGCGTGCCCAAGGGACGCAACTCTGCACAGCGAATCGCGGCGCCTTAGACGACTCGGCCACCCGTACCTTGCTTATGTCAGTGTTATCGCTGCCCAAAGTCTCCAGCCGTTGACTTTTCTATGAAAGACATACCTAAAATATAACTCTATTCACTCACTCATTTTTACATCATTCAATATCGACCTGACCTTACCAGCCTCTTAGTTTAATCAACACACAATAGGATTTGTTTAAGATGATTTATTAAAAGCATTCTCTCATTTCCATGTTGGTGCTCTGGTGTAGATCATTCCTCTGAAACAGAAACATAGGATACATTAGTGTGTGCGCAGAATGTTATTGCAGAACTCCGGCCATATGATACCGGGAATGGGCTTTATGCATTGTAACATTGAAATGGCTCGAACTCTGATCTCCGGTGTGGTGTACTGATGCTTTGACTATTAGGCTACCGCACCGCCCTATCAGTTATATCGACAAATGTAAGAATATCACCGTTAAACATCACGTCCTGTAACGTTTGATAACTGCTTATTTGAACTAATAACTATCATCAACCATTCATGATGAACATTTGGACATGTAATCGCCCTAAAAGCTGGAGGTTATCATTGAGGTTAAGTACAATAGGACACCCGGTGTCACCTACTTGGGCCCATATAACAACTCGATATTGTGTGGATTTGAACATCCGTATTTATTTCATACATTGATAGTAGTGGACAAGGTTCTGTAAATGATGGCCCTTTAGGATTTCAGAATAGTGAGGTATATGTCACAGAAATTATACAAAGCATAACAAATGCCTCTGGTGCTCTACCTCGAGGGCAGTAATCCATCATTGATAATCATCCGTGGTGACGACGACGTCTATGACGATGACGACGACATCTCCGGTGACGATGTGCTCCTGTCATGTCAAATGCTAAGAGGGAACCTTCAATATAAAGAAAACAAAGACATGATTTCTTAAGTTTACAATTCATGGCTATATTCTTTGCTGTTAATAATGCTTGCATCGTTTGACTGAAGTGAGTTAATTACAGTCTGTTCAAATATGCGAGATTTAACTCCAGATTTAACTCACCCAGTAGTAGAAGTACCATCAGGAAAGATATCTTCATCCTGTACTTGTGAAACTATTCTGCTGCCTGAACGTTAATAGATCAAGATGACGAGGTTGTGAAGGTATCCTCACAAACACTTTATATATATATATACTAAACTGCCTCGAAGTAAACGTGTGTATACCTTTCATAACGCCTGCCGACTGTTGATGTTGACAGCCACGTTTATTGACCAGGTACTCTCCATGTAACCACCACCACGCTGTGCATCAGTGCCCCCGACGGCGTCCCGTGACCTCTCTACATCATCACACCGACACCGGCAACAGCCGCCTTCAGCTGCTGGTAGAGGGGAGACACGTCTGTGAACATTAACGTGGTTGCTAGTGTCAACAAACAGCAAGTAGTCCCAAGATAACAACCAAGAGGGCATCCATACAGCTTTTCCCCTGATGAACTTCCGAGTTTACTAACATATAAAAGACCAGTAGGTAGCCAAAACACCATCAGGGTCTTCAGGGGCAAGTCTGCAGTCAGTCCGTCTTCAGTCAAACCTGGACGCTTCTTTCTTTCCATCATGAAGATCTCGTATCTGCTCGTGGTACTTTTGTTGGGTGAGTAGTTCCAGTACATTAAAAACAAAAAAATTTAAATTTGAATCCCCATAGATCAAACTTGAAGATCTCTTATCTGCTTGACGTGACATTGTTTCGTAGTATTGATAGGCGAGTAGCCCAAGTAGATTGTGCTGGTTCATCTGGTCCTTCAATTTATTTGTCAAGGCAAAATACATGTCTGATTCATGGAGTTATAAACGCTCCTTTGTTGTAATTAATTAATGTACATTCACAAAACAACAGAAATTTTACTTCAGAAAATATTTCTTCTATTGGGTTATTTTTCTTCCAGGATCTTTGCTGGCATTTGACATGACAGGCGCTCATCGTCATCGCCGATGTCGTCGCCATCGTCACAGACGTCACCGTCGTCATCGACACCATGGTTGACTATTTGGTGCATACTCCATATGTAACACCTCACATGTCAGTAAGTACTTTGGAAGATAAAAGTTACAGTTTGGTACACGCCTTCGACGCGATTAATCATGAAGAGTCAAAAGCATAATACAAAATATCTGCATTGGAGTTTAATTAGGACGAATATTACTGATCATTGGGCGGGTATAAAGGAAAGTCCGCTATGCCAGTCATGACAATTTATTATTAACTCCCAGTTATGCGGATCTTTATATTTGATTACAAAAGGTAGTCATATTTCATATTGTTTTTTCAATATTGACAGATTTTGAGATCATTTCAAAGATAAGAGATTTCTTTTTGTTTGTTTCAGGTCTTCGTCCGAAAACAACTCTAAATATACTTCGGATTAATGTACATGTACATATTCAATAAAACATATCTAAGCGTATCATGTTTTGCCTGAGTATGTGTTTTCATGTTAAGTAAACTAGGTACTGTCACAGTTTCACTTATTCTCTTCATTTTTCACCATGTCGATCAGTCTTAGACATTTCAGCTTTACATGGCAGGGTGAGGTGGGGTGAAATGGGGTTTAACGTCGCGTCCAAGATTATTGCACGTATATAGCTACGTTCATGTGCGTGTGTGCGTGTGTGTGTGTGCGTGTGTGTGTGTGTGTGTGTGTGTGTGTGTGTGTGTGTGTGTGTGTGTGTGTGTGTGTGTGTGTGTGTGTGTGTGTGTGTGTGTGTGTGTGTGTGTGTCAGTTTGTACTAGTCCGAACTAATGCCAATTTTATAGAGCTATCCCAACTGAAATACCATGCCTCAGTTTAACCTGAATACTCCGCTCAGACACAGTATACTCCGACCCGACCAGCCCTTGTTTTAGCCCCTTATTTCCGAGCGACAGGCAGGGTAACAACAAGCACCATATGTTAACGTCTTTGTTAACACGTTGACAAGACGCGACGGGGATCGAACCCCGGACCTTTCGCTTCCCGGGCTGACGTTCTACCACTAGATATATGGTAGGGAAATAACGGAAGGTTCGTACCAGAGAGCATATATCACAATCAAGGCTCCTAATCAACGTGGATTTCAGATTCAGATAAACCCAGCAACCTTGCATGCATCCTCACAGGGTGAGGCCACCCTGACCAATGGTTGACCTCGTCACGCCGAAGAAGCGGGTTCGATTACCCACATGGGTGCAATGTGTGAAGCCCATTTCCGGTGTCCCCCGTCGTGATATTGCTGGATTATTGCTAAAAGCGGCGTAAAACCGAACTCACTCACATTACACAGTTATTACCTTACATGAAAAATATACATGGGTGAATATTCACTGAGGAGGTTTTCACTCGGGACATAAATTTGATGTGAAAAAGAGTGAGTGTGTGACTGAGTGGGGTATTTGAGTTATATCGAGGCGCTTCGGTTGAATGTTGGGGGGGAGCTCGATGCAATATCGGCAATATGTGAATTGCGGCACATGGGACTGGGACAGAAATGTCACTTTGATGTGAATGACTGAGTTTGGGTAAGGGCTGTTTTGAACAGTGTTTCAGTTATACAACAATGTGTCATCTTGAAGTAGTCTTAAAGGTCAATGGCTTCGCTGAAATCCATGAGCAGAGGTATGGGGGTTAGAAGCATAATAAGATCGAACCGGGATTCGAACCCACGATCATTGGTGTGCACAACAAATTTGGTCACCTTTACCGTCCAATATGGATTCGAACCCACACTGCCAGAGAGAGGCACCTAATCGACAGCACACAAAGTCAGCGATCTAACCCCATCAGGCTCCTGGGCTTGATCAAAACAAATGAAAGTCCGACAACTGGTAGTCTAGATCACGTACTTTGTGTACCCCTCTGAAAACTGAAAATTGCCACGGCTCCCATGGCCGAAAGCTATGAACACACAATGCCAGTTAGAAGTTGTGAAATGTAACAAATGTAGTATTTGGTGGACTCAACCCCAAAAACTACTAGAATCAGAAAGTGTTATCCCAAATATAACATTTGTTATATCTTACCGTTATGTAAATAACATTGATTTCGCTTTACTTAATTCATCTTGAGTTTCATTAAATAACAATTTACGGAAAAATGAAGTTTCAAAACCACACAACCATTGTCGCGTTGCCGTCCTTAGAAAAAAACAACCAGAAGTGACACAACTAACCAAATTGCGACATTTGCGACCAATTGTTCACCAAAGGGAGACAATGCCTGAACATCACATTTGGAGGTCAAAACCTACTGCTTGCCAAAATTGTCGAGATGGTGAAAAACGTCACACGCATGAACAGACGAATGACTGACCTAATGCATGTTGAGTTAATATCCATGCATTTATTACCAATGGCGCAAAACATATCGGTGCACATATCTCTCATTGTGAACCCTGACCTTTAGGTACTTGTTCATAGTGCGACATTTACGAGATGTTACGATCAATTTAAATTTCTTAAATAAGCGCTTCACAGTTATGATAAGGCCTTACTGCATTTAAAAAACACAAATAGGGCCTTTTAATTTGACAATAACACATCATTTGGGAAACTAGTTTTTACAGCGCGATGAGTGAGTGAGTGAGTATGGTTTTACGCCGCTTTTAGCAATATTCCAGCAATATCACGGCGGCGGACACCAGAAATGGGCTTCACACATTGTACCCATGTCGGGAATCGAACCCGGGTCGAACCCGGACGAGCGAACGCTTTAACCACTAGGCTACCCGACCGCCCCTACAGTACACAATGACATCACTGACTTCCGCCGTGGTTTGGTCAACAAACATCGGCCTTTCTTTCAGTTACTGTACAGACGGTACTGAAACTGTTCTGTAAATTCCCCTACAAATGACATCTCTGATAATAAATAGAACATTTCCACGAACTACAATCAAATATCAACTTGTATGTCCTTCGAGAAAAAAAATTCAGTTTGGCCTGAATGTTTACTCGGCTAACTAAAAATTTATTCACTCGGAACACTTTATAGTAAATTGGAGTTCCTGTAATATCCCGTAAATATATTAACACGGGATTTGTGAGTTGAGGTTAAATTGGGTTCAACGTCGCGTCCAAGACGTGCATGCAGGTGTGTGTGTGGCTGCTTGTACTAGTCCGGACTGATGACCGATTTATAGTGCTAGCTCACTGAGATACCATGCCGCAGTTTAACATGAAGAACCCACTCAGACACAGTGTTCTGACTCCGAGCCGACCAGTCATTCATTTAGCCTCTTAATGCAGTGCGCCAGACAGGGTAACAACACAATACCATCTTTAAACGTCCTTTAGTATGACGCGGCCGGGGATCGAACCCCGGACCTTCCGCTCTCCACGGAGGCGGTCCACACGGGATAGTAGAAAGAAGAAGGGTAGGGTCAGAGTCATATGCATACTTTAAAAAATGAGGAAAACTTTTGCACATCATCATTATACTTATCAGATGTGATCACTGAATTAGAAGTAGAGAATTGCAATGAGAACGACAGATGTATGTATGGGCCTTACTACAACACTAAGTACATAGGTAAGGCTAAAATGTGTCAAAAAGCCTGATTTCAGAGGTTTTTAAGCAGCGTTTTTCTAATACGTGAACATGAGCAAGCCTTTGACGTTGAGTTTCTTAGAGAGTCCAGGTAGTAACAGAACAGGCATATGGCAAGAAACATCCTTGGCCATGGACTTTCTGCTTTATTGTTGAAGGTTTTGACCTTCAAGAGGCCTATTAATCCATATTTATGTACTTCATAATGTCAGAAGTAAACAACTCGCAAGAAAGAATGAGGCTAGTCGAAAGCCATTTGAACATAACTTATAATCTTTTAGTTTTTCTTTTAATTTTAAAATTTGACATTTTCAGTGGGACAAAATGGCCCATTGTCCTACCCCGTCCTTGACAATTTTAAGAGGGCAATAAATATGGTGTCTACCTTTTCCAACTTTTGAGGTACAATCGAGAATGCTCTTTCTATGAGGATTTCAAAGGGCGTCATTAGACTCTTGCTCCGTAGCTGTTTGTTTAAGGTTACAACATTCAAGGCCTCAGTAAACCTTTCAAAAATAATTATGACACGTGGAGCACATTTCCAAATTTTAGGCATCAGTGGCAAGAATGATGTCCAATACAATTCCCTGTTTTGATTTATGCCATATGTTCCCGTGTTTTTACAGGTGAAAATTGACTTGTCGTTGCATGTGTTTGTGGCGGGCGCCACCGGTGGGGCAGGATGCAATTACATTTTCGTGAAAACCTAGTATTATTTATTTACTATTTAATAGTGTTTCATAAACACATGCTTATGATGTAGTCGGAATCGTACACTCGACAGAGATTTCTTATGAATATGAAAAGCGTTATATCTGTCTTATATATGTACACCTGACTACCTAACACCACGTTGCTATACAAGTGCAATAAGCTTAAACGCGACGTTACCTCACATCACTTAACACATGTACACAGAACTGTTATTGGCCCACGCTGTTATTCAGTTGAACTGTGGTCCCCGGCAATATTTCAAGTCGTCATGTTGAGATGTGTCTAAAGTGCGTAAGAGGTGAACTGATTGTTGCGTCTCATCGTACTTCCTGCAAGTGATATCAACCACTGGTTTTGTCTGGTCCCACTCTATTGTTAACAAATCGCCGTGACATAGCTAAATTGGTGCTGACTGCCGCAAAAGACATGTCCATGTAGTCTCTCATCACATATGAGCGAGTGAGTGAGTGAGTTGGGTTGAACGCCGCTTTTAACAGTATTCCAGTTATATCGCGGCGTGTCACCTTAATGTGGGAGGAAAGCCCCAAGTGATGCAGGTCTCAGACATTTACCACTTCAAACCCACAATCATAGGTTTCTGGCGTGCCCAAGGGACGCAACTCTGCAAAGCGAATCGCAGCGCCTTAGACGACTGGGCCACCCGTGCCCCCTCATCACATATGAGTTGAATGGCATTGGAATCGTGTGGTTGCAATGTGTGACCTTGCTTATGTCAGTGTTATCGCTGCCCAAAGTCTCCAGCCGTTGACTATTCTATGAAACATACCTAAAATATAACTCTATTCACTCACTCATTTTTACATGATTCAATATCGACCTGACCTTACCAGCCTCTTAGTTTAATCAACACACAATAGGATTTGTTATAGATGATTTATTAAAAGCATTCTCTCATTTCCATGTTGGTGCTCTGGTGTAGATCATTCCTCTGAAACAGAAACATAGGATACATTCGTGTGTGCGCAGAATTTTATTGGAGAACTCCGGCCATATGATACCGGGAATGGGCTTTATACATTGTACCAGTAAAATGGCTCGAACTCTGATCTCCAGTGTGGTGTACTGATGCTTTGACTATTAGGCTACCCCACCGCCCTATAAGTTATATGGACAAATGTAAGAATATCACCGTTAAACATCACGTCCTATAACGTTGGATAACTGCTTATTTGAACTAATAACTATCATCAACCATTCATGATGAGCATTTGGACATGTAATCGCCCTAAAAGCTGGAGGTTATCATTGAGGTTAAGTACAATAGGACACCCGGTGTCACCTACTTGGGCCCATATAACAACTCGATAGTGTGTGGATTTGAACATCCGTATTTATTTCATACATTGATAGTAGTGGACAAGGTTCTGTAAATGATGGCCCTTTAGGATTTCAGAATAGTGAGGTATATGTCACAAAAAATATACAAAGCATAACAAATGCCTCTGGTGCTCTACCTCGAGGGCAGTAATCCATCATTGATAATCATCCGTGGTGACGACGACGTCTATGACGATGACGACGACATCTCCGGTGACGATGTGCTCCTGTCATGTCAAATGCTAAGAGGGAACCTTCAATATAAAGAAAACAAAGTCATGATTTCTTAAGTTTACAATTCATGGCTACATTCTTTGCTGTTAATAATGCTTGCATCGTTTGACTGAAGTGAGTTAATTACAGTCTTTTCAAATATGCGAGATTTAACTCCCGATTTAACTCACCCAGTAGTAGAAGTACCATCAGGAAAGATATCTTCATCCTGTACTTGTGAAACGATTCTGCTGCCTGAACGTTAATAGAACAAGATGACGAGGTTGTGAAGGTATACTATGTCCTCACAAACACTTTATATATATACAAAACTGCCTGGAAGTATACGTGTGTATAGCTTTCATAACGCCTGCCGACTGTTGATGTTGACAACCACGTTTATTGAGCATGTAACCACCACCACGCTGTGCATCAGTGCCCCCGACGGCGTCCCGTGACCTCTCTACATCATCACACCGACACCGGCAACAGCCGCCTTCAGCTGCTGGTAGAGGGGAGACACGTCTGTGAACATTAACGTGGTTGCTAGTGTCAACAAACAGCAAGTAGTCCCAAGATAACGACCAAGAGGGCATCCATACATCTTTTTCCCTGATGAACTTCCGAGTTTACTTGCATATAAAAGACCAGTAGGTAGCCAAAACACCATCAGGGTTTTCAGGGGCAAGTCTGCAGTCAGCCCGTCTTCAGTCAAACGTGGACGCTTCTTTCTTTCCATCATGAAGATCTCGTATCTGCTCGTGGTACTTTTGTTGGGTGAGTAGTTCCAGTACATTAAAAACAAAAAAAATTAAATTTGAATCCCCATAGATCAAACTTGAAGATCTCTTATCTGCTTGAAGTGACATTGTTTCCTACTATTGATGGGCGCGTAGCCCAAGTAGATTGTGCTGGTTCATCTGGTCCTTCAATTTATTTGTCAAGGCAAAATACTTGTCTGATTCATGGAGTTAAAACCCTCCTTTGTTGTAAGTAATAAATGTACATTCACAAAACAATAGAAATTTTACTTCAGAAAATATTTCTTCTACTGGGTTATTTTTCTTCCAGGATCTTTGTTGGCATTTGACATGACAGGCGCTCATCGTCATCGCCGATGTCGTCGCCATCGTCACAGACGTCACCGTCGTCATCGACACCATGGTTGACTATTTGGTGCATACTCCATATGTAACACCTCACATGTCAGTAAGTACTTTGGAAGATAAAAGTTACAGTTTGGTACACGCCTTCGACGCGATTAATCACGAAGAGTCAAAAGCATAATACAAAATATCTGCATTGGCGTTTAATTAGGACGAATATTACTGATCATGGGGCGGGTATAAAGGAAAGTCCGCTATGCCAGTCATGACAATTTATTATTAACTCCCAGTTGTGCGGATCTTTATATTTGATTACAAAAGGTAGTCATATTTCATATTGTTTTTTCAATATTGACAGATTTTGAGATCATTTCAAAGATAAGAGATTTCTTTTTGTTTGTTTCAGGTCTTCGTCCGAAAACAACTCTAAATATACTTCGGATTAATGTACATGTACATATTCAATAAAACATATCTAAGCATATCATTTTTTGCCTGAGTATGTGTTTTCATGTTAAGTAAACTAGGTACTGTCACAGTTTCACTTATTCTCTTCATTTTTCACCATGTCGATCAGTCTTAGACATTTCAGCTTTACATGGCAGGGTGAGGTGGGGTGAAATGGGGTTAACGTCGCGTCCAAGATTATTGCACGTATATAGCTACGTTCATGTGCGTGTGTGCGTGTGTGTGTGTGCGTGTGTGTGTGTGTGTGTGTGTGTGTGTGTGTGTGTGTGTGTGTGTGTGTGTGTGTGTGTGTGTGTGTGTGTGTGTGTGTGTGTGTGTGTGTGTGTGTGTGTGTGTGTGTGTGTGTGTGTGTGTGTGTGTGTGAGTTTGTACTAGTCCGAACTAATGCCAATTTTATAGAGCTATCCCAACTGAAATACCATGCCTCAGTTTAACATGAATACTCCGCTCAGACACAGTATACTCCGACCCGACCAGCCCCTGTTTTAGCCCCTTATTTCCGAGCGACAGGCAGGGTAACAACAAGCACCATATGTTAACGTCTTTGTTAACACGTTGACAAGACGCGACGGGGATCGAACCCCGGACCTTTCGCTTCCCGGGCTGACGTTCTACCACTAGATATATGGTAGGGAAATAACGGAAGGTTCGTACCAGAGAGCATATATCACAATCAAGGCTCCTAATCAACGTGGATTTCAGATTCAGATAAACCCAGCAACCTTGCATGCATCCTCACAGGGTGAGGCCACCCTGACCAATGGTTGACCTCGTCACGCCGAAGAAGCGGGTTCGATTACCCACATGGGTGCAATGTGTGAAGCCCATTTCCGGTGTCCCCCGTCGTGATATTGCTGGATTATTGCTAAAAGCGGCGTAAAACCGAACTCACTCACATTACACAGTTATTACCTTACATGAAAAATATACATGGGTGAATATTCACTGAGGAGGTTTTCACTCGGGACATAAATTTGATGTGAAAAAGAGTGAGTGTGTGACTGAGTGGGGTATTTGAGTTATATCGAGGCGCTTCGGTTGAATGTTGGGGGGGAGCTCGATGCAATATCGGCAATATGTGAATTGCGGCACATGGGACTGGGACAGAAATGTCACTTTGATGTGAATGACTGAGTTTGGGTAAGGGCTGTTTTGAACAGTGTTTCAGTTATACAACAATGTGTCATCTTGAAGTAGTCTTAAAGGTCAATGGCTTCGCTGAAATCCATGAGCAGAGGTATTGGGGTTAGAAGCATAATAAGATCGAACCGGGATTCGAACCCACGATCATTGGTGTGCACAACAAATTTGGTCACCTTTACCGTCCAATATGGATTCGAACCCACACTGCCAGAGAGAGGCACCTAATCGACAGCACACAAAGTCAGCGATCTAACCCCATCAGGCTCCTGGGCTTGATCAAAACAAATGAAAGTCCGACAACTGGTAGTCTAGATCACGTACTTTGTGTACCCCTCTGAAAACTGAAAATTGCCACGGCTCCCATGGCCGAAAGCTATGAACACACAATGCCATTTAGAAGGTTGTGAAATGTAACAAATGTAGTATTTGGTGGACTCAACCCCAAAAACTACTAGAATCAGAAAGTGTTATCCCAAATATAACATTTGTTATATCTTACCGTTATGTAAATAACATTGATTTCGCTTTACTTAATTCATCTTGAGTTTCATTAAATAACAATTTACGGAAAAATGAAGTTTCAAAACCACACAACCATTGTCGCGTTGCCGTCCTTAGAAAAAACAACCAGAAGTGACACAACTAACCAAATTGCGACATTTGCGACCAATTGTTCACCAAAGGGAGACAATGCCTGAACATCACATTTGGAGGTCAAAACCTACTGCTTGCCAAAATTGTCGAGATGGTGAAAAACGTCACACGCATGAACAGACGAATGACTGACCTAATGCATGTTGAGTTAATATCCATGCATTTATTACCAATGGCGCAAAACATATCGGTGCACATATCTCTCATTGTGAACCCTGACCTTTAGGTACTTGTTCATAGTGCGACATTTACGAGATATTACGATCAATTTAAATTTCTTAAATAAGTGCTTTCACAGTTATGATAAGGCCGTACTGCATTTAAAAAACACAAATAGGGCCTTTTAATTTGACAATAACACATCATTTGGGAAACTATTTTTTACAGCGCAATGAGTGAGTGAGTGAGTGAGTGAGTATGGTTTTACGCCGCTTTTAGCAATAATCCAGCAATATCACGGCGGGGGACACCAGAAATGGGCTTCACACATTGTACCCATGTCGGGAATCGAACCCGGGTCTTCGGCGTGACGAGCGAACCTTTTAACCACTAGGCTACCCGACCGCCCCTACAGTGCAATGACATCACTGACTTCCGCCGTGGTTTGGTCAACAAACATTTGCCTTTCTTTCAGTTACTGCACTGACGGTACTGAAACTGTTCTGTTAATTCCCCTTGAAATGACATCTCTGATAAAAAATAGAACATTTCCACGAACTACAATCAAATATCAAGTTTCATGTCCTTCGAGAAATAATTTTCAGTTTGGCCTGAATGTTTTCTCGGGCAAACTGAAAAGTAATTCACTCGGAACACTTGATAGTAAAGTGGAGTTCCTGTAATATCCCGTAAATATATAAACACGGGATTTGTGAGTTGAGGTGAAATTGGGTTCAACGTCGCGCCCAAGACGTGCATGCACGTGTGTGTGTGGATGCTTGTACTAGTCCGGACTGATGGCCGATTTATAGTGCTAGTCACTGAGATACCATGCCGCAGTTTAACATGAATACCCAAATGGGCACAGTGTACTGACTCCGAGCCGACCAGTCATTCTTTTAGCCTCTTAATGCCGTGCGCCAGACAGGGTAACAACAAAAAAACATCTTTAAACGTCCTTTGGTATGACGCGGCCGTGGATAGAACCCCGGACCTTCCGCTCTCCGGGCAGACTCTCTACCACTAGACCACGGAGGCGGTCCACACGGGATAGTATAAAGAAGAAGGGTAGGGTAAGATTCATCTGCATATTTTAAAAAATGAGGAAAACCTTTGCACATCATCATTATACTTATCAGATGTGATCACTGAATTAGAAGTAGAGAATTGCAATGCGAATGAAAGAGTTGCATGTATTGGCCTTAAATCATAGGTACATATAAGTACATAGGTAAGGCTAAAAAATGTGTCAAAAAGGCTGATTTTAGAGGTTTTCAAGCAGCGTTGTTCTAATATGTGAACATGAGCAAACCTTTGACGTTGAGTTTCTTAGAGAGTCTAGGTAGTAACAGAACAGGCATATGGCAAGAAACATCCTTGGCCATGGACTTTCTGCTTTATTGTTGAAGGTCAAAAAGAGGCCAATAATTCATATTTATGTACTTCATAATGTCAGAAGTAAACAACTCGCACGAAGGAATGAGGCTAGTCGAAAGCCATTTGAACATAACTTATAATCTTTTAGTTTTTCTTTTAATTTTAAAATTTTACATTTTCAGTGGGCCAAAATGGCCCATTGTCCTACCCCGTCCTTGACAATTATAAGACAGCAATAAATATATAGCACACTATGAACGAGGGGAGCCTATAGTGAAGTAGTGCGATCAGGGTGATGGGTTGAGTGAGTGAGTATGGTTTTACGCCGCTTTTAGCAATATTCCAGCAATATTACGGCAGGGTACACTAGAAATGGCTTCACACATTGTACCCATGTCGGGAATCGAACCCGTGTCTTCGGCGTGACGAGAGAACGCTTTAACCACTAGGCTACCCGACTGTCCCTCAGGGTGATGGAGCTGGGTGTGATATCAAAGAGCTGACTAATGGTCAAGATTCCACCGGATGAAGGGCAAGAAATAGCCTTGAAAAGTCGTCACAAACAATAAAGAACTTGTTATTCCTAAACGTTTTAAGCCTGCGTCCTCTACTTAGTACTAAGTCAAACTAAGACTTGATTTCAACAGTTAAACACTTAAACCAATTCCAGAGTCCCACCTTATTCCCTTCCAGTTGTTAACCACCACGTTTATTTACTAATGCTAGGGGATTTGCATTGACAAGCAATTATATCGCCGATATATCACCACACCGTACATATGTTTATTTATGAATATGAATCGGAATTTCTGCTCTGATTGGCAAAGTCCAAAGGAGGTAATTTGGCCATGAAGTTTAACTTAAGCTTTAGGTATATCGATAATATGTTATCGCTCAATAACCATTAAATAGCCAATTCCCTTCCACTGATTTACTTAACTGATCTAGAAAGAAAGGAGACCAGTGAGACCGCCTCATCAGCGTCACATTTGCATCTGTGCTTAAAGATTCAGAGTGACAGAACTCTCTCTGCAATACTGTATAACACGAGGATGACTTTAGCTTTCAAATTTTCAACTTTTAACCTTTTACGAGCAATATTGGTGCAGCTTCAGCATTTGGTGTCTACATTTCACAACTTTCGAGGAACAATCGAGAATGCTCTTTCTATGAGGATTTCAAAGGGCGTCATTAGACTCTTGCTCCATAGCTGTTTGATCAAGGTTACAACATTCAAGGCCTCAGTAAACCTTTCAAAAATAATTATGACACGTGGAAAACATTTCCAAATTTTAGGCATCAGTGGCAATAATGATGTCCAATACAATTCCCTGTTTTGATTTGTGCCATATGTTCCCGTGTTTTTACAGATGAAAATTGACTTGTCGTTGCATGTGTTTGCGACGGGTGCCACCGGTGGGGCAGGATACGCTCACATTTTCGTGAAAACCTAGTATCATCACTATTTAATAGTGTTTCATAAACACATGCTTATGATGTAGTCGGAATCGTACACTCGACTCTGCTTTCGACAGATTTCTCATGAATATGAAAAGGGTTATAATTTCCTTATTTATGTACACCTGACTACCTAACACCACGTTGCTATACAAGTGCAATAAGCTTAAACGCGACGTTACCTCACATCACCTAACACATGTACACAGAACTGTTTGTGCGCCAAGATTATTGGCCCACGCTGTTATTCAGTTGAACTGTGGTCCCCGGCTACATTGCAAGTCGTCATGTTGAAATGTGTCTAAAGTGCGTAAGAGGTGAACTGGTTGTTGCATCTCATCGTACTCCCTGCTCATTATATCAACCACTGGTTTTGTCTGGTCCCACTCTTTTGTTTACAAATCGCCGTGACATAGCTAGATTGGTGCTGACTGCCGCAAAAGTCATGTCCGTGTAGTCTCTCATCACATATGAGTGAGTGAGTGAGTGAGTTGGGTTGAACGCCGCTTTTAACAGTATTCCAGTTATATCGCGGCGTGTCAGATTAATGTGGGAGGAAAGCCCGAAGTGATGCAGGTCTCAGACATTTACCACTTCGAACCCACAAGTATAGGTTTCTGGCGTGCCCGAGGGACGCAACTCTGCACAGCGAATCGCAGCGCCTTAGACGACTGGGTCACCCGTGCCCCCTCATCACATATGAATTGAGTGGCATTGGAATCGTGTGGTTACAATGTGTGACCTTGCTTATGTAAGTGTTATCGCTTCCCAAAGTCTTCAGCCGTTGACTATTCTATGAAAGACATACCTAAAATATAACTCTATTCACTCACTCATTTTTACATGATTCAATATCGACCTGACCTTACCAGCCTCCTAGTTTAATCAACACACAATAGGATTTGTTATAGATGATTTATTAAAAGCATTCTCTCATTTCCATGTTGGTGCTCTGGTATAGATCATTCCTCTGAAACAGAAACATAGGATACATTAGTGTGAGCGTAGAATTTTATTGGATAACTCCGGCCATATGATACCGGGAATGGGCTTTATGCATTGCACCATTGAAATGGCTCGAACTCTGATCTCCAGTGTGGTGTACTGATGCTTTGACTATTAGGCTACCCCACCGCCCTATAAGTTACATGGACAAATGTAAGAGTATCACCGTGAAACATCACGTCCTATAATGTTTGATAACTGCTTATTTGAACTAATAACTATCATCAACTATTCATGATGAACATTTGGACATGTAATCGCCCTACAAGCTGGAGGTTGTCATTGAGGTTAAGTACAATAGGACACATGGTGTCAACTACTGGGACCCATGTGACAACTCGATAGTGTGTGGATTTGAACATCCGTATTTATTTCATACATTAATACTAGTGGACAAGGTGCTGTAAATGATGGCCCTTTAGGATTTCAGAATAGTGAGGTATATGTCACAGAAATTATACAAAGAATAACAAATGCCTCTGATGATCTACCTCGAGGGCAGTAATCCATCATTGATCATCATCCGTGGTGACGACGACGCCTATGGCGATGACGACGACATCTCCGGTGACGATGTGCTCCTGTCATGTCAAATGCTAAGAGGGAACCTTCAATATAAAGAAAACAAAGACATGATTTCTTCTGTTAATAAGGCTTGCATCGTTTGACTGAAGTGAGTTAATTACAGTCTTTCAAATATACGAGATTTAACTCCCGATTTAACTCACCCAGTAGTAGAAGTACCATCAGGAAAGATATCTTCATCCTGTACTTGTGAAACGATTCTGCTGCCTGAACGTTAATAGAACAAGATGACGAGGTTGTGAAGGTATACTATGTCCTCACAAACACTTTATATATATACAAAACTGCCTGGAAGTAAACGTGTGTATAGCTTTCATAACGCCTGCCGACTGTTGATGTTGACAACCACGTTTATTGACCAGGTACTCTCCATGTAACCACCACCACGCTGTGCATCAGTGCCCCCGACGACGTCCCGTGAACACTCTACATCATCACACCGACACCAGCAACAGCTGCCTTTAGGTGCTGGTAGAAGGGAGACACGTCTATGAGCATTGACGTGGTTGCTAGTGTCAACAAACAGCAAGTAGTCCCAAGATAACAACCAAGAGGGCATCCATACATCTTTTTCCTGATGAACTTCCGAGTTTACTTGCATATAAAAGACCAGTAGGTAGGCAAAACACCATCAGGGTCTTCAGGGGCAAGTCTGCAGTCAGTCCGTCTTCAGTCAAACCTGGACGCTTCTTTCTTTCCATCATGAAGATCTCGTATCTGCTCGTGGTACTTTTGTTGGGTGAGTAGTTCCAGTACATTAAAAACAATAAAATTTAAATTTGAATCCCAATAGATCAAACTTGAAGATCTCTTATCTGCTTGAAGTGACATTGTTTCGTAGTATTGATGGGCGCGTAGCCCAAGAAGATTGTGCTGGTTCTTCTGGTCCTTCAATTTATTTGTCAAGGCAAAATACTTGTCTGATTCATGGAGTTATAAACCCTCCTTTGTTGTAAGTAATAAATGTACATTCACAAAACAACATAAATTTTACTTCAGAAAATATTTCTTCTATTGTGTTATTTTTCTTCCAGGATCTTTGCTGGCATTTGACATGACAGGCGCTCATCGTCATCGCCGATGTCGTCGCCATCGTCACAGACGTCACCGTCGTCATCGACACCATGGTTGACTTATAGGTGCATACTCCATTTGTAACACCTCACATGTCAGTAAGTACTTTGGAAGATAAAAGTTACAGTTTGGTACACGCCTTCGACGCGATTAATCATGAAGAGTTAAAATAATAATAGTATTACAAAATATCTACATTGGCGTTAAATTAGGATGTATGTTACTGAGGAGGGTATAAAGGAAAGTCCGCTATGCCAGTCATGGCATGTAAATTATAAACTCCCAGTTGTGCAGATGTTTATATTGGATTACAAAAGGTAGTCATATTTCATATTGGGTTTTTTTCAATGTTGACAGATTTTGACATCATTTCAAAGATAAGAGATTTCTTTTTGTTTGTTTCAGGTCTTCGTCCGAAAACAACTCTAAATATACTTCGGATTAATGTACATGTACATATTCAATAAAACATATCTGAGCGTATCATGTTTTGCCTCATCATGTGTTTTCATGTTAAGTAAACTAGGTACTGTCACAGTTTCACTCATTCTCTTCATTTTTCTCCATGTCAGTCAGTCTTAGACATTTCAGCTTTACATGGCAGGGTGAGGTGGGGTGAAATGGGTTTAACGTCGCGTCCAAGATTATTGCACGTATATAGCGACGTTCATGGAAGGTGTGTGTGTGTGTGTGTGTGTGTGTGTGTGTGTGTGTGTGTGTGTGTGTGTGTGTGTGTGTGTGTGTGTGTGTGTGTGTGTGTGTGTGTGAGTTTGTACTAGTCCGAACTAATGCCAATTTTATAGTGCTATCCCAACTGAAATACCATGCCTCAGTTTAACATGAATACCCCGCTCAGGCACAGTTTACTCCGACCCGACTAGCCCCTGTTTTAGCCCCTTATTTCAGAGCGCCAGGCAGGGTAACAACAAGAACCATATGTTAACGTCTTTGTTAACACGTTGACAAGACGCGACGGGGATCGAACCCCGGACCTTTCGCTTCCCGGGCGGACGTTCTACCACTAGATATATGGTAGGGAAATAACGGAAGGTTCGTACCAGAGAGTATATATCACAATCAAGGCTCCTAATCAACGAGGATTTCGGATTCAGATAAACCCATCAACCAAGCATGCATCCTCACAGGGTGAGGCCACCCTGACCAATGGTTGACCTTATGACATTACATATTAGTTATTACGGGACGGTGGGGTAGCCTATAGTTAGTGGTTAAAGCGTTCGCTCGTCACGCCGAAGAAACGGGTTCGATTACCCACATGGGTGCAATGTGTGAAGCCCATTTCCGGTGTCCCCTGTCGTGATATTGCTGGATTATTGCTAAAAGTGGCGTAAAACCGAACTCACTCACATTACACAGTGATTACCCTAGATGCATAATATACATGGATGAATATTCACTGAGGAGGTTTTCACTCGGGACATAAATTTGATGTGAAAAAGAGTGAGTGTGTGAGTGAGTGGAGTACTTGAGTTATATCGAGGCGCTTCAGATGAGTTTTGGAGGGGAGCTTGAAGCAGTACCCATTTGCACGGATGTGATGCAAACAAGACTCCTATAACGGCAATATGTGAAGTGCGGCACATGGGACTGGGACAGAAATGTCACTTTGATGTGAATGACTGAGTTTGGGTAAAGTCTGCTTTGAACAGTGTTTCAGTTATACAACAACGTGTCATCTTTTAGTGGTCTTAAAGGTCAATGGCTTCGCTGAAACCCATGAGCAGTGGTATGGGGGTTAGAAGCATAATAAGATCATACCGGGATTCGAACCCACGATCATTGGTGTGCACAGCAAATTTGGTCACCTTAACCGACCTGGCCACCTTGAAAGGGAATTATCTAGGATTATTGACACTGATTAATACAATAAAGCGCGAACTCTTTGGTGTTAGCAAATATACTGAGTGAAGCGGCATGGATTGAGTCCAGTGTTTTGAGTGGGTTATCGATCTGAATTACGGAATCACCGAACAAAATATGGCGCTGTATATACTCAGGCAGTTTGTTACACCGCAATACTTCACTTGAACATATGACAGGCATTGAAAGCATATAAGCACGGCAACTTTGTAAGCTAAAATGAGGTGGGCATCCCTTAAGAAAACAAAGCAAGCTTTGCAAGGCTTTCACTTTACCACTCTCCTACCCAGAGTTCCATGCGGCCGGCAGCCAGCTGGCATAGTACCTCTGCCACAGGCCGGCCCATGTGACGATTCTTATGCTTTTCATACCGTTTCATGTCTACACATTTTCATAAACAAATGTCAAAGAATGGTTAACTTTCATTGAGAAAGTATGCAAATACGTAAAAATCTACTTGTTTTTGCGTAGTTATCCTATGTTTACATTGGTTGTACGGCTCCACGTGCTGTCATCGAAGCCCAACAGATTGAAAGGGGGTTTATTGTGATTTGATAGCCTCTGATTGACCAATCAGTGTCGAGTAAATTCCAAATTCATGGTAGAATGTAATTGAATAAATATTAATATTGTTTCTGAGTATATTTAGATGCAAGTGTGGTACTAATTATAATCGCAGTTACAATTTATCCAGCAGCAGAAATAAAAAAACATTAGATAAGATATCTTCATCCTGTAATAATATCCTGAAGCCAAACATACGGGGTAGAGAACGTCTACCAATTGTTCATAATAAATTATGTATATTTATAAATACAATCCAGTTATGTCTATCTCCAATAACGCCTGCCGACTGTTGAAGTTGACAACCACGTTTAATGACCCTGTCTTGTCCGTGTGGCCACCACCTCGCTGTGCATCAGTGTCCCCGACGCCGCACTTCTTCCTGCTCACATGAACATCATGAACAACCGCCGCTCGTCCGCTAGTTGAAGAAAGACACGTCTACGGAACATGACGTGCTTGTCACGATCAGCAAACAGCAAGTAGTCCCTACATAACACATGTCAACCAAAATGGCATCAACTGAAGTACTTTCCTGATGAACTTCCGAGTTTAGTTGTGTATAAAGGACATCGTGCTAGCCAGAACAACACAATCTGATCTTTCAAACAAACATAAACGGGTTACGCTGTCCATCATGAACATCTCTTATCTACTGGTGATGCTTTTGTTGGGTGAGTTGTTCGTAAAGATTGGGGGACACGAGTGGCCCAGTCGTCTAAGGCCCTGGAATTCGCTGTGCAGAGTTGCGTCCCTTGGGCACGCCAGAAACCTATTTTTGTGGGTTCGAATCCCGGATATGTATCTAGGTTTGTCAGCACCATACCCGTGCTCGTGGATTTCACCGAAGTGGTAAACGTCTGAGACCTGCATCACTCCGTGATATAACTGGAACACTGTTGAACGTGGCGTTAACCCCAACTCACTCACTCACTCACTCACTCACTCACTCACTGAAGATTGTATTCACTCAGTCTGGGTCTCACTATTTCCTTCACAGAGAAAATCAATTTTTGATGTCATGGATAAACCATTTTAACTGCAGGTAGGTAAACAACACAAGTTTTACTCCCGAACATATTTCTCGTTTGATTATTATATTTCGTTGCAGGATCTTTGCTGGCATTTGACATGAGAGGCGCTCATCGCCACCGCCGATGTCGTCGCCATCGCCATAGACGTCACCGTCGTCATCGACACCATGGTTGATATATATGTGCATACCCTATATGTATATGTAACAAGCCAAGGTGATCTTGAATCCCTCCTTCGTTGCAATTAAAGGAGAACATAAATATTTTGGTTTTGCTCATTCAATTATTGGTAAAGAGGTTTTAGTTTATTTTCTTAATGCAAAATACTTATGTGTAAAATAGGAAAACACGAACTGAAATGTGTTTTCAAAGAAAGATAATTATGACATTTTCTATTGAGCTCCCAGTGGAGCATATCTCTGAAAATATAATGATCAATACATTTGATATTTGATATATTTTCTAATTTGTTCATGATTTCAAAGAGTTTCGTTTTGTTTTGTTTCAGGTCTTCGGAAAAAAAACAACTCTACATATAACTCGGATTAATGAACACATTATTCAATAAATAGAGTGAACTATCTCAGTGGATCATGTCTTGTCGTTATAATGTGGACGAAGGGTCGTTATAACGTGGACCAAGGGTCGTTATAATGTGGACCAAGGGTCGTTATAATGTGGACCAAGGGTCGTTTTAATGTGGACCAAGGGTCGTTATAATGTGGACGAAGGGTCGTTATAATGTGGACCAAGGGTCGTTATAATGTGGACGAAGGGTCGATATAATGTGGACGAAGGGTCGTTATAATGTGGACGAAGGGTCGTTATAATGTGGACCAAGGGTCGTTATAACGTGGACCAAGGGTCGTTATAACGTGGACCAAGGGTCGTTAAAACGTGGACCAAGGGTCGTTATAATGTGGACCAAGGGTCGTTATAATGTGGACCAAGGGTCGTTATGATGTGGACCAAGGGTCGTTATAACGTGGACCAAGGGTCGTTATAACGTGGACCAAGGGTCGTTATAATGTGGACAAAGGGTCTAACCAAAGCACCATCATTGTTTCAGTAATTCAGGGAGGGCACGGTTGGCCCAGTCGTCTAAGGCGCCGCGATTCGCTGTGCAGAGTTGCGTCCCCTGGGCACGCCAGAAACCTATGATTGTGGGTTCGAATCCCGGTTCGCCCCGATTATGTTTCTAGGTTTGTCAGCACCATACCCGTGCTCGTGGGTTTCACCGAAGAGGTAATTATAAACGTCTGAGACCTGCATCACTTCGGGCTTTCCTCCCACATTAAGTTGACACGCCGTGATATAACTGGAATACTGTTAAAAGCGGCGTTAAACCCAACTCACTCACTCACTCAGTTATTCAGACGTTTTCAGACGTTTTGCCATAGAAGCTTAACGCAGTTCCAGCTTAATATGGTTGGAACGCAAGTGGACATTAACCTCTGGTGAAACCCACAAGCACGGTTATTGGAGCTGACGAACCAAGAAACATAATCAGGTCGAACGTGGATTCGAACCCACGACCAAAGGTTTACGTAGAGAATTACAATTACATGTTTTAGACTTGTAGCACTGAATACATAGATAAGGCCAACAAGTGCAAATAAGGCTGAGTTTAGAGGTTTTCAAGAACTTCAAAAAAAATCGAATATAAATTATGAGCACGAGAAAATCTTAGATAATAACAGTTCGACCTTATGGCAAAAATATCACCTTTGGTCACGACCTTGTTCATATATTGCTTTGTTCAAAAGTACAAAAATAGGCCTTTTCACTCAGTTTAGCCATACTAATGAATTGATAATCTTGATAATTTCAAAAGTAAAAACTCGCATGTATAAAAAAGTGAAAAGGCTAGTTGAAAACCATCTGAACATTACTGATAAAAGTTAGCTTCTTACAACTCCAACATTTGACACTTCCGGTCAGTCAAACATGTCCAACCTCGTTCTTAACAATGATCAGACGATAATCAATTGGAAACACACCAGGATTAACGGGGGGAGCCTATGAAGACGTATTACAAACAGAGTGATGTAATTGGGTGTGATATTATAGGACTGAGAAAGGGTCAGAAAACTCCAAAACCTCTTTGGATGCAGTTGGATTTGAAATATTCTAAGGTTTCAGTAGAGAATATCACAGATGTACGCTATGCGTCAACAGCCTTGATGTACTGCGGAGTTTTTTTATTGATTTTTTTTACCAAACGTAATTCGCCAGTAATTCGCTATGCCGAGTCACGTCCCTTGGCCAGGCCAGGATCCTGTGATCGTTAGTTCCTTATGATTCTAGGTTTGTCAGGACTATACCCGGGCTTGTAAGTTACATCAAACTCATAACGTCAAAGACCTGCATCACT
Organism: Haliotis rufescens; assembly: GCF_023055435.1. NCBI lineage: Eukaryota > Metazoa > Mollusca > Gastropoda > Lepetellida > Haliotidae > Haliotis > Haliotis rufescens. The sequence continues at coordinate 250,934 of NW_025963786.1, forward strand.
TAGAACCTTCCTCCCTATTTAGTTGACGCATGCGAAAATGGATGGGTTCCATACCATTGTATTACAACACTTGTCAATAGGGCGTTTTCACGGTACCTCATGTTTGTTGTAAGAGTCGTAGGGACAACAGGTGGTCCAGACGTCTTAGGTGTCGCCATTCGCTGTGCAAAGTTGCACAGGTTCGGCATAGGTTACAAAGGACCTATTTGTTTACCCGGAAGCCCCGCTGGTTCTACATTTGTGGAAGTCATGTGGGTTTTCCTGTTAATGTGTTCATGCAAGTCTACCAAAGACTCAGAACAAATGTCGGTGTAACATTGCCTTGACATGGTCTTGAAAAGATCATTTATATATGTATAATATACCTTTCCTAAAGTGGATAAGATTCACACTAGAGCGACAACAGCACAGTGATATGTACGTGGGCCTTTTATATACGGGGTCACGGGTGGCAAAGTTGTCTAAGGCCCTGGAATTCGCTGTGCAGAGCTGTGTCCCTTGGGCACGCCAGAAACCTATGATTGTGGGTTCGAATCCCGGCTCATCCCGATTATGTTTGTTGGTCTGTCAGAACCATACCCGTGCTCGTGGGTTTCACGAGGATGGTAAACGTCCGAGACATCCATCACATCGAGCTTTCCTCCCACATGAAGCTGACGTTAAATTAAACTCTCAATCACTCACTCACTCAGAAAATGTGGATCAGGTCATCCACAACATGAAACGTAAGGTTTTCGTTTTCCGGAACACGTCTGGATAACTGGATAATTTTCAATGGCGTCGTTTCTTTCTCTGATGTTGCGTTTGAGATTATTTAATGCCCTCACCATGACCGGTAGTGATGTTTCTAATCCGCCTCTATCTGTTACGTAGTCTATCTACATGCAACATGGCGACTATATACTTACGACACAAAGTAGTCACCATTAAACGTATCGTACTGATTTTGGTGTTACTCTTTAACTCACTTACATAAATAAGACAGATGACCCAATGTTAAATTGTCGCGCTTAACAACATGTGTCGTTGTTGTTGTTGTTGTTGTTGCTGTTGTTGTTGTTGTTGTTGTTGAGCGCGACTTCACAACATAACTTACGAGTAACTAGAGCGAGCGACCATAATGACTTTTATGCACTGTATCTACTAATGTATGAAAATTCCGCGTTGCCAATGTATGGATGTGTGAGCTTAAATAAAAACTAATATTTACTGTTACAATATATTCAGATAAGACAAATTGAATGCAACCTTGAAAGAAACATTTGATTGAATTTAAGGTCACAACAATGTAATAATGTCATAATTAAAAGAATATACTTTTCAAATTTAGTATATTTTGATTACTGTTTCATATTTCATAATCTATCTATCTATCTATCTATCTATCTATCTATCTATCTATCTATCTATCTATTTATTCCTAAAACAGGATATTTACCATTCCCAAAGACACAAGAGTGATAACCTCTTTATCATATAATGTCATTCTTCATTTCTGTACTCCAAAATCGCTTTCCATCTCGCACAAACATTACCTAAACATTGCAATGCTTCCATGAATGTGCGCATTAATATATATTACGTCAGAAGGTACGTGATGTGTCAGTCGGACAGTGACAGTAGCCAATATAGTTCCAACAGAAACCTGTTTCTTATACAGTGGCGTAACTACATATATGCAAAACAACAATTGCCTACACAAATTGTTTTACTTGCCTTTCGTGGCAATCCATCGGTCTGTCCGATAGAGTAACTGTCCTTTATCAAAGAGAAGCTACTCTAACCCTAGTCTATGAGACGTCACGGCCACAGTCTGACGTTGTTGACTGTCGGCCTGTCCGGTCATAACGTTACCAAGTGCAGTCAGATGTACACACAGCGATAAATCGAAACAAGGTAACAAATTGAACATATTTCGGCCAAATCCAACTGATTTAATTTGTGGAAAAGGTTCCAAACCGCAGAGGTCTACAAACACAGATATGGATCCCGGAAAGTGATCCCGCTTTGCTAGTGCCCTCGCTAAATTGTTTCGCAATTTATATATCCAAAGTTGCCAAAACTTGTAAAATACCTTAGTTACGTCACAGTTAGACACTGTTTTTCAGTATATTAGACTAATCTTTTCATAATGATAGCAATTATCCCAGCGGTTCTCCAGATTCCCGAGGGATAATTCTGACTCGATCACCGAATGACAAGGGCTACGCCATGTGTGTTTATAAACCGTGAAAGTTTGACCTTATATTTGCATCTCTAGCCGCATATGACCCCAACGGATATCGTTTTCATCCGTTGGCTTTATCCTGCCGAGAAACACACCCATTAGTCTAATACATGCCGACTGAACAAAAACAGTTATGTTTTTAATTTAACCTGAGACTAAATATCTCTTTTTATCTCATCTTGACACATGTATTTTTGTGGCAGACAATGTATTTTTCTGACAATAGTCTGAAGCATAGTATATCAAAAATATCAAATGTTCCGTCCCTATTAAGCCTTTGTTCCTTATAACCGGTATAACCAGCCGCTAAAAACACTTTCCATTAAAAAACAAATGTTGGCAGGGAGAGGAAGTGCGGAAGCTCCATGGAGGCCACACCGTGGGAAAGCATAGCCCATCATGTTGACATATTTAATGTCATATTTGATAAATTCAATAGAATGTCCGTCATGACTGTTAGGCTCGAGTCATTAATAACTGTCATCCATCACGAATATCCTACTTCTTACAATTGACATTGTTATCCAACAGAGACATAGGTCACCATCACAGCAGGCCAAGATTGCTATATTGTAAGATCATGGGCAGTCAACGCAGCTGCCAACATCTACAAACAGCAAGCAGTAGATTACAAACGCTTAAGGAATTAGTGAGTGAGTTGGATTTTATGCCAGAAATATCATGGCGAACTCATGGGGGGAATCGAACCCGGGCATTCGGCCTGACGAACTGTTGCTTTAAACCTCTAGGCTACCCCATGCCCCTCATTTAGGGAAGGTACAGATGGTCACTTGAATCAAATAAAATCACTGCTCAGAGCAGAGTCCATTGTACGAATTATGAATCACTCAAAAAAAAATATGATACCAGGTGTTCGCACAACCTGACACACGTGTTTGCATCCGTCACAAACACATGCAAAGGCAAGATAAGCAAAGAGATATATGGCATAAGTCGCGACTCGCTGTATAATAACACACTGACTAGCTGAGGAAATCCTTTCTCCTATTATTGCGGTCGGGCGGGTAGCCTTGTGGTTAAGACGTTCGCTCGTCACGCCGAACACCCGGGTTCGATTCCCGACATGGGTACAATGTGTGAAGCCCATTTCTAGTGTCCCCCGCCGTGATATAGTTGGAATATAGTTAAATGTGGCGTAAAACCAGACTCACTCACTGTTATTGCACATGGTTGTGGATAGCAACCGTCAAAGAATTAATACATATTATCTAAATGGATACAATTTAAGTCATTTGTGGGGAAGAAGTGTTGATGATATCACCTGATTAACAATTATTATTTTTTAAATATGCCTCGGATACAGGCTTCCCTTTCATTATGAATAATTTGATCAACATTGAGTATACGGTTATTTAACAAGATCATACCCTTAGTGGATTACGAATCAGAATGGCACAGTACAAGGACAAAATAGTTGGGTTCCCGAGCGTCTGGTACCCGCAAACACACGGATAGCAGTCGGGTATCCTGCATTTCGGGTAACTATCCAGTGGTGTCCACCCAGTGACCAGCTGACGGAAATCACCCATTGTCGTGCCGTGTAGGTTCCCAGTGCCCCAAGCCTGTCGGAAGAGCCGACTAAAGTCGGAATGGGGTGGTCAGGCTTTGCGATTTGGCTGGGTCATCTCATCTCCAATGCGTGCTCTCATCCACTGGTGTTCAAGCCAGAGCACAAGTATTTACAAGTATAATGGTATGGGATGGTACTGAGATACCATGAATTAGGCTGAATATGGGATTCAAACCCATCATCATCTGATGCTTGCTCGCCTAAGAGATTCAACTCTTCACAGCGAGGTCCCGTGCCTTCATGGCAACCGGTGCTATTTCCTTTACACGTATACACAAATGGTAAAATAATTAAGACAAGATGAGATTTGTAATAGATGATTTATTTCAACACTATCATAATGCGCCGCTGCAGATATAAAGGGTGACTATTTGCATGCTGCTCGCCTTAATCCCTGCTCTGAAAAAGGAAATAACAAAAGATGAATCAAAGTCATCGTGTCATATACTCACAATGTTTCAATAGGGACAGTCGATATATTTGTGTTAATGTTTGTTCTGGCTCCGAGATCTCACTAAGGATGTTCACGTAGGATATCTTAAGCCCATCCTAGTCATCCACAGAGCCTGTAGGGCAGTTTCATGGGGAAAGTCTTGATGAAGTTTATGCAATAATGTTGTAGCATGAACTATAAAATTGGTTGTATACTTAAATGCTAAAGGCAACCAACAGCGTTAATTACGCTAAACTTCAAGCAAGGTAATCTACCTTGACTATGTTGCAACAGACACCTTTCACTGATATTTCAGCCGTGGTGACGATGACGACGATGACGTCTGTGGCGATGACGACGGCATCTCCGGTGACGATGTGCTCCAGTCATGTCAAATGCCAATAAGGAACCTAGAAGATCAAGAATTCCATTCATTTTAACGAGTTGCCTCCTCATGCTTGCCAGAAATCTAATAGTATTATCTTAGGTTCGAATCACAGTTCGACCTTATGTTTCCAGGCTTGTCAACACCACACGTGTTCGTAGGGTTCACCAAAGACCTGCTTCTCTCCCACATCAAGCTGTGACATACCTTACCGTGACTTCCCATATTTAGGCCCACGCGGAAATACGCTGGTGGACTTAAAAACGGAAAAAAATCGTATTAAAGGCCATGGGCTTAAATTCGGCAATTAATTTGGAGTCATAAAGTTATTCCTTACACCCTTCGAAAGTTAATACGTTGCGATGCACTACACATGGCAAAACTTAATATACATTCAACAATACGTTTTGCATTCTATGAAGTTACTTCCTGTTCAAACGTAAAATCCATGTATTATATTTTCTCCTTTAAAACAACTTTCTTTTAGCAAAGGTCGTCCCCTATTTAGGTAGGAAAGTGTAAGCTTCCGAAATTGAGCCCTCGGCTTAATTTCGTATAAAATATTTTTCAAGTGAGAAAGTGGTTTTTTCCGTATTTAGGCACCGTAAATATTGTTTAAAGCGCAATTAATCCAAACTCGCTCACCCAGCAGCAGCAGAACCATCAAATAAGAAATCTTCATCCTCTTTCTGTAGAAACAATCTGCAAGGTGTATGATGCACAGATAGAATGTGTCAGTCTCAGGGCCTATAATAACTAGATATCATATATATATATACGAAAGTGCTCGGAGGTAAACGTGCGTATACCGTCCTTAACGCCTGCCGATAGTTGATGTTGACAACCACGTTTATTGAACATGTACTCTCCATGTGAGCACCACCACGCTGTGCACCAATGCCCCCGACGGCGTTCAGTGCTTGCTCTACACCATTACACCGACAGCATCATCAACAACCGTCACTATTGTGAGGGTGACACGTCTGTTAAACTTGACGTGATTGTGAGTATCAACAATCAGCAAGAAGTCCGAACATAACAAAATTAAAATGGCATCAATTGAAGTATTTTAATGATGACTTCCGAGTTCACTTGAATATATAAGACCTGTTGTCAGTCTACAGTCAAACATAAACAGGTCTGTCTGAAGTCTGTTAGTCTTCAATCAAAACTTCAACGCTTCTTTCTGTCAGTCATGAAGATCTCTTTTCTGCTGGTGGTGCTTTTGTTGGGTGAGTATAGTTTAAGAAAATTGCTGATTTCGATGTCATCTAGTTTTGTTTCATAAATTATCATTTTAAATTTCAATTCATCTTTTTATGTCATTTTCCGTAGGCTCTTTGTTGGCATTCGATTTGGGTGATGCTCATCGTCATCGCCGATGTCGTCGTCATCGTCACAGACGTCACCGTCGTCATCGACATCATGGTTGAGCTCTGCATAAAGGTCAATTTTCAATTAATGTTTTTACTGTCTCTTTCCACGAAAACTGGGTTCCAATCCGCAATTCACTGTGCAGAGTAACGTCCTCTGGGTCATCACTTTCCCTTCGTATCATGGTCCTACAATCGTTGATTATGAACCTTGTTTTCTCAGCTCCATTCCCTTGACGTTGATTTCACGAAAGCAATAATGTTTTACAGACTCCATCACTTTGCGATTTCGGCCAATATGAAACGGACACTCACTCACTCACTCAGTCACTCAGTCACTCACTCACTCACTCGCTCACTCACTCACTAGCTCACTCACTCACTCACTCACTCACTCACTGGTTAAAGCCCTTTTATGTCTATGTGTAATAGGTGCAAAAGCCTGTCATGTAAATCTTATAAGTTTTCATGATATTAGTCAAGACAAAGTGACTTTCTTTTTTTCAGGTTGACGAGAAAACGTCACTGCTTCGGCTCGATGTGTATTTGACTCAATAAACTCTGTTAGTTCAACGGCTACGTGTCTTGTGTTTTGCCTGTATTTGAACTGAACAAGGGGCAGGGGCTAGTCGTACATCACACACGTACAAGTGACGGTATGATTTATCGCATACCTTTCCATAATAATCGCATACCTTTCCATGAAGATAAATTCCCATTACCATAATAATAAGTACATCTATGCACGGATGCATGTGGGACGTTCATACATTTTTTTGGCAGATGTTAACATTTTATCAACTTAATTATTGATCACAAATGATTATAGGTTTCTATTTTACATTTTAGTATTTGTCACCTTGTTTTGCCATAGTGTAACGTTTAGTTTGGCTATTGCCATTACGGCCAGGATGCCGTACAGTTGGTTGGTTAGTTTGTTGTTTAATGCCACACTCAGCAATATTCCAGCTATATGACATCGGTCTGTAAATAATCGAGTCTGGACCAGACAATCCAGTAGTTGATATCATGAGCATCGATTCACGCAATTGGGATCGATGACATGCATCAACCAAGTCAGCGAGCCTGACTACCCGATCCCGTTAATCGCCTTTTACGACAAGCATAGTCGCCTTTTAAGGTAAGCATGGGTTGCTGAAGACCTATTCTACCCCGGAATCTTCACGGGTCGGATGCCGTACAGCCACAAACATCTGGAAATAACGAGGTGATATATCAGTGACTGGTCTCGTGATAGATTGGCTCGCACGTGCGACTCGCACTATATGACTAATTTGTCTAAAATGTCTTTATCCATAAGGCTAGCGCGCCGTTTCACGGACATCTTGACAGCTAGCGACGATGTTAACACATCCAGAGTTATCCCCCTTACATTACAATCGGCTATCATCGATTAAGTTCGCTAATCTATATTTGACAGGTGTTCAATATCGAGAGTAGAGTATCCATGTAAACATTGCCGCATGGTATCAAAGTGGGCGTGCATTTTAAAATCGGCATTAGTCCGGGCCCCTGCAAGCAGACTCAAGCACTCACTCACGCACACACGAACTCATGCACTAAACTCACTCACGCACTCACTCACTCACTCACTCACTCACTCACTCACTCACTCACTCACTCACTCACTCACGCACACAATTCGCTATATGAGTAAAATGATCTTGTAAGAGACGCTAAACTCCATGTTACCTCACCTGTAAAATATGTATAAAGAAACTCGGTACTTTGCATAGACGATGTTATAGAATGAAGTGCTTATAAAATATAGTAGCTCAACCTGACCCACGTGTTTGCACTCGTCACAAACACATGCAAAGGCAAGATAAGCACAGCGAGAGATATGGCATACGTCGAGACTCGCTGTTTAAAAACGCATTGACAAGCTAATAAATTCCTTTCTCCTTTCATTGTACATGGTTGTGGATAGCAACCGTCAAAGAATTAATACATGCTATCTAAATGGATAAAATTTAAGTCATTTCTGGGGGAAAAGTGTTGATTCTATCAACTGATTATCAATTATTACTTTTTAAATATGCCTCGGATACAGATTTCCCTTTCATTATGAATAATTTGATAAACATTGAGTATACGGTTATTTGACAAGATCATACCCTAAGTGGATTAAGAATCAGAATGGCAAGCACATGGGAAAATAGTTGGGTTCTCGAGGGTCTGGCATGGTATCCGCAAACACACGATACCAGTTGGGTATCCTGCATTTCGGGTAACTATCCAGTGGTGTCCACCCAGTGACCAGCTGACGGAAATCACCCATTGTCGTGCCGTGTAGGTTCCCAGTGCCCCAAGCCTGTCGGAAGAGCCGACTAAAGTCGGAATGGGGTGGTCAGGCTTTGCGATTCGGCTTGGTCATCTCATCTCCATTGCGTGCTCTCATCCACTGGTGTTCAAGCCAGAGCACAAGTCTTTACAAGTATAATGGTATGGGATGGTACTGAGAAACCAAGAATTAAGCTGAATATGGGATTCAAACCCATGATCAAAGAATGCTTGCTCGCCTAAGATATTCACCTCTTCACAGAGAGGTCCTGCGCCTTCATGGCAACCGGTGCTATTTCCTTTACACGTATACACAAATGGTAAAATAATTAAGACAAGATGAGATTATTAATAGATGATTTATTTCAACACTATCATAATGCGCCGCTGGAGATATAAAGGGTGACTATTTGCATGCTGCTTGTCTTAATCCCTGCTCTGAAAAAGGAAAGAACAAAAGATGAATCAAAGTCATCGTGTCATCATTTGCGTTAATGTTTATTCTGGCTCCGAGATCTCACTAAGGAGCCTGTATATCCACAGAGCCTGTAGGGCAGTTTCATGGGGAAAGTCTTGATAAAGTTTATACAATAATGTTGTAGCATGAACTATAAAATTGGTTGGATACTTAAATGCTAAAGGCAACCAACAGCGTTAATTACGCTAAACACTTCAAGCAAGGTAATCTACCTTGACTATGTTGCAACAGACACCTTTCACTGATATTTCAGCCGTGGTGACGATGACGACGATGACGTCTGTGGCGATGACGACGACATCTTCGGTGACGATGTGCTCCAGTCATGTCAAATGCCAATAAGGAACCTAGAAGATCAAGAATTCCATTCATTTTAACGAGTTGCCTCATCATGCTTGCCAGAAATCTAATAGTAATATCTTGGGTTCGAATCACAGTTCGACCTTATGTTTCCAGACTTGTCAACACCACACGTGTTCGTAGGGTTCACCAAAGACCTGCTTCCCTCCCACATCAAGCTGTGATATACCTTACCGTGACTTCCCATATTTAGGCCCGCGCGGAAATACGCTGGTGGACTTAAAAACGGAAACAAAATCGTATTAAAGCCAATGGGCTTAAATTCGGCTATTAATTTGGAGTCATAAAGTTATACCTTACCCCCTTCGAAAGTTTATACGTCGCGATGCACTACACATGGCAAAACTTAATGTACATTCAACAATACGTTTTGCATTCTATGAAGTTACTTCCTGTTCAAACGTAAAATCCATGTATTATATTTTCTCCTTTAAAACAACTTTCTTTTAGCAAAGGTCGTCACCTATTTAGGTAGGAAAGTGTAAGCTTCCGAAATTGAGCCCTAGGCTTAATTTCGAATAAAATATTTTTCAAGTGAGAAAGTGCTTTTTCCGTATTTAGGCACGGTAAATATTGTTCAAAGCGCAATTAATCTAAACTCGCTCACCCAGCAGCAGCAGAACCATCAGATAAGAAATCTTCATCCTCTTTCTGTAGAAACAATCTGCAAGGTGTATGATGCACAGATAGAATGTGTCAGTCTCAGGGCCTATAATAACTAGATATCATATATATACCAAAGTGCTCGGAGGTAAACGTGCGTATACCGTCCATAACGCCTGCCGATAGTTGATGTTGACAACCACGTTTATTGAGCATGTACACTCCATGTGACCACCACCACGCTGTGCACCAATGCCCCCGACGGCGTCCACTGCCTGCTCTACACCATTACACCGACAGCAGCATCAACAACCGTCACTATTGTGAGGGAGACACGTCTGTGAAACTTGACGTGATTGTGAGTATCAACAATCAGCAAGAAGTCCGAACATAACAAAATTAAATTGGCATCAATTGAACTATTTTAATGATGACTTCCGAGTTCACTTGAATATAAAAGACCTGTTGCGAGTCTACAGTCAAACATAAACAGGTCTGTCTGAAGTCCGTTAATCTTCAATCAAAACTTCAACGCTTCTTTCTGTCAGTCATGAAGATCTCTTATCTGCTGGTGGTGCTTTTGTTGGGTGAGTATAGTTTAAGAAAAGTGCTGATTTCGATGTCATCTAGTTTTGTTTCATAAATTAGCATTTTAAATTTCAATTGATCTTTTTATGTTATTTTCCGTAGGCTCTTTGTTGGCATTCGATTTGGGTGATGCTCATCGTCATCGCCGATGTCGTCGTCATCGTCACAGACGTCACCGTCGTCATCGACATCATGGTTGAGCTCTGCATAAAGGTCAATTTTCAATTAATGTTTTTACTGTTTCTTTCCACGAAAACTGGGTTCCAATCCGTAATTCACTGTGCAGAGTAACGTCCTCTGGGTCATCACTTTCCCTCCGTATCATGGTCCTACAATCGTTGATTATGAACCTTGTTTTCTCATCTCCATACCCTCGACGTTGATTTCACGAAAGCAATAATGTTTTATAGACTCCATCACTTTGCGATTTCGGCCAATATGAAACGGACACGAGATACACTCACTCACTCACTCACTAGCTCACTCACGCACCCACCCACTCACTCACTAGCTCACTCAGTCACCCACCCACTCACCCACTCACCCACTCACTCAGAACAGTTACAAACGATGAAACTACATTTTGGCTTTTGGCCTTGGATACGAAATCAATGTAAACTGGTTAAAGCCCTTTTATGTCTATGTGTAATAGGTACAAAAGCCTGTAATGTAAATCTTACAAGTTTTCATGATATTAGTCAAGACAAAGTGACTTTCTATTTTTCAGGTTGACGAGAAAACGTCACTGCTTCGACTCGATGTGTATTTGATTCAATAAACTCTGTTAGTTCAACGGCTACGTGTCTTGTGTTTTGCCTGCAAATGAACTGAACAAGGGGCAGGGGCTAGTCGTACATCACACACGTACAAGTGACGTTATGATTTTTCGCATACCTTTCCATAATGATAAATTCCAATTACCATAATAATAAGTACATCTATGCACGGATGCATGTGGGACGTTCATACATTATTTTGGCAGATGTTAACTTTTCATCAACGTAATTATTGATTACAAATAATTATGCAATACTATTTTACATTTTAGTATTTGTCACCTTGTTTTGCCATAGGGTAACGTTTTGTTTGGCTATTGCCATTACGGCCAGGATGCCGTACAGCCACAAACATCTGGAAATAACGAGGTGATATATCATTTACTGCAGCTGGTCTCGTGATGGATTGGCTCGCACGTGCGACTCGCACTATATGACTAATTTGTCTAAAATGTCTTTATCCATATGGCTAGTGAGCCGTTTCACGGACACCTTGACAGCTAGCGACGATGTTAACACATCCAGAGTTATCCCCCTCACATTACAATCGGCTATCATCGATTAAGTTCGCTAAACTATATTTGACAGGTGTTCAATTTCGAGATTAGAGTATCCATGTAAAATTGCGGTAAGGTATCAAAGTGGGCGAGCACTTTAAAATCGGCATTAGTCCGGGCCATTGCAAACAGACTCAAGCACGCACTCACGCACTCACTCCCTCACTCACTCACTCCCTCACTCACTCACTCACTCATTCACTCACTCACTCACTCCCTCCCTCACTCACTCACTCACTCACTCACTCACTCACGTCGCTATATGAGTAAAATAATCTTGAAAGAGACGCTAAACTCCATGTTACCTCACCTGTTAAATATGTATAAAGAAACACGGTACTTTGCATAGACGATCTTATAGAAAATATAGTGGCACAAACTGACCCACGTGTTTGCACTCATCACAAACACATGCAAGGGCAAAAGAGAGATATGGCATACGTCGAGACTCGCTGTGTTAAAACACATTAACTAGCTAATGAGTTCCTTTCTCCTTTTATTGCACATGGTTGTGGATAGCAAACGTCAAAGAATTAATACATATTATCTAAATGGATAAAATTTAAGTCATTTGTGGGGAAGAAGTGTTGATTATATCACCTGATTATCAATTTTTTTTTTAAATATTCCTCGAATACAGGCTTCCCTTTCATTATGAATTATTTGATCAACATTGAGTACACGGTTATTTGACCAGATCATACCCTAAGTGGATTACGAATCAGAATGGCATGCACACGGAAAAATAGTTGGGTTCCCGAGGGTCTGGCCTCGTATCCGCAAACACATGATAGCAGTCGGGTATCCTGCATTTCGGGTAACTATCCGGTGGTGTCCGCCCAGTGACCAGCTGACGGAAATCACCCATTGCCGTGCCGTGTAGGTTCCCAGTGCCCCAAGCCTGTCGGAAGAGCCGACTAAAGTCGGAATGGGGTGGTCAGGCTTTGCGATTTGGCTTGGTCATCTCATCTCCAATGCGTGCTCTCATCCACTGGTGTTCAAGCCAGAGCACAATTATTTACAAGTATAATGGTATGAGATAGGGTACTGAGAAACTAAGAATTAGGCTGAATATGGGATTCAAACCAATGATAATATAATGCTTGATCGCGTAAGAGATTCTACTCTTTACAGCGAGGTCCCGTGCCTTCATGGCAACCCGTGTTATTTCCTCCACACGTACACACAAATGGTGACAAAATCAAGACAAGATGAGATTTGTAATAGATGATTTATTTCAACACTATCATAATGCGCCCCTGGAGATATAAAGGATGACTATTTGCATGCTGCTCGTCTTAATCCTTGCTCTGAAAATGAAATCACAAAAGATGAATCAAAGTCATCGTGTCATATAATCACAATGTTTCAATAGGGACAGCCGATACATTTGTGTTAATGTTTATTCTGGCTCCGAGATCTCACTAAGGAGCCTGTATATCCACAGAGCCTGTTGGGCTGTTTCATGGGGAAAGTCTTGATAAAGTTTATGCAATAATGTTGTAGCATGAACTATAAAATTGGTCGGATACTTAAATGTTGAAGGCAACCAACAGCGTTAATTACACTAAATACTTCAAGCAAGGTAATCTACCTTGACTATGCTGCAACATACACCTTTCACTGATATTTCAGCCGTGGTGACGATGACGACGATGACGTCTGTGGCGATGACGACGACAACTTCGGTGACGATGTGCTCCAGTCATGTCAAATGCCAATAAGGAACCTAGAAGATCAAGAATTCCATTCATTTTAACGAGTTGCCTCCTCATGCTTGCCAGAAATCTAAATGTATAATCTTGGGTTCGAATCACAGTTCGACCTTATTATGTTTCCAGGCTTGTCAGCACCACACGTGTTCGTAGCATTCACCAAAGACCTGTTCCCTCCCACATCACGCTGTGATATACCTTACCGTGACGTTCAATATTTAGACCCACGCGGAAATACGCTCGTGGACTTAAAAACGGAAAAAAATATCGTATTAAAGCCCATGGGCTTAAATTCGGCTATTAATTTGGAGTCATAAAGTTATACCTTGCCCCCTTCGAAAGTTAATACGTTGCGATGCACTACACATGGCAAACCTCAATGTACATTCAACAATACGTTTTGCATTATATGAAGTTACTTCCTGTTCAAACGTAAAATCCATGTATTATATTTTCTCCTTTAAAACAACTTTCTTTCAGCAAAGGTCGTCTCCTATTTAGGTAAGAAAGTGTAAGCTTCCAAAATTGATCATGAGCCCTCGGCTTAATTTCGAATAAAATATTTTTCAAGTGAGAAAGTGTTATTTTCCGTATTTAGGCACAGTAAATATTGTTCAAAGCGCAATTAATCCAAACTCGCTCACCCAGCAGCAGCAGAACCATCATATAAGAAATCTTCATCCTCTTTCTGTAGAAACAATTTGCAAGGTGTATGATGCACAGATAGAATGTGTCAGTCTCAGGGCCTATAATAACTAGTTATCATATATATACGAAAGTGCTCGGAGGTAAACGTGCGTATACCGTCAGTAACGCCTGCCGATAGTTGATGTTGACAACCACGTTTATTGAGCATGTACACTCCATGTGACCACCACCACGCTGTGCACCAATGCCTCCAACGGCGTCCAGTTCCTTCTCTACACCATTACACCGACAGCAGCATCAACAACCGTCACTATTGTGAGGGAGACACGTCTGTGAAACTTGACGTGATTGTGAGTATCAACAATCAGCAAGAAGTCCGAACATAACAAAATTAAATTGGCATCAATTAAAGTATTTTAATGATGACTTCCGAGTTCACTTGAATATAAAAGACCTGTTGCCAGTCTACAGTCAAATATAAACAGGTCTGTCTGAAATCCTTCGTCGGGCACTTAATGGAAGACCTCGGGCTTCTGCAGATGACAATGACCTGAAAAATAGCGTTACCCTTTATAGTATTTGTCGCCTTCTTTTGCCATTGTGTAACGTTTTGTTTGGCTATTGCCATCACGGCCAGGATGCCGTACAGCCACACACATTTGGAAATAACGAGGTGATATATCAGTGACTGGTCTCGTGATAGATTGGCCCGCATGTGCGACTCGCACTTTATGACTAATTTGTCTAAAATGTCTTTATTCGCATAGCTAGCGAGCCGTTTCACGGACATCTTGACAGCAAGCGACGACGTTAACACATGAAGAGCAATCCCCCTTACATTACAATCGGCTATCATCGATTAAGTTCGCTAAACTATATTTGACAGATGTTCAATTTCGAGAGAAGAGTATCCATGTAAAATTGCGGTATGGTATCAAAGTGGGCGAGCACTTCACAATCGCCATTTGTCCGGGCCACTGCAAGCAGACTCAAGCATGCACTCACGCACTCACGCACTCATGCACTCACGCACTTACACACTCATGCGCTCACTCACTCTCTCACTCACGCACACAACTCGCTATATGAGTAAAATAATCTTGAAAAAGACGCTAAACCCCACTTTACCTCACCTGTAGAATATGTGTAAAAAAACACGGTACTTTGCACAGACGACGTTATAGAATGAAACGCTTATAAAATATAGTGGCTCAAACTGACCCACGTGTTTGCACTCGTCACAAACACATGCAAAGGCAAGATAAGGACAGAGAGATATGGCATACGTCGAGACTCGCTGTGTAAAAACACATTGACAAGCTGAGGAATTCCTTTCTCCTTTTATTGTACATGGTTGTGGATAGCAACCGTCAAAGAATTAATACATATTATCTAAATGAATTAAATTTAAGTCATTTGTGGGGAAGAAGTGTTGATTATATGACCTGATTATCAATTATTATTTTTTAAATATGAATCGGATACAGGCTTCCCTTTCATTATGAATTATTTGATCAACATTGAGTACACGGTTATTTGACAAGATCATACCCTAAGTGGATTACGAATCAGAATGGCAAGCACAGGGAAAGATTGTTGGGTTCCCGAGGGTCTGGTATCTGCAAACACACGATACCAGTCGGGTATCCTGCATTTCGGGTAACTATCCGGTGGTGTCTGCCCAGTGACCAGCTGACGGAAATCACCCATTTTCGTGCCGTGTAGGTTCCCAGTGTCCCAAGCCTTTCGGAAGAGCCGACTAAAGTCGGAATAGGGTGGTCAGGCTTTCCGATTTGGTTGGGTCATCTCATCTCCATTGCGTGCTCTCATCCACTGGTGTTCAAGCCAGAGCACAAATATATACAAGTATAATGGTATGGGATGGTGCTGAGATACCATGAATTAGGCTGAATATGGGATTCAAACCCATCATCATCTGATGCTTGCCCGCCTAAGAGATTCAACTCTTCACAGCGAGGTCCCGCGCCTTCATGGCAACCCGTGTTATTTCCTCTACACGTACACACAAATGGTGAAATGATCAAGACAAGATGAGATGTGTAATAGATGATTTATTTCAACACTATCATAATGCGCCCCTGGAGATATAAAGGATGACTATTTGCATGCTGCTTGTCTTAATCCTTGCTCTGAAAAATGAAATAACAAAAGAGGAATCAAAGTCATCGTGTCATATAATCACAATGTTTCAATAGGGACAGCCGATACATTTGTGTTAATGTTTATTCTTAATCCGAGATCTCACCAAGGAGCCTGTATATCCACAGAGCCTGTTGGACAGTTTCATGGGGAAAGTCTTGATACAGTTTATGCAATAATGTTGTAGCATGAACTATAAAATTGGGTTGGATACTTAAATGCTAAAGGCAACCAACAGCGTTAATTACGCTAAACACTTCAAGCAAGGTAATCTACCTTGACTATGTTGCAACAGACACCTTTCACTGATATTTCAGCCGTGGTGACGATGACGACGATGACGTCTGTGGCGATGACGACGACATCTTCTGTGACGATGTGCTCCAGTCATGTCAAATGCCAATAAGGAACCTAGAAGATCAAGAATTCCATTCATTTTAACGAGTTGCCTCATCATGCTTGCCAGAAATCTAACAGTATAATCTTGGGTTGGAATCACAGTTCGACCTTATTATATTTCCAGGCTTGCCAACACCACACGTGTTCGCAGGATTCACCCAAGACCTGCTTCCCTCCCACATCGAGCTGTGATATACCTTACCGTTACATCCCATATTTAGACCAACGCGGACATACGCTCGTGGATTTTAAAACGGAATATATTTTCCAATTAAAGCCCATGGGCTTAAATTCGGCTATTAATTTGGAGTCATAAAGTTATACCTTACCCCCTTCGAAAGTTAATACGCAGCGATGCACGACACATGGCAAACCTCAATGTACATTCAACAATACGTTTTGCATTCTATGAAGTAACTTCCTGTTCAAATGTAAAAACCATGTATTATATTTTCTCCGTATAAACAACTTTCTTTTAGCAAAGGTCGTCCCCTATTTAGGTAAGAAAGTGTAAGCTTCCGAAATTGAGCCCTCGGCTTAATTTCGAATAAAATATTTTTCAAGTGAGAAAGTGCTATTTCCGGATTTAGGGACGGTAAATATTGTTCAAAGCGCAATTAGTCCAAACTCGCTCACCCAGCAGCAGCAGAACCATCAGATAAGAAATCTTCATCCTCTTTCTGTAGAAACAATCTGCAAGGTGTATGATGCACAGATAGAATGTGTCAGTCTCAGGGCCTATAATAACTAGATATCATATATATATACCAAAGTGCTCGGAGGTAAACGTGCGTATACCGTCCATAACGCCTGCCGATAGTCGATGTTGACAACCACGTTTACTGAGCATGTACTCTCCATGTGACCACCACCACGCCGTGCACCAATGCCCCCGACGGCGTCCACTGCCAGCTCTACACCATTACACCGACAGCAGCATCAACAACCGTCACTATTGTGAGGGAGACACGTCTGTGAAACTTGACGTGATTGTGAGTATCAACAATCAGCAAGAAGTCCGAACATAACAAAATTAAAATGGCATCAATTGAAGTATTTTAATGATGACTTCCGAGTTCACTTGAATATATAAGACCTAATGTCAGTCTACAGTCAAACATAAACAGGTCTGTCTGAAGTCCGTTAGTCTTCAATCAAAACTTCAAGACTTTTTCTGCCGGTCATGAAGATCTCTTTTCTGCTGGTGGTGCTTTTGTTGGGTGAGTATAGTTGAAGAAAAGTGCTGATTTCGATGTAATCTAGTTTTGTTTCATAAATTATCATTTTTAATTTCAATTCATCTTTTTATGTGTTATTTTTCCGTAGGCTCTTTGCTGGCATTCGATTTGGGTGATGCTCATCGTCATCGCCGATGTCGTCGTCATCGTCACAGACGTCACCGTCGTCATCGACATCATGGTTGAGCTCTGCATAAAGGTCAATTTTCAATTAATGTTTTTACTGTCTCTTTCCACGAAAACTGGGTTCCAATCCGCAATTCACTGTGCAGAGTAACGACCTCTGGGTCATCACTTTCCCTTCGTATCATGGTCCTACAATCGTTGATTATGAACCTTGTTTTCTCATCTCCATACCCTCGACGTTGATTTCACGAAAGCAATAATGTTTTACAAGCTCCATCACTTTGCGATTTCGGCCAAAATGAAACGGACACGTGATACACTCAGTCACTCACTCACAAGCTCACTCACTCACCCAACTACTTACTCACTCACTCACCCACTCACTCACTTACTAGCTCACTCACTCACTTGAACAGTTACAAACGATAAAACTAAATTTTGGCTTTTGGCCTTGGATACGAAATCAATGTAAACTTGTTAAAGCCTTTTATGTCTATGTGTAATAGGTACAAAAGCCTGTCGTGTAAATCTTACAAGTTTTCATGATATTAGTCAAGACAAAGTGACTTTCTTTTTTTCAGGTTGACGAGAAAACGTCACTGCTTCGGCTCGATGTGTATTTGATTCAATAAACTCTGTTAGTTCAACGGCTACGTGTCTTGTGTTTTGCCTGCATATGAGCTGAACAAGGGGCAGGGGCTAGTCGTACATCACACACGTACAAGTGACGGTATGATTTATCGCATGCCTTTCCATAATAATTGCATACCTTTCCATAATGATAAATTCCCATGTACCATAATAATAAGTACATCTATGCACGGATGCATGTGGGACGTTCATACATTATTTTTGCAGATGTTAACATTTCATCAATTAATTATTGATTACAAATAATTATGCAATACTATTTTACATTTTAGTATTTGTCACCTTCTGTTGCCATAGTGTAACGTTTTGTTTGGCTATTGCCATCACGGCCAGGATGCCGTACAGCCACAAACATTTGGAAATAACGAGGTGATATATCAGTGACTGGTCTCGTGATAGATTGGCTCGCACGTGCGACTCGCACTATATGACTAATTTGTCTAAAATGTCTTTATCCATATGGCTAGCGAGCCGTTTCACGGACATCTTGACAACTAGCGACGAAGTTAACACATCTAGAGTTACCCCCCTTACATTACAATCGGCTATCATCGGTTAAGTTCGCTAAACTATATTTGACAGGTGTTCAATTTCGAGAGTAGAGTATCCATGTAAAATTGCGGTGTGGAATCTGTCTGGCCGAGCACTGTATAATCGGTAATTAGCACCCCAGATTATAAGTAAAATAATCTTGAACGAGACGTTAAACACCAATTACCCGACCTGTAGAATTAGCATAAAGAAACCCAGCTCCTTTACATGGGCGATGTGGGGCGGTCGGGTAGCGTAGTGGTTAAAGCGTTCGCTCGTCACGCAGAAGACCCGGGTTCGATTCCAGACATGGTTACATTGTGTGAAGCCCATTTCTGGTGTCCCCCGCCATGATATTGCTGGAATATTGCTAAAAGCGGCGTAAAACCATACTCTCTCACTCACTCACTACATGGGCGATGTCATAGAATGAAGCGCTTATAAAATATTAAAGTTGACATAAATATACATCTCATTTAACAACAACTCTTGTTATTAATCGTTGCTAGGGTTTTCTGTCTGTTCCGAGCTGATGGAAGACAGCCTGTTCACCGCCGAATGGGAAACGAACTGCGGCAAGAGAGAACACCACTGAACATCGTTAACGGAATTTTGAGAGCTGAGCGTTGCATGCATGACAGTCTTAGTCCGATTGGGGTCGGTCGGGTAGCCTAGTTGTTAAAGCGTTCGCTCGTCACGCCGACAGCCAGGGTTCGATGCCCCTCACGGGACAATGCGTGAATCCCCCACCTTGATATCACTGGAATATTGCTAACATAACCCACTCACTCTTATGAACATTACCTATACTACTGAACTGGCATGATCAGGGTAAAGCGGTATCAGAACAATGTCTGCTTTAATGATTACGGGCGGTCGGGTAGCCTAGTGGTTAAAGCGTTCGCTCGTCACGCCGAAAACCCGGGTTCGATTCCCGACATGGGTACAATGTGTGAAGCCCATTTCTGGTGTCCCCCGCCGTGATATTGCTGGAATATTGCTAAAAGCGGCGTAAAACCATACTCACACACTCACTCACTTAGTCCGATTGTCGCACTATTTCAACAACAGCTACCACGTGGTGTTCTTTATCAGCATGACAACGCGTTGCCGTGGCCTGCACGCTCCCCAGCCTTGTCCCCCATAGAACCCCTGGGATGTCATGGATCGCCGTGTTCGACTCCTCAAGGCAACCGACAAGAACTAGTCCAGACCCCCAAATAAGAATGGCGACGTATCCCACGTGATGTCATCAGACGACTGACTGTTTCACTGCACCGGGGAGCTTTTGCATGTTTTCTGGCAGGGGGTCGTCACATACGCTGTTAATGTGACGTGTCATTCAACTTCAGCGATTTTAGATGTTTGTGCCCTTTGTCCATTACACTGTAAGCTTGTTTTTGCCACCCAGCCTCAATTCGGGCAACTGTCATGCCAATATCGGAAGCTGTATGACGGTCATTTTAAATCATGTTGATTTTGTTGAGATTTTGATCTGCTCAATATATTTTACTTCATGCATCTATCTTTTGTAGTTTTGAAACTAGATTGATATAAAACTATGGTACAGTTTCTTTTGGCCGTAAGTTGACAATATGTGAAGCCCATCTGTGGAGTCCCCACTGTGATATTGCTGGAGTATTGCTGAAAATTAAGTAAACAATGCTCATTCATCATCAATATCGGTCGCGTCGTAATAACATTTCCTGTTCATCTATATCACTCCGAAAAGCAGTTTTATACGCCCACGCACACGCACACGCACACGCACACATACACACACCCATACAAGAATACTCCCCCACACACATACACACACACATTCACATAAACACACGCACGAACACACATGCACACAAACACACACGCACACATACACAAACCCATACAAGAATACTCCCACACACACATACACATTCACATAAACACACTCACACACGCACGAACACACATGCACACAAACACACACGCACACATACACAAACCCATACAAGAATACTCCCGCACACACATACACATTCACATAAACACACTCACACACGCACGAACACACATGCACACAAACACACACGCACACATACACAAACCCATACAAGAATACTCCCGCACACACATACACATTCACATAAACACACTCACACACGCACGAACACACATGCACACAAACACACACGCACACATACACAAACCCATACAAGAATACTCCCGCACACACATACACATTCACATAAACACACTCACACACGCACGAACACACATGCACACAAACACACACGCACACATACACAAACCCATACAAGAATACTCCCGCACACACATACACATTCACATAAACACACTCACACACGCACGAACACACATGCACACAAACACACACGCACACATACACAAACCCATACAAGAATACTCCCACACACACATACACACACACATTCACATAAACACACGCACGAACACACATGCACACAAACACACACGCACACATACACAAACCCATACAAGAATACTCCCGCACACACATACACATTCACATAAACACACTCACACACGCACGAACACACATGCACACAAACACACACGCACACATACACAAACCCATACAAGAATACTCCCGCACACACATACACATTCACATAAACACACTCACACACGCACGAACACACATGCACACAAACACACACGCACACATACACAAACCCATACAAGAATACTCCCGCACACACATACACATTCACATAAACACACTCACACACGCACGAACACACATGCACACAAACACACACGCACACATACACAAACCCATACAAGAATACTCCCACACACACATACACACACACATTCACATAAACACACGCACGAACACACATGCACACAAACACACACGCACTTACAGACACGCGCTTACACACACACGCACGTTTTCAAACCAATACTCAATATGTGTACGTTTAAGGAGTACCAGTTAATGAAATTATTTCATATTTTACATATTTTTTACATTTGAATATTGTAACGAAATTGTATGTTTGTAATTGTAAACATTAAATAAGGATGACTAACTGAAAACACACAAATCATCCCCCTACAGTTATTTCCCCTTAATCCATGTTTCAAAATGACCAAAAACGTGAAAGAAAAATAATTCAAGCAAATATTCAAAATGTTTCATTTACAAATATGATTCTTTTGAAGTTTTTACATCAAGTCAACCGTTTAGAAATATATGTCTTAAAGTACCTCCTGGTTTTGGCATTGACCAAAAACGTTTAATCAATAACTTCAACTTTCGTGCTTTCTATTAATACCCTTTGCGCAAGACACTACGTATGGGCGTCAACTGATGACGCCGCTGTTTTATGGATGTGTGAAACCTGCGAGAGTTGCCATGAGAAACCTACCACGTTGTATTTATCACACGATAGTTGCTATGGAGACCACACATTTTGTCAACGGAGTTGTCTCAACGGTAAAAATATTTCTGTAGAAATAAACAACCAAAGGACCATCAAGCTGGCAACAGCCACGGATATCGCAAAGGTAGGTGCGGGAGTAGCGTCCATAAAGGAATGTGAATCTTAAGAGGATATTCATCAATATCAAGTGATTTCTTAGTATTCGAAATTGTACTGTAATAATATTCTACAGTGGTCGGTTCTCTCAATTTTCTTTTCACTCAGTCAAAGTTTTCATTGTCTTCCTTTTTATAAAATCTCACATGAGGTAAGTTGAAATGGGGTTTAACGTCGCATTCAAGATTGTTGCACTTACATAGCGACGGGCTTATAAGTGTCTGTGTTACTGTTTGTCCAAGTCCACTGAAATACAACGTCGCTGTTTAACATAAATACCCTACTCAGAGACACTCACTCGGTCGGTTTGTTGTTTAACGCCGCACTCAGCAATATTCCAGCTATATGACGGCGGTCTGTAAATAATCGAGTCTGGACCAGACAATCCAGTGATTAATATCATGAGCATCGATCCACGCAATTAGGATCGATGACATGCTTCAACCAAGTCAGCGAGCCTGACCACCCGATCCCGTTAGTCGCCTTTTACGACAAGCATAGTCGCCTGTAACGGCAAGCATGGGTTGCTGAAGACCTATTCTACCCGGAATCTTCACGGGTCGTACCTCACTCGGAGCCGACCAGTCCTTGTTTTATTCCCTTAAGCCGAGCCCAAGAGACATGGAATGATTGGTTTGGGATTCACGTCTCTGATCAAAACAGTAAATTTGTGCCTATAATTTACATGTTATTTAGTACGTAAGTCGCGTATGTACTTTGTATGTAAAGGACAGTAAACACGAGAGGCTAATGGGAATTAATACAATGTATTCCTCTTCTTGGTAACAGATATTACGTGTCTTATTTAATCATTGGCGGCTAGGAGTGGGCATGTCTTTAGTCTCGCTACGAAGATGAGGGGAAAACCACCTAGATTGGGAAGAGCAACTTTAAGTTTCTTCATAGTCATATATGTACAACTGATTCAGAACCAGGCCTTAAACACTAGAGTGAGTGAGTATGACTTTTACGCCGCTTTTGGCAATATTCAAGCAATATCACGGCGGGGGACACCGGAAATGGGCTTAACACATTATACCCATGTCGGGAATCGAACCCGGGTTTTCGGCGTGACGAGCGAACGCTTTAACCACTAGGCTACCCGACCGCCTGTAATCATTAAAGCAGACCATGTTCTGATACCGCTTTGCCCTGACCATGCCAGTTCTGTTCATACGAGAGAGTAGGTAATGCTTTAGGCGGCTGTTAGCGATATTCCAGTGATATCAAGGCGGGGGATTCACGCATTGTCCTGTGTGGGGCATCGGACCCTGGCTGTCGGCGTGACGAGCGAATGCCTTTACCACTAGGCCTTACACTAATTAAACTGTGTTCTATATTTGTGTATGAATTGAATGACTTTGATACCATTCAGAGGATGCCATGGACGGCCAAATGGGGAGCGAGAGTAGGAACGACCGACAACACGGAGGGAGACACGGGTTCTCTAAACTCATCCCAGCTCAATCTGGCAATACGGGACATGCTACAGATGTACCCGGCGCGAAACCAGTGCGAACAGTTTTGTCGAGGTGAGCCTAAAGATGTTTTCAAGAAAAAGACTGTCAGTACGGGTCATTTAGAAAAATGTAATGTTAACGCTTTTGTTTCAAAGCCATCACTATTTTTTGGATTCTGTCCCATATTAACAACTGTTTTAATATAACACTACAGAAAGCGTCGGCATTCAAGGGAAGAAGAGTTATCTTTTCTTGTTGCCATGATAACGAATTTTTTTCTATTTGTTTGTTTGTCGTCTCTTGCTAAACCGGAGTTAAAATGAGATTTCTGCTTTTTATCATATATTTCAAATCAAATGAATACGAGTGAGTGAGTGAGTGAGTGAGTGGGTGAGTGAGTGGGTGAGTGAGTGAGTGAGTGAGTGAGTGAGTGAGTGAGTGAGTGAGTGAGTGAGTGAGTGAGTGAGTGAGTGAGTGAGTGAGTGGGTGGGTGGGTGGGTGAGTGAGTGAGTGAGTGAGTGAGTGAGTGAGTGGGTGGGTGAGTGAGTGAGTGAGTGGGTGGGTGAGTGAGTGAGTGAGTGAGTGAGTGAGTGAGTGGGTGAGTGAGTGAGTGAGTGAGTGAGTGGGTGGGTGAGTGAGTGAGTGAGTGAGTGAGTGAGTGAGTGAGTGAGTGGGTGAGTGAGTGAGTGCGGAGAATCGAACCCATGCCTTCCGCGTGGCAAACCAAATGCTTAAACCACCAGCCTACCTCATCGTTCCTATTTGGAAGAGAATTCATCATGTCAAAACATATGCTATGCAACCCTGGACTTTAATCGCTGTTTATCAATATTTCTTAATTAATTAGTAACAATACTATTTCGATATTGGTTTCAGTAATATTTCTTACACCATTACAGATATAATTAATTAATTCAGTTACAATGCAAAATCAAGACATTGACAAAATTGTTTCAATTGACTTACACTAACAATCGTTATTATTGCTTCAACAGACAGCCAAGCCCGGATCGCCGGCAAACCCAGACAACTGCTCAAGACAATTTCAATCGTCATCATCCCCGTTGCTGTGCTGACAGCCCTCATCGGCAACACTTTCTCCCACACGTTCACAAGGTACGTGCAGTCGTTCGGTATTCGCGCCACTTTGCTGTACAGTGTCGAACTGGGGACGGTCATCCATTCCCTTCAGGAAGAGCGGGACATTAGCGCTCTGTACCTCAGTTCCATCGAGGAAAAGACAAAGAGTCTACTTCTTCGTCGGTATCCAGAGACTGATAAGTCACTCGAGAAGCTGACATTCTGGACAACTGGTCCTACCCTCGTCCTTCCAGAGTTCCAGTCTAAGGACAAGTTCTTATCTTACCTCAACAGACACAGGTATGTCTAACTGTAACACAGTTCGCTTTCTGCTCAGATAGAGAGAGACGGAGAGAGAGAGAGAGAGAGAGAGAGAGAGAGAGAGAGAGAGAGAGAGAGAGACATAGAGAGTGAAAGGGAGAAAGAGAGAGAGAGAGAGAGAGAAAGAGGGAGATGGAGTGAGTGAGTGAGTGAGTGAGTATGGTTTTACGCCGCTTTTAGCAATATCCCAGCAATATCACGGCGGGGGACCCAAGAAATGGGCTTCACACATTGTACCCATATCGGGAATCGAACCCGGGTCTTCTGCGTGACGAGCGAACGCTTTAACAACTAGGCTACCCGACCGCCCCGAAAGAGGGAGAGAGTAACAGAGCGAGAGAAAAGAGAGAGAGAGAGAATCAGAAAAAGAAAGAGTCACACAGAGAGAAAGAGAGAGTCACACAGAGAGAGAGAGATTAAGAGAGAGACAAAGAGAGAGGCGAGAAAGAGGGGAAGAAAAAGATAGGTTTAAGGCGCCTTTGTGTGAGTCAGTATAGTTTTACGCTTCGCGAAGAAGACCAGAATGGGTTTCACACATTGTACCCATGTTGGGAGTGGAACCCTGACCTTTTGCGTGAGCCGCCATATAGAGTGCGGAGTGTCGGTCTGGACGTGGACATTTACATATAGTGCGACCAAAATTAAGAATTGAATAACGCTGTCTCAATGTGATTTCGAAATGATATATTAATACAAATATGAATCAGATCTACATTCATTATACATGATTCGAAATATAACTAGGCACTTGTTGCCCAGTCCCTGTGTAGAGTTGCGTCTCTGGTCGCGCCAGAAACCTATGATTGTGGGTTCGAATCCCATTTCGCCCCGATAATGTTTCTGCGTTTGTTAGCACCATACCTGTGTTCGTGGGTTTCACCAAAGTGGTGAACGTCTGAAACCTGCATCACTTCGGGCTTTCCTCCCAAATTAAGCTGACACGCCGTGACATAACTGGAATAATGTTAAATGCAGCGTAAAACACAACTCACTCACTCCCAAAATAACATGGTATACCAAGACCACGATTATGAAGAGAACAAAGATGACCATTTGCTGGGGCTTTTTTCTTTTTTGATTACCAAAGGTACGAGCTAGATACACTCAATCAGACAGTGACGATGGAGCTGGAGATGTACACCTCGCTGATCAGTGTGTTCATCTCGTGGTTGTACGACGCCGTCACTGAGGACCACTCAGGTGCAATCTGGAGAAGCTTGGTGGCCTACCAAGAGGTCATTGTGGCTAAGGAGTACATGGGGCTGGAGCGAGCCCTGGGCACAGTCTTCTACGCTACAGGCAGGTTCCCGTCCAGGGAAGCGCATCTGTGGTTCTCGGAGAGCCAGGATGTCACAAATGCTACTTTCCTGTCGGCTAGGCGATACTCTGGATTAGTTCATGCTTTGTACGAGAAGAATATCCATGTGAGTGGTTCATGATTCTATATACACAGTTATGGTATTTTTAACAAACTAAAGGTTTACTATCACAAGTGCCCCTTTTGCCAAATTCCAAACAGCAAAGTTGTGGAAAACTTTCACATTTATGATAAAATTATCTTTGAAATGACTGGCAACTGAGAATGTATTCTACCTCTTTGAAGTCTGGGACTTTGGAGCAATTCTTACAATAAGCAAAGATATGACCCAGGAGAAATCTGAATGAAAATGAAAATGAAAATGAATATGAAAATATCTGATCACCTTCTAAAAAGACTCAAAGGGGATCATTTAATGTGATAAGCTGGAATCATATGTCAGTGTACAATCTCTGAACATAATTTGCGACATTCTCTACTTCTGTAGAATCATACATCAATCATGACTGCAAATGTTAGAAGCTGGATAAAGTGATATTTACATACCTCCTAGCCATGGCAACTAGCATAGTAATTCCAGTCTAACAGAGACCTACATCTTTTACTGCAAGGAGATTGCTCAATCATACACTTCGCTGTCATGTGCTTCCACTGTGAAACGTAGCATTTCACAACACATTAATCTTTATGAAGCATGTCCAATGAACGATCTTTTGTATGTCAACTCTGAGGAACAAAAAAAAGAAATCCCAACCCTCACCCTCAATATCAAAGTTTCAGCCCATGAAGATGTTTAACCATCAGGTATTCTTCGTCACAGGGTAATGAGATGCTTCTGGACGTCTTGGGCAGGATGAGGGCCGAGATTCGCCGGAACGATCTGATGGGCAAGGGTTCGGTGAAGATGGCCCAGTGGTGGTTCAACAACATGACGATGTACATGGACCTTCTGCTGACGACCCAGACGGACTTGTCAGAGGAGATCACGCAGATCATGGACGAAGGACAGATCTACACCCTCAACAGAGTCATGGGGATTTCCTTCGTCCTTGCCTGTGTCTTCATCCTCTGCCCTGTAATCATCTACACCATGTATTCCCTGACGAACGAGATACAACAGTACTCCACGGCCCTAACTAAGAGGTAGGGCCAGAGTTTGATTGATGTTTTAGATTAAACATATGTTTTAGATTTAAACTTTTAATGTGAAGTTTACACAACATATAGGTTTACCATTGGACGAGAAGGCGATAACATGACCGCGAAACGATACTGCTGTGTTTGTTATCCGTGCCACGATCAGCTCTTAGGTTCGAATCCAAAAGTCGACAAATTAGGATCGATGGTCTGCCTGCACCAAATCCGTTCTTGTGAGTTTCTCGACATTGGCAACGTCAACTCCAATCCTTCCTGAAACATTAAGCTGATAATATTTATATAACTGACATACTGTTACGAGTAAATTCATCCATCCACTCTTCTCTTCAGAGCAAGAGCCCTGGATAAAGAACAGAAGCGAACCGAGATGCTGTTTTATCAAATGATCCCGAAATCCGTGGCCGAGAAAATGAAACATAATGAAATAGTTGGAGCGGAACATTACAGCGAGGCCACCATCCTCTTCTCTGACATCCAGGGTTTCACACTCATCACAGCCAGGAGTTCCCCTGTGCAAGTCGTGAACATGCTCAACAGCCTATATCTGTGTTTTAATGAACGCATAGCCAAGTATGATGTCTACACAGTGGAAACTATTGGAGATGCATACATGATTGTCTCGGGTTTGTTAATACAGTAAACTACGGTTATAACGAACTCAAAGGGACTACTAATTTTAGTTCGTTATAACCGTAATTCGTTATAAGCATATATACAGCATAACTACAGCATATAGTCGGGACTAAAAAGTTAGTTCGTTATATCCGTTAGTTCGTTATAAGCGTGTTCGTTATAACCGTAGTTTACTGTAGTCCAAAATATCCAATCTCGAACAAGAAGTTACTGTTGTATGTTGCAAGTGAGGTTACAGTAGCTGATACAGAAACGGAATGTTGCATTTGGGATCGCAATCTGCAAAGCGATATAATTAAATTTTCGTTGTGTTCATTGAAATTCCTGCATTCTGATAAGCTGAATTGGTCTTGGTTATTGCATTCATTTCCCAAATGAATGTACAAAATTAAGCCACGCCCAACGAAGCGGACTACTTTTATTACTACTGAATGTCGGGGAATCCAATATTACAGTCGAGGAAATTCCCTCTCTGCTCACGGGTATCGTCATTCACAGGACATTCAGTGAAATTAGTGCAATTTAATTGTCCAAACTACCCTTTGGGACCGAAGGCCGAGACGGAATGAAACAACAAACGTGCAGGCTCGGTCGACTGGGTTTTTCCCCCGCTCGCCTCGGTTCCACAACTTTCATGTCTTCGGGTTTCATTTCTAACTAGCATTTTTCCTGCTGTATCTTCCCGTTCTCTGGGAACTAATGTTCGAATCTGGCGGCGGAATCATACAGTTTGCACATCGTTTTTTCGATTCATACCTCAATGAACCGAAAAAAATACACAGTCAATCTTAATTGCATTTACCTGGTCACATATAAGCTACCTGTTTAGGAAAATATTAAGAATCTTTATAAAGGTATTGTGCACCTCTGCACCCCCTTCTGGATCCATATATGCTTTATTGGTCATTGGAGAAATATTTCATTATTCGCCATTCGCGTTTGAGTTACTAAATGATAAATGTCAAACTATACTGAACCGCAAAAGAAACGTCACCCCGAGTAACATTGCATGAAAAGTTGTCATTTTAATATCTGGGTAATTGTTGTCAATTTTCTCAATTTTAACATTATTTTGACGGAAACATGAAATTTGATGATAAAAAAACAAAGCAGATGACAATGAAACCGATCGCCCAAACGCATCACGGCAACGGCCATAGTAACCCGATGCACGTGAGTTCCGTGCAAATTGAAATGCACATGCGTGCCCTATAAAAATCCACCCAGATCGGATAACATTCATTCGTTATTGAATTGCTACCACATGCCAAGATTGACACGAAATTAGCGATTGCAAGCTGGACACACCGCCCGGCAAGTAGCCAATGCATTTCAAGTCCAAGTAAGGACCATATACAGGCTCAAGCAACGGTACCCGACCACCAACACTACAGATGACCGACCACGTAGTGGAAGACCAAGGGTCACCACCTGACGTCAGGATCGTCAGATTGTGCACAGAGGGTCGGCCCTGTGGTCTTCCAGAACATCGGTCCAGGGAGAGGCAATTGTGTCACAGCAGCTCGGTACATTGATCAAGTCTGGAGACCACACTCCATACCTCATTTGGCACGTCGCCGCAACCACGAGTTTCAGCATGAAAACGCCCGTGCCCACACAGCGAGAGCAATAAGAGACTTCCTCCAGCAGAATAGCATCAGACCCATGCAGTAGCCTGCCCTCAGTCCCGATTTAAATCCCATTGAGCACCTTTCGGACGGCATTCAAAGACGGCTGAATGACGTCCGACCAAGGCCGACAACTGCAGCTAAACTGCGTCAGGCGTTCCTCAGAGTGTAGGCTCAAGTGCCTATGGCCTTCATCAACCGCCTCATCCATTCCATGTATCGACGTTGCACGGCAGTCATCAATGCACATGGCGGACACACGAGTTACTGACTTGTGATGCCATTTTCTCAGAGACTAGTGTTGTGTTTAACTTTAAGAACATTTGTCACTTTAATTTCAACCTCGATGATCAGTTTTGCCAAGTTTAATCTTTTTAATATGTCGCAAAGTATGTTTACAGTGTTTGGACAAATAAGGTTTCTCATATATCTATCCATGGTGACGTTTCTTTTGCGGTTCAGTATATTTCATCGACATAATGCAACTTTCTTTCGTCCTCAACTGTTCTCTTTTACCACAGACAGTGATCCGCATGTACATTTCACAAAAATCATCCTCTAGTATCTCGTCTCAATACTGAGACGGTAACGCCAGATACCCCTGACCTTAAGTATATACCTACTAGGGGCGTCCGGGTAGCCTAGTGCTTAAATCATTCGCCCACCACGCCGAAAACCCGGGTTCGATTCCCGACAAGGGTACAAAGTGTGAAGCCCTTTCTGATGTCTCCCGCCGTGATATTGCTGGAAAATTGCTAAAAGCGGCGTAAAACCAAACTTACACACTCACTCATATACCAACTGCAAAACGTTAAAAAGACGAACACCGACATTACCGAGTGGCAAAGGAAACTATGCTTTTAATGCTTTTAATGCTTTTAATGCAATTGAAAATTTAAAGACCTGTTGTTAAATTTGAGTAAGTTTATTTAACCATCACTCATTCCTGCAACAGTTTGATTTTCAACGATAAGATGTCTAAGAAATGAATCAGTAGTTATGGATAATGCGGATGTTGTTTTTGAATTTTTTAAAGTTTTAAAACAAATGATAAAATTTAAAAATATAACCATGCATCCTTTAAGTGCTGACTAAGCGCCAGTAAGGCTCTGGATATAATATCGTTAACTAGCTATTTTCAACTGAAAATCAAACATGACAAATTTAGCTGAGAGGAATAGTTTCATTTGCTCATCAGTCTGGTACGTGATTCGTCTTTTAATTCAAACGTAATCAAACACACTATGCAGGTAAAACCAGCATAAGTCCAGACAATTACAAGCAGCCACACACTACTAACGGGGTCGGTTGGTCAGGCTCGATGACTTGGTTGATGCATGTCATCGTATCCCAACTTCGTGGATCGATGCTCATGATGTCAATCACTGGATTTTCTGGTCCAGACTCGATTATTCCAGACCGCCGTCATATAGCTAGAATATTGCTGATTGCGGCGTAAAACAACAAACAGTGTGGCGTTATATCCCAGTTCATCATACCTCATCACCTTAACGTGTTAAAGGTAGTGATTTATCCAGAGGGAACATGGCGTAACGCATATATACTTATGAAAAGAAATGTAGGAACATGTAAAATTACCATACTTGTATGCAAATATGCATTATTCTACCATGACTTTAACATACTTAATTCAGATTTGTCCATCAGAGGTTTCAAATAAAATTGAACACCTCTGAGTGAAACAGCTGATTTGAAAGTTTAGCTTTAGTCCTTGGTGTTTCGTTATTACAATGGTCAAAGTAAGTGTTGCATAAAATCGGTTTCAGCTGAAAGCACTCGTTTTCGTGGATTAATTTTCCGTCCGTACTCCTGAAAACTTCAAGACACTAAAGTAGAAGCAAAATTAGTGTGTGTTTTTTACATCCACAACTCATTTGGTACCTTTGCATCTAATGAACTTGATATACAGTAAAGTACGGTTATAACGAACTGAAGTTCGTTATAACCGTAGTTCGTTATAAGTATATATACAGCATAACTACAGCAAATAGTCGGGACCAAAAAAGTAAGTTCGTTATATCCGTCAGTTCGTTATAAGCGTGTTCGTTATAACCGTAGTTTACTGTATTTATTTTCCTAGTATGCCCCACGAATATCAAATAGTCCGCGTTTTCTCATGATAATGAAAGACGGTTTATACTTCTTGGTTGTCAGGGATACCGAACCGGAACGATCACAGTCACGCGGCTGAAATTGGCAAGATGGCGCTGGACATCATGGGTAATGTCGGACAACTTGAAATCCCTCACTTGCCGGGCACAAAGTTTAAACTGCGAGTGGGATGTCATACTGGTAAGCTATTATTTCATTCAGTTTGAATATACAACTCAAATGTACAATCAGACACTGACGCGAAACCAAAACATCATAAAAATGCAATTGAGGAAGCCAATGTATCGTGATGTATGAAAGCCTCTCCCGGCGCTAACCGACTGCAGTAAATCTAGATTGTCCAATGCAATACGTTCTTCTAAACATCCGCTGTGGTTGGGGTGGGGGCGTAACTCGAAATTGATTTATTAATTGAAGTCCATGGGCTAAAAACGAAAATAAATATTTTTGTACAGTGTTTTAAGCCGGTAGTTAATACTATTTCACATAGCTTTAAATCGTCATAGCGCCTAGAAAACAATGTGACTTGTGATAGAGGTTTTCATAGAGATCACGGCGTACCAGTTCAATACGAAAGGATACCTTTAAATGGCAATGGTGGTTAACGCTTCCGTTTACTCCACGAGCACGGGCACATTGAGTGAGTGAGTGAGTATGATATTGCTGGAATGTTGCTAAAAGCGGCGTAGAATCAAACTCACACACTCACTCCTCACCTCACAACATAAATAAATACAAATTACACTAAGGTTGAGTGTTAGTTCTTAGAAGCAGCATTTCTTAGTAGATGTCCAAATGGAACCAGAGGCGGTGCGGCAGCCTAGTGGTTGAAGCGTTCGCTCGTCACTCACTCACTCACTCGCTCACTCACTCACTCACTCACTCACTCACTCACTCACTCACTCACTCACTCACTCACTCACTCACTCACTCACTCACTCACTCACTCACTCACTCACTCACTCACTCACCCAACTGGAAGATAGATCCCAATAATGCCTGTTTTATCATGTTGTCAAAAATGTGTGTCCTGGCTGAAGACGAGGATCGAACCTGACCAGGGGCACGATAGTTCTTAGGCCGCCGTGATGTTACTGGAATATTACTGCGGTGTGAAACAGCATTTACTCACTCACTCACTCCACATTGCAGGTCCATGTCTTGCTGCAGTGGTGGGCCCGACCATGCCGAGATACTGTCTCTTTGGCAAGACTATCAGCATAGGAGCCAAGATGGAGTCACTCGGGAAACGTGAGTTGAGGACGCCGCTGGTCTGTAATAAGATCATTTAACTTTTTCTCAGAAAGGTCTTTTTCTAAAAGCTTTTATTAAATCAGCTGTCTAACAATAGAAAGACGGTAGTACGTGTGCATTGTTTTGCAAGGCGACTGAGTGCTCTCGTCTTTGCTTGTCGTTAGAGTCGACTAACGGGATCGGGTGGTCAGGCTCGCTGACTCGGTTGATGCATGTCATCGAATCCCATTTGCATGGATCGATGCCCATGATGTCAATCACTGGATTTTCTGGTCCAGACTCGATTATTTCAAGACCGCCGTCACATAGCTGGAATATTGCTGAGTGCGGCGTTAAACAACAAACAAACATAAACAGAAAGACAATCTCCACTATCGTTTCGTATCTAGTGCCGTGCTAAATCTCCATGAAAATATGCAATACTTGAAAAGAAAATAAACTTTCGTTTTAGACTACGAACATCAATAGTCTTAAGCCAATAACTGTACAGTGAGGAAAAGTAACTTTGTGACCAGATTTCTTTTCAAATTTGCTGCGGAGACAGAAAAAGTGGAGAAGCGTTGTGAGCACTTTACTAATCTCACCATATTTCGCATTCCGAAGCACTGTATAAAATATGAGTTACGCGATACTGAAGCTGAGATGATAGGGGTGATGAAGGATAAAACGTTGATCTTGCGCACTCATCTTTGACATCTTAATTCACGGTCGAAAAACACTTTCTCAGAACCATATATGGTCCCGTTGCCCGAAAGAGGGTGAATAGTGAGGGACCATATACACTCTTCAAAAAAAGAAACGCACAGGTAGTATATAGTTCATTGAACCTGACTACACAAAAAATCTGGTAAATACATTATATTGGAAAATGCTGGTGGCCTGATATTTGACAAACGGTGCGTCAAAACGCAGCCATTGGCGATTTGCAATGTCTTAAACGGCATTGTTTTCACACTTGTTCAAAATGCCATGGAGGAAAACAGTAAAGCAAAATGCAGGAGCACGTTATGGCATTCATAGCTCGTGGTAGTTGCTATAAAAAAGCAAGCATAAGCCTATAATTTGTCATTCAATTGTCAACATTTTTCATTTTGAAAATGCCGAGAGTCAGCGCTGCCAATCGGAACATCGCCATGGGTCGTATCCAAAGAGGGGAATCGCAGTCTTCTGTTGCGCTCCACTTACGTACACCACAGCACCATTTGCCGCCTTTTGGACTGATACACACAGTTCAATTCCACTGCAGACCGTAGACCTTGGAATTTCAGAAGCTGGAGACGAGTGTGGTTTTGAGATGAATCACGATTTCTTATTCACCGGCGAGATGGAAGACAACGTGTTTATCGTCTTCGAAATGAGCGTTTTGTCCCACATTGTGTACGTGAATTCGGCAATTTCGGTGGCGGTAGTGTCATGGTGTGTGTTTGTGTGTGTGTGTTGGGGGGGGGTGGCGTATCCTGCACCTCGAGAGCTGACTTGATTGTGGTTCTAGGAAATTTGACAGCTCGTGTCATGGTAGACTACCTTCATAATGCCCACATCAACGTCATGCCCTGGCCGTCGAGATCTCCAGACCTCAACCCAAACGAACACATCTGGGATGAACACGATCGACGTGTGCGTCAACGTCAGAACACGCCGCAGACACTCCCATAATTGGCAAACGCGTTACAAGCAGAATGGCTCAGAATTCCGCAGGACAGAATTCATACACTTATCCAGTCAGTGCCGAGGAGATGCAGAGCCGTGGTTGTTACCCGGGACGGTCACACGAACGAGATACTGAGTTCAGCGCAACCTTGTGGCCTTATGTGACATGACAATGAACAGTTTTCAATGCATTTGTACAACGACAACATGTGACTATCGAGCCCCAAAATTTCACATTTGTATCAATGATATTAAATAAAATATATCGACATTAGTAGGTACAATATATTTACTAAAACTCGACCTGTGCGTTTCTTTTTTTGAAGAGTGTATGTCGAGTGTTAACCCTCTTTCTGTCACCGAAAAGTGTATGGTCACTTACTAAGTGCACTGTTCAAGACACAACGCCAAGGTTCCACCAATCATAACATGGTTTTTGAATGTATATGTTTATAATTATTAATACGTATTGATTTGTTCAGGGTCAATGAATTAAAAAAAGCGTACACTGGCCTATATTATAGGGTCGATGATTCACATAAGCCCAACCACACACGATGCGCTGCACCTCACTGGAGGTTTTGTGACTGTGGAGCGAGAGGACCGAGTTGCTAAGGTGAGTTGCTGCTTGTTAAAATTAATTTATTGTTTCTCATGACTCCCACCCGTGAAATTTAAAAAAAAAATTTTTCAGGACTGTTAAACATTTTAACTCAAATTTAATTATTTCAACATACAGTAAACTACGGTTATAACGAACTCAAAGGGACTACAATCTTTAGTTCGTTATAACCGTAGTTCGTTATAAGCATATATACAGCATAACTACAGCAAATAGTCGTGAGTAAAATGTAAGTTCGTTATATACGTCAGTTCGTTATAAGCGTGTTCGTTATAACCGTAGTTGACTGTATTGCGATATTGTGGACACTTTTATAATATGTCAGTAGTCTGTATCACTGACCCTGAATCCTATCATTTTCCGTCCCGCCAGCTGTATATTATAGCTCTATATGAAGCAAGTCTAGATCTGAAACTCCCATCTCACGGGGGGGGGTCCATTTCAATTTAAATGTAGTTGCTTATTTCCATGAATAGTATTTATTTTCAGAGGCTAAGCGTTAGTTTAAGTGTGTCAGATTGGGGTGTGTGTGTGCGTGTGGGGGTGGGGGGGGGTGGGGGGTGGGGGGGTTAACCAAGCCATGGTCGTATGACCTAGGTCCCGCCCCTTCACAGCTGGAGCCGCAATGGGTGTGGCCAAAGATGGTCACGCGGTACGTTAGGGTTGTACAAGAATCACGTTTGGTTACATGCACAAAAGACATAAAAAGAGAAAATAATTTCCACCCGTACACAGACAGTTTTGGAAAAATAGTAATTAGAAACAGCAAAACATGAATGACAATTAAGTATTTGTTATGTATATAGATAATTAAGCGTACTTCCCAATTAGCATTTATGAGGGCTAATTTTTCACTATACCATACGTTTAGTTTTCTCGAAACTCAAATGATGAAGAATGAAGCAAGCGTTATATTTATGGTTTGAAATGATAGCTACTTAACATATGCTATCCGGCCCGCGGACTGTTAATGCATAATATACGGTATTCTCACGATAGACAATGAGATGAGCTTATGCCCACTTGATGACCCCAGCAACCCAGTCTGACGTCACATGGCATGGTTTCGCCGAAGGATCTTGCAACAAAATTCCACAAATTACGTCATCGGGTATTGTGACGTGATTGTAAACTTTGAGGTGCAAGGCCCCGTTCCACAAGGCGATCGTACTGTAGCGCAACGACAGTCGTTGGTCTAAGTTAAAGTATGTGAGTTGCGATAACCTTAACGCTACGATAATTTTGTGGAACGGACGCCTGAATTCTAAAGGTGGACGTTGTATGGTATTAAATTCATACGTTTCAACTTTTGACGTGTTTGAAGTATTACTCAACTCAATCCAACTCAATTGGATTATGCCGTGGATCGTGTAGGTGTCAGTCTATTCACACTCGACAGTATAATTCTAAAAATGTTATAAATGGCAAGTAATAAATAAAATACTAAACTCGCTCCCGTGTAATACCAATTTTATGAAACTCGTGAATACTTGTGGTATCTGACTCACTTTCGCTCGTCAGATACCACAACTATTCACTCGTTTCATAAAATTGGTATTACACGGACGCTCGTTTAGTATTCTATATATATCTCATTATATATATAATAACAGCATGGGTAAATCCCCAAATGAAGCTTTTTCAACATGCGTACAATGGAGCTAATTTCCGAAACACAATTAACGATCTAATTTACTTTCCGAATCAAGCCTGAAGGAAGAAGCCTTATATACGTCTAAAACATCATTAAAATTTATTATTATTTTGAAATCTCAAAACGTTTACTTATTTTGGACAAACCCCAATAGAGTGATTAAGAGATGAGTGAAAAAATATTGGTGACCCTATGAAAAATGTAATAACCCAATTTACATAGCGACCATCGAGTAAAAACTGAATTGCTCAAAAAGTTATCTGGAACTCTGGCAACTGTCGTGACCAGTAACAGGATTCCAAAACTTCAATCCTAGGCGATAAAACGTTGCACCTGCCATGACCAATAATAGAAGTTATTATTATTATTATTATTATTATTATTATTATTATTATTATTATCAATATCGCACAGGATGACTGGGAGTTGACGACAGTGTTCGGCGGTCGCATCAAGACCTACTGGCTCACCGGCCATGAAGACATACAACCGATCAACAGCAGATCAGACTCACTCAGTGACCTGTCGGATAAAGAATGTCACAATGATGACGGTAAGGTATTGCTGAGGGGCGGTCGGGTAGCCTAGTGGTTAAAGCGTTCGCTCGTCACGCCGAAGACCCGGGTTCGATTCCCGACATGGGTACAATGTGTGAAGCCCATTTCTGGTGTCCCCCGCCGTGATATTGCTGGAATATTGCTAAAAGCGGCGTAAAACCATACTCACTCACTCACTATTGCTGAAGTGCCGGGGCAAAAGAAAGCATACACTTGAAGATACCTGCTTCACTCTGCTCAATACTGTGTACCGTGAAATAAGTATTTTTCAAGTTTTTTCTTTGATCGGAACAACCAGTTATGGTGCATGTTTCGCGTACACCTGGTACACTAATTTTCAGTGATTTCTGCATAATATTTTCACCGTCATTTTGCTTTCTAGCCCAAAGGAATCTGTTTCGGCATGTAATCAAACCTGATTAGTCTCTGGCATTGACGTTATATAGATCCTTAATATTATTCCTTTGTGCATAATTACACAATATCCGCTGATATTGGTCTTTTTTGTCACAATTGTAATGTTTAAATAGTATCATGGCGAATCAAGGCGTTCATGTCATTAACCCATACCTGTCCTTCAAGCATACACATACCTGTCCCTTACACATACACATACCTGTCCCTTAAGCATACACATACCTGTCCCTTACGCATACACATACCTGTCCCTTAAGCATACACATACCTGTCCCTTAAGCATAGACATACCTGTCCCTTACGCATACACATACCTGTCCCTTACGCATACACATACCTGTCCCTTAAGCATAGACATACCTGTCCCTTAAGCGTTCACATACCTTCCCTTAAGCATACACATACCTGTTCCTTAAGCATACACACACCTATCCCTCAAGCATACACATACCTGTCCCTCAGGCATACACATACCTGTCCTTTTAGCATACACATACCTGTCCCTTAAGCAAACACACACCTGTCCCTTAAGCATAAACATACCTGCTTCTAAGCATAAACATACCTGTTCCTGAAGCATACACATACATTCCCTTAAGCATACACATACCTGTCCCTTAAGCATACACATACCTGTCCCTTAAGCATACACATACCTGTCCCTTAAGCATACACATACCTGTCCTTTAAGCATACACATTACTGTCATTTAAGCATACACATACCTGTCTCTAAGCATAAACATACCTGTTTCTAAGCATACACATACCTGTCCCTTAAGCATACACATACCTGTCCCTCAAGCATACACATATCTGTCCCTTAAGCATACACATACCTGTCCCTTAAGCATACATATACCTGTCCCTTAAGCATACACATACCTGTCCCTTAAGCATACACATACCTGTCCTTTAAGCATACACATTACTGTCATTTAAGCATACACATACCTGTCTCTAAGCATAAACATACCTGTTTCTAAGCATACACATACCTGTCCCTTAAGCATACACATACCTGTCCCTCAAGCATACACATACCTGTCCCTCAAGCATACACATACCTGTCCCTCAAGCATACACATACCTGTCCCTCAAGCATACACATACCTGTCCCTTAAGCATACACATACCTGTCCCTTAAGCATACACATACCTGTCCCTTAAGCATACACATACCTGTCCCTTAAGCATACACATACCTGTCCCTCAAGCATACACATACCTGTCCCTTAAGCATGAACATACCTGTCCCTCAAGCATACACATACCTGACCCTCAAGCATATACATACCTGTCCCTTATGCATACACATACCTGTCCCTTAAGCATACACATACATGTCCCTTAAGCATGTACTTACCTGTCCCTCAAGCATACACATACCTGTCCCTCAAGCATACACATACCTGTCCCTCAAGCATACACATACCTGTCCCTTAAGCATACACATACCTGTCCCTTAAGCATACACATACCTGTCCCTTAAGCATACACATACCTGTCCCTCAAGCATACACATACCTGTCCCTCAAGCATACACATACCAGTCCCTTAAGCATGTACATACCTGTCCCTTAAGCATACACATACCTTTCCCTTAAGCATACACATACTTGTCCGATAAAGCATGTACGATTCGACATCGGTCTCTTAGCAACAGTTTCACCAAAGATGTAAAAGCATGCACCTGTTCGAGCTTCGTCTCGCCTGTAGCTAATTAACACTCCGTGATGTAACTGAAATAGTGTTCAGAGTGACGTCAGTCCCGACAGGCAGTCACGGAGTCCTTGTTGTTTGCAGGTGATGACGTGGCGAGAGGGAAAACTGCCGATATCCTTGGCGGGCCGTCCATCAGTTCTGCGAATATGTTCTGGCTGAAGCAAGAATATTCTGATGGTAATGCGGGTCACGAGTGATGAAGTGCGATTTCTTACAACTTACCTATATCTTGGCGGAGATGAAGATTATATGTGATAGCTTTGCTGAGTATTTGGCTGTGGTTGGTGCCATGTATGTACAAAAGCACTTAAGAAGCATGTTGTTTGCAAATTGTAGGCGAGTGTAACTAAGCACCACGTTATTCTTCTTTGACCATTTTATCGTGGAGTTTTATATGGTTGCCGTCAAACATATTCGAATGGTATTTGTCATTTGCACAATTGTAATGTTTAAATAGTATCATGGCGAATCAAGGCGTTCATGCCATATACACATACCTGGTCAAGTTGTACAAGTCTTTATATTTGCTTTTCTCAAGCTAAAACATACCCTAATGACAATTACCTTAAAAATCGAGAAACGTGTTTTCAAAACATGCCCTTGTATGACAGTTATATTGAAAATAATATTCCAGAAGTCCTTATTAAATACTTTTGGTGACTAAGTATACCAGAGAGTGTTTATTGAAAAGTGAGTGAGTGAGTTAACATTTAACGTCGCGTCGGCATTATTTCAGCCATATAGCGATTGTTGAAATGTATATTTCGTGTATCAAACAATATGTTTTGCATCGTTGTTTTATTGTTCTATGAATTTGAGGTAACATTGTCTTAAATGACATTTCAGTTTGAATTGTACACCTGGTGATAACAAAAAAACGCATAATGT
Organism: Haliotis rufescens; assembly: GCF_023055435.1. NCBI lineage: Eukaryota > Metazoa > Mollusca > Gastropoda > Lepetellida > Haliotidae > Haliotis > Haliotis rufescens. The sequence goes on from NW_025963786.1 coordinate 292,143, forward strand.
GAATAAAAAATGTCCACTTTATTGTACATATGTGACAAAAATATGTTATTTCTTTTTCACATTGTATTTGTAAAGAGCTCGCATATATGATTATTGTGTTTTAAAATTGTAATTTCTGTAATTCATCTATCATTATGTTTAAGGTACATTTTTACAGAAGCTATGCCTATCGTTCAAGCTCGAATTCCAAAGAGATAGGAATTGGAACACGCCATAGATTGGTTTGGCTCCACATTCCATGCTTACATGAACTATTATCGCCTCCGCTCCTTCCACTCTTTGCTTTGGGCCAGGATATTTGTTTGGTCACTGCTTCAAAATACGCACTTTTTTGTTCGTGAGAGAATGAGCCGAAAATTTTGTTTTTTTTCACAACACATTTCTTTTGAGGACATCCCACATATCCAGAAAACATTCCATTTTGGGCTCAGATTTTTTTTATTAAAACGACAAAAAGATTTGTCAAACCAAAAACGTCCGCTATTCATATATTCAGTGTTTCTACAAGCTGTGATTAGTGTTAGACACGAATGGACAGTGTCCATTAAGTACTTCAAGTGCTAAGGCACTGATATCAACAATCGATATTTCAATCTTTCATCGGTATATTACCAACTGACATTACATCGATCAAATAGTACATCCGTACCGTATGTAGAAGTGAAATATCGGTATATCGAACATGTCCGGCATTTAAACATCTGAAACTATTAGTTGCGATTTGCAATTAAATTAATATCGGAAACACGAAGTGAAGCATGCTGGTCGAATTTGTACCGAGTTATATAGATATGTTAAACACGACTGTCCTGTTTGCAATAGGTTGTTATGTGATGTGTCAATTACCCTTCTGTGCGTACTGCTTATCCTTCATTCATGATACCTGGGGGGGGGGGGGGGGGGGGGGGGGGGGTTGGTAGTGTACGGAGATGAGCATCCAATTTTATAAATTAATGGTTTCTTCTGTTCTGGTTTGGTTTGTAATGAATATTTTGTTGCCAGTTGTGACAAATAAGAATGGTTTGTTTTTGTAAAAAGTGGAAACAAAAAAAAAAGGTTGTTTAATAGTAAAAATGAATACATTGCTTCATGGTGCTCAGTAAAAAATAGTTTGCTGGATATAGCTGGGGGTGGGGTCGGGGTCGGGGTGGGGGTGGCGGGGGTGCGGGTAGATTGTTCTGACACCCAATAATACGAATGAAATGGATGCATCCTTGAGGAGTTTCAGATTCTCTGATCTAGTTTTGATTGCTCGTCTTCATTGGTAACGCTTCCAGGTTCTAATGTGTTTGGCCCAGACTCGGTTATATACGGGACACCGTGCTGAAGGTTGAATCTGTTGAAACGCATGTGATATCTATTTGGGGTGACAGATGTGACAAACTACTGTTGTTTGTATGTTTGTAACAATGCAATATTTTTTCTTTGGAAATAAAAAGTATGTCATTCGTTTCTGAGTTTAATCTAGTTGACTGTTTATTTTTCGTTCCGTTGAAGGCTGTGGTTTGGCTCTCAGAAACAGGTACAAGCCATGCCAAATATCATATTGAAAGTTACAGCGATTGACATGTACTATATCTGTATTGTCGTACTGTCCAGGGCCCACTTGCACAAAGCGATCTTAGCGCCATGACTTTCGTAAGGCTATGTTAAAGTATGGGTCAGTATGGGTAAAGTACGGTCACCTCAGGGCTAAGATACCTGTACACACACACACCCCTCCCCCCCCCCCCCCCCCCGCCACCTCCACCCCCCCACCCCCCCCCCCCCCACCCCCCCCCCCCCCCCCCCCCCCCCCCCACCCCCCACCCCACCCAAAGCCCCCTAGCTATTGTTATAAAAAAACATAATTGCGAACCAGTAGCCCCAATCTTATCTTTCATCACCAGTTTTCTCTGAAGCCGTCTCCTCAATTAAATCAATCAAGCAACATGACTGAGCAATCAGAAAGTCCGATGCGGTACAGAACAAGCCATTTGGACCGACAACATTATTTTAATCTGTCCTACCTTTATCAAACTGATATATGTTTCAAACATATTTTCGGCATTGTCACTCAGAAACATCAGTAATGTAACATGATTCATTGTAAGAAGTATGCAGATGTTTCATTCTTAAATACTAATATATACTAATTCATCCATATCGGCAGGGGTGATGTTATCTACGCTCTGGCGATGGGTTAATAAAAACGCCTCTGTGAGTTCCATTGTCAGATCCCCTGTTGTTAAGAGTGCATTAAGAGCAGCGAGGGTCTAACGAGCAGAGGGGTGGTCCCATGGAACAGCACAGCTTGACGTCGTGCCACTGGCACTCTATAATGTCTTCTAACGACACGGGAATACCGGCACTCTATAATGTCTTCTAACGACACGGGGATACCGGCACTCTGTAATGTCTTCTAACGACACGGGAATACCGGCACTCTATAATGTCTTCTAACGACACGGGGATACCGGCACTCTGTAATGTCTTCTAACGACACGGGGATACCGGCACTCTATAATGTCTTTTAACAACAAGGGGATACTGACACACTATAATGTCTTCTAACAACACGCGGATACTGGCATTCTATAATGTCTTCTAACAACACGGCGATACTGGCACTCTATAATGTATTCTAACAACAGGGGGATACTGGCGCTCTTTAATGTCTTCTAACAACAGGGGGTTACTGGCACTATACAATGTCTTGTAACAACAGGGATATACTGGCACTCTATAACGTCTTTTAACAACACGCGGATACTGGCATTCTATAATGTCTTCTATCAACACGGCGATACTGGCACTCTATAATGTATTCTAACAACAGGGGGATACTGGCACTCTTTAATGTCTTCTAACAACAGGGGGATACTGGCACTCTACAATGTCTTCTAACAACAGGGAGATACTGGCATTCCATAATGTCTTCTAACAACAAGGGGGTACTGGCACACTACAATGTCTTCTAACAACAGGGAGATACTGGCACTATACAATGTCTTGTAACAACAGGGATATACTGGCACTCTATAACGTCTTTTAACAACACGCGGATACTGGCACACAATAATGTCTTCTAACAACACGCGGATACCGGCACTCAATAATGTCTTGTAACAACAGGGGGATAGTGGCACTCTATAACGTCTTTTAACAACACGCGGATACTTGCACACAATAATGTCTTCTAACAACACGCGGATACAGGCACTCAATAATGTCTTCTAACAACAGGGGGATACTGGCGCTCTATAATGTCTTCTAACAACACGCGGATACTGGCACTCTATGGTATCTTCTAACAACAAGGGGATACTGGCACTCTATGATGTCTTGTAACAACGGGGAGATACTGGCACTCTATAATGTCTTTTAACAACACGCGGATACTGGCACTCTATAATGTCTTCTAACAACAAGGGGATACTGGCGCTCTATAATGTCTTCTAACATCAGGGGGCTACTGGCACACTATATTGTCTTGTAACAACAGGGAGATACTGGCGCTCTATAATGTCTTCTAACATCAGGGGGCTACTGGCGCTCTATAATGTCTTCTAACAACAAGGGGGATACTGGCACTCTATTGTGTCTTCTTACAACAGGGGGATAGTGGCACTCTATAATGTCTCCTAACAACAGGGGGATACTGGCGCTCTATAATGTCTCCTAACAACAGGGGGATACTGGCTCTCTATAATGTCTTGTAACAACAGGGGGATAGTGGCTCTCTATAATGTCTTCTTACAACAGATGGCTGCAGGCACTCTAATTATGTCTTGTAACAACAGGGGGCTACTGGCACTATATTCATGTCTTGTAACAACAGGGGCCTACTGGCACTATATTTATGCCTTGTAACAACAGGGGCCTACTGGCACTATATATATGTCTTTTAACAAAGGGGGACTACTGGCACTATATATATGTCTTTTAACAACAGGGGCCTACTGGCACTATATTTATGCCTTGTAACAACAGGGGTCTACTGGCACTATATATATGTCTTTTAACAACGGGGGACTACTGGCACTATATTTATGCCTTGTAACAACAGGGGCCTACTGGCACTATATATATGTCTTTTAACAACGGGGGACTACTGGCACTATATTTATGCCTTGTAACAACAGGGGCCTACTGGCACTATATTTATGCCTTGTCACAACAGGGACCTCCTGGCACTATATTTATGTCTTGTAACAACAGGGACCTCCTGGCACTATATTTATGCCTTGTAACAACAGGGGCCTCCTGGCATTATATTTATGTCTTATAACAACAGATGGCTGCAGGCACTCTATTTATGTCTTGTTACAACAGGGGGCTACTGGCACTATATATATGTCTTGTAACAACAGAAGCCTGTTACAAATAGTCTATGCATTACAGGTGAAGTGACTTGAAAGGGGCTTTAACGTCGCGTTTTTTATCCTTGCACTTATATAGCGACGTGATTGCGCGAGCGCTTGCTTGCTAGCGTGCGTGAGCGCCCTTGTATGTACTTGTACAAGACTGGACTTATGCCGATTTCATAGTGCTAGCCCACTGAGATACCATGCCGCAGTTTAACATGAATACCCCCCTCAGATACAGCAAACTGACTCTGAGCCGTCCAGTCCTTGTTAAATTTAGCCCCTTCATGCCGAGCGCCTTGGTATGATGCGGCCGGGGGTCCAACCACCGACCGTCAGCTCTCCGGGAAGACGCTCTTGATCACAAGACCACGGAGTCCATCAAAGGAGATATAATACGAAAGCAAATATCCTTGGTGGCTTCTCTGTGAGCCCACGGACCGAGCATTAAAACCTCTGGGCAGACGGGCCAGGGAATTCTATTTGAGACGGAATACGTTTATCCATTCACCTCAACACTGAAGTTTTTGTTTTATTTTTTGCTTTCGTTTTGTTGTTGTTGTTGTTGTTTGTTTTGTTGTTGTTGTTTTGGTGTGTGTTTGTTTGTTTGTTGTTGTTTGTTTTATTCTGTTTTTAGGGGGGGGGGGGGGGTATTGTTGTCAACGCCGCACTCAACAATATTCCAGCTATATGAGGGCAATATTTAAATAATCGAGTCTGGACCAGACATTCCAGTGATTGATTTCATCATCATCGACCCATAATGGTATATGATGACATGTATCAACCAAGTCACAGAGCCTGACCACACGATAAATTAATTGCCTCTGACAACCAACATAGGTTGCTGAAGTCCGATTCTAACATGATGTGGGAGAAGAGCCCACAATCACTGGTGTGGTTCTAACAAACCAGGGGGCACGGGTGGCCCAGTCGTCTCAGGCGCCGCGATTCGCTGTGCAGAGTTGCGTCCCTTGGGCACGCCAGAAACCTATGATTGTGGGTTCGAATCCCGGTTCGCCCCGATTATGTTTCTAGGTTTGTCAGCACCATACCCGTGCTCGTGGGTTTCACCGAACTGGTAAACGTCTGAGACCTGCATCACTTCGGGCTTTCCTCCCACATTAAGCTGACACGCCGCGATATAACTGGAATACTGTTAAAAGCGGCGTTAAACCCAACTCACTCACTCACTCACTCTAACAAACAAACATTCCTAAAGGCAACCGACCAGGCTGCAACCATAGCCCCAGCCACAGCCACGGCCTACCCCACCGTCCCGGTAACCACATCTTCCCGAGGCAAGAGAGTTAACTGACTTTAAAAGTCCAGTTTCCACCCTTGCCGAACTAGGCTGCAGTCATGGAGTTACATTTTGGCTGGACTAACGAGTCTATGCATAGTCCAATCAAAATCGCGCACTGAAATCGAAATCCGGTTCGTAAAGAGTCATGCAGATTTCGGTCGACTGCAGGATTTGCAAGCATGTGCACCGCTAACTCGTTGTCAATAGATATTTTCTAAATCTTTTCATGTTTTTAATCACGGTGCTCATGTGATTTGATGTACTTCGCGATGTGAGACTCGTTTTATCACAATATAGATCTTGATTATCGATCAGATCGTCTTGACTGGGCGCCACCGTTTTGTTTGAAGCAAATGCAAGTGATACGAGAGGTTGAATCTGATTGGTCAATAGGAGAGGCATAGAAAGGACATAACTCGTAATAGCCACTGGTGGCGCTACGATCGAGCCAAGGAATTCAAGCCTAGTTCGGCAAGGGTGGAAACTGGACTTTTATAGTCAGTTAACTAACTTGCCTCGGGAAGATGCGGTAACCAAGAGGGGATGCAACTTGTCAGTGTTTGTGTGAAGCTAGCACGGTGGTGGGTGCGATTGTTGATCACACTGAAGGTCCGGGTTCTACACCAGTCATGAGGCTGCTGTATGATTGGAGGGAAATCAAAGGCCCAAATTCCCACTAAATTGATTTGTTGACAAGAGCGATTTAACACAGAAACGATATCAATAAATTTATTCTTTGTAAATGTACACAAAAACACATTCAGAGACAGCGAGAAAGAAAAATCTTATAAATAAACACATCAAGACGTGATGAATTCTGGCGGTGAATGACAGCACAGAAGTCACGGAGCCTTGGAGCATGGGTCACCCGTTCCGTCCGTAATAGATGGATAATAAGTTTCAGGCTTTGTGACAGGGTGCTTCAACTCATTACATATACCAGATTACACCCTTTATAGGACACGATTATCGTACTTGGGTGCCGTTGTACAAAGAGATCTTAGCGCTAAGGCGAACGTAACTCCTATACCTTAACACAGACTTACGACAGTCGAGGTGCTATAATTGTTTTGTACAACGGCACGCTGTCCGCACTTCTCACGATATATTCCTTGCTGTATTGAGACCACTTAACGTTCTTTGACAATATTTAACAACAAGGTACATAACCGTCACTAAATAAAAGCAATCTATGTTAGGACTATTATAAACGTGATGAAAGATATGTTCTATCGTCATAATTGTATTTGAGATTACACAGTGCCATTAAAGAAAGACATCAAGCGATAACTAAAATCTGGACGATCTACTGCAACACGTGACCAAAATACAACAGAATGGAATTCCCTGCACAGGACACCAGTGTTATAACTACCAGTTAGGTCTGATTAGCTGAGGGGGCACGGGTGGCCCAGTCGTCTAAGGCGCCGCGATTCGCTGTGCAGAGTTGCGTCCCTTGGACACGCAAGAGTGTGGGTTCGAATCTCGGTTCGCCCCGATTATGTGTCTAGGTTTGTCAGCACCATACCCGTGCTCGTGGGTTTCACGGAGGTGGTAAACCTCTGAGACCTGCATCACTTCGGGCTTTCCTCCCACATTAAGCTGACACGCCGTGATATAACTGTAATAATGTTAAAAGTGGCGTTAAACCAAACTCACTCAACTCTCATGAGTTGAAAAATACCCCTGCGCCCAAAATAGCACTTTATTGTATAGCTCGCCTTGCGATAAGCAGCGACTGGGATGAGCGTTCGATGACTACCTATCAGATCGAGTGTTGTGTTGTTAATATTGACCTGATATAGTATTAGTCGATACAAGATAACCATTTGCCAGTCTCGTTCACGTTTTTACCTGTTATTTAAATACATGTAGAAGCTTTGCAGTTAACGTTTTATGTTTGAGTGAATGAGCGAGCTGGGTCTAACCCCGTTGACCTGTATTCCAGTTATATCACGGCGTGTCACCTTAATTAGGGTGGGGGGAGCCCGAAGTGAAAACAAACCGGGCCAAAACCTAGAAACCGGGATTCTGACATACTCAAGGTACGCAACTCTTCACAGCAAATTGCCTACCCGTGCCCCGGTATATGTTTGAAGGTGTAACGTAAAACGTACTCCCAATAAAACACATTTGCCTTGTTTGAATTATGAGCATATGTTCATGCAGTCTTTCAGAAATGGTCGCACTATACTTAAGGACTAAACACACCCAAGGACCAGGAAACAAGAAACTGTTCCAATAAAATGGAGTGAGACAGTTACGCTTAACACTGCTTTGAACAGTCTTGGGGTGAATCGTCATAACGTGACTGGAAAACCAAATGTGAGAGATCGCAGATATTTACTGCTTTGGTGAAACAACTCGAGGTCGCACAATGACTAAGATGGCGTGGCTACCTATGTCCTGTTCCAGAGGGTTTCTGATGCACTGGTTCTTATCATTGTTTCGTGATAACAGATCAAACGCGTGATGCCTTTAGTGAAACTCGCGGGTATGGTGCTGACAATCAAGAAAGTCACAGCGAATCTGGGTTCGAGTCCTTCCTAGAACTCTAAGGGACGCAACTTTGCACAACGAATAACGGAGCCTTAGACGACTGGGCCACCCGTGTCCCCCGACAAAGGAGTGATCAATGCAAGGCAAAAGGACCCGAACCCTTCGACGGTCCGACCTGCGGCCTCGGTCAGGTCCGACCACCTCAGGGGTTGGGTCCTCTGGTCCTTGTTTTCATTGGGTCCTCCGGGTCATTGATCTCGTCTGGAGTAATTATTTGTACAATGCTGATTTACTCTCTACTCAATACATAAACATGTCCAGGTTGGCATGGCCATTCGTGTACACAGTCTGTACATATGTCCAATAGGTATTCAACAAGATCAATTTTAATATAAATTATTTAAATGTACAGACACCACACTACACTACATCAAGTTATTTTTTCATGTACTTATACCACGAAGATATGACATTTTCAACAAACAGATACGTGACGTGTACACCATGAAAGATCTCTTCCAAAAAATGATGTGTAATTACTTCTCCTGCAATCAAAGATCTGATTGCAATTTTTAAAAACATTATGTTCAGATACGATGAAATATGTTGATGTCAATTTAATCCATGTCCGTCTTTTAAAACTTTGTCCGCGGCGTCTTCAGACAGTTAAAGGCGAAAGAGGCTCCTGGGTCAAATAATAGTCATTACAAGATGGATAAAATGTCATTCAAACTTTCAACTGTAATTATTATTATCATAATTGCAAAGCGACACCTCGGAGTTCGACACATATCACTGACTGCAATGTACTATAGACCTTTGGCCTCATAAGTACCATGAATAAAGATTGATTGACTACAGCTTCTGGACTCATGTTATTGGGCAGGTCCCCCTATAATGAGCACATGTATCATGGAGAGCCTTGTCTTAAATACCACTCCTCATTTAACATTCAGTGTGTGTATACCTGTTCAAACATCTAAGACTTGCCTGATAACATACACGCACACACGCACACACGCACACACACACGCACACAGACACACACACACACACACACACAAACACACACACACGCACGCACGCATGCACACACACACAAACACACACCGTTTGTATTTAAGTCATCAATAAATATCAAGGGTCATCGGCTACTAAACTGTTACTGATCAACATGCTGAGCTGGCGTTGTCTGATTCTGGGTCGGGAGTTGACCTCCAGAGCATTCAGAACCGTCCTTGAAGCCCAGCTGGTCAGCCAGCTTCTCCTGCAGGTGACCCATGGAAAACATCTCCAGCTTGCCCGCCTGGACCTGGGAGGGATAATACTGCTGTATCTCCCCCGGAAGCTCCTCGTTAGCGTCGCGTGCGTACGTGTTCTCGTCGTTCGCGGGGAGCTCGTCCGAGATCTTGCTGTCTCCGTCACAAGTGCCGACAAGCCAGAATGTCTTCATTGTTCCTTTGCCCTGCAATTATCACAAGTAACGTTACGTATTGTTGGCATCTATGTTAGTACATACGGCTAAGGGGACGGTGGGGTAGCCTGCTGGTTAAAGCGTTCGCTCGTCACGCCGAAGACCCGGTTCAATTCCCGACATGGGTACAATGTGTGAAGCCCATTTGCGGTGTCCCCGCCGTGATATTGCTGGAATATTGCTAAAAGCGGCGTTAAACCTCACTCACTTACTCACTCGAATAGCGACGTGTGTGTTTGTGTGTGTTTGTGTGTGTTATCTTTTAACGTTCTTGATATTGTGCGACCAGGGTATCCAACCACGGACTTTTCCCTCCCCGGGCAGACTCTCTATCCACGACACCCAGGAGGCGGTGTACTGACTCTATCCAGGGGTCCGACCATAGAACGTTTGTGTACTGTGTGTGTGTGTCTGTGCGTGCGTGTGTGTGTGTGTGGTCCATTGTACTAGTCCGGATTAATGCTAATTTAAAGGTGCTAGCCCACTTAGACACCATGCCGCAGTTTAGCATGGATACCGCACTCATACACGGTATACTAAGTCAGAGCCGACCAGTCCTTGTTTTAGCGCCAAGCAGGGTATCAACAAGTACCATCTATAAACGTTTTGGTTTGACACGGCCTGGGATCGAACCACCGACATTCCGTTTTCCGGGCATACCACATAAGCGCTCGTATGGACCAAGAATGCTTGTAATTGGCACTCGACAGTTGTTTGTTTGTTTGTTTGTTTGTGTGTTTGTTGTTTAACGCCGCACTTAGCAATATTCCAGCTATATGACAACGGTCGAGTCTGGACCAGACAATCCAGTGATTGACATCATGAGCATCGATCCACGCAGTTAGGATACGATGACATGCATCAACAAAGTCAGCGAGCCTGACCACCCGTTCCCGTTAGTTGCCTCTAACGACAAGCATAGTCGGCTTTTACGGCAAGCATGGGTTGTTGAAGACGTTTTCTACCCCGGATTTTCACGGGTCCACTCGACAGTGGAGCACAGCTGCCCTTTAAGGAAAGACAAAGTTTTTTGCAAAACAACCGCATATGGTACCCTTAACAACGACAGGGTGGTTGAATGACAAACATATTGATTCCAATCGTTATTGACCATCTTGTCATTCGTTGCATACTCAACCTCCTAGCGAAGATCCGGGTTAGAATTAGTCTTTATCAACCCCTGCGTGTTCCCCGTGAAGATCCGGGTTAGAGTTTGTCTTCATCAACCCATGCTTGTCGCAAGGTGACTAACGGGATTGGATGGTCAGACTCACTGATGTCAGTCACGTGATTGTCTGGTCTAGACACGATTACATACAGACCGCCGTCATATAGCTGGTATATTGCTGCGGCGTTGAACAACAAACACACAAACCAACAAACAAAACATAAACTCCTAAATTCTCCAAGATCGTACCTTGACTTGTATGTTTCCGCGATGTCTCATGACGAATGTTCCGTGTTTCTTCAAGGAACTGTGCGTGCTGGAGCTGATGTGAATCTTGTTGGCTGAAAGTGTACGTATTCAAACATAAAGTCACGATGCTTCAAATAGTTTGTTGTTTAACTCCGCACTCAGCAATATTCCAGCTATATGACGGCGGTCTGTAAATAATCGAGTCTGGACCAGACAATCCAGTGATGGACATCATGAGCATCAATCCACGCAGTTGGGATACGATGGCATGCATCAACCAACTCAGCGAGCCTGACCACCCGATCCCGTTAGTTGCCTCTTACGACAAGCATAGTCGGTTTTAACGGCAAGCATAGGTTGCTGAACAAAGCTGTCATATTGCGTGCTACAGAATATATGCTAATATTATTTCAACTATTATAGAGATCTTTGCCTATGTGTCTTTCACAGTGGTAATTGGGTGCTGATGACATTAAGTCGTACACAAAAGCGAAAAACACTTTCCATATTCATAAGAAATATATGCTAAAAGCAGAGTCCATTGTACGATTCCGACAATGTTATGATCATGTGTTTATAAATTACTATCAAATAGTGACGACACCGGGTGTTCACGAAAAGATTATTAAGGTGGTAATGAGTTAATAATGTTGCACTTTGTACATGAATAAAAGTTGTGGTATGTGAATCTTATTCTGCAAGTCCTCCACGATGGCAGTTTGGTCTTTTAAATGTGCCGTTGACAATTTTTCATGTTGGTTAATAAAAGTATTACTTATTCTCTTTAATATATATAAAAACTCAAAAGCTTGGATGACAGGTGAAATATTCACTGATTGGATTCGTGATCTTGATATGAGCATGGCCAAACAAAAGGGTAACTTTGTTTTGGAAAATGTAAATGAATTTAATGTTATTAAATGAATGTTATAAATTGTTAGCAATTGAATGATCACTGCTAATACTAATCAATGCTGCAATTACGTGTATTGTGTTTTTTTTCTTATCCAAGATGGCGGACGTTTCCGAGCGAAAACGTGTATAACGAACAACGGATATAACGAACTGATTTCTCTGGTCCCTTGTAGTTCGTTATATCCGTGTTCTACTTTCTACTGTATATATATATGTGTGTATATATATATATATATATAGAGAGAGAGAGAGAGAGAGAGAGAGAGAGAGAGAGCGAGAGAGGGAGAGAGAGAGAGAGAGAGGGAGAGAGAGAGAGAGAGAGAGAGTGAGAGAGAGAGCGAGAGAGAGAGAGAGAGAAAGAGAGTGAGAAAGAGAGAGAGAGAGAGAGAGAGAGAGAGAGAGAGAGAGAGAGAGAGAGAGAGAGAGAGAGAATAAGTAATACCATTATAACCAACATATACCATCCACAATCATTATTCACAATTTTCGAAGCATGGACATGTGAGTTTTGGCGTTTTTCAAGATGGCCGTCGTTCATCGTAGATTGTATAGATACTTACGCAGTCCGTAACTTTTCATTCGCGATGCGGTGTTAACTGTGTCGCCGAACAAACAATAGCGGGGCATGATTGTCCCGACAATACCAGCCATACAGGGACCTGCAATAGACAAACAGTGTGTGAGTGAGGGAGTTGGGGTTAAGGCCGCATTGGTTAGTGTCACAGTTATATCTCGGCGTGTCAGCTTGATGTTAGAGAAAGCCCCATGTGTTGCAACGATTTCATTGACACACATTGAGTTAGGGACCCTCCGTTTGATATTCGTGGGGAGGGGCGGGGAATTAAAACTGTTCACCTCCCCCTTTCAGATATGTCTTCAGTGAGTGAGTATGGTTTTACGCCGCTTTTAGCAATAATGCAGCAACATTACGACGGGGAACACCAAACATTGGCTTCACACATTGTACAAATGTGGGGCTTCGAACTCGGCTCTTCATCGTGACAAGCGAACGCTTTAACCACCAGGCTACTCACTACCCCATCTTGAAACAGTGGCCGATAATTATGTTATCTGTTATTATTTTATCTGTGTTGATGCCCCCAGAACTCGTCCCTCCTCCTCACCTGTGTTGATGCCCTAGAAGTCGTCCCTCTTTTTCACCTGTGTTGATGCCCCAGAACTCGTCCCTCCTCCTCACCTGTGTTGATGCCCCAGAACTCGTCCCTCCTCCTCACCTGTGTTGATGCCCCTGAACTAGTCCCTCCTCCTCACCTGTGTTGACGACCCAGAACTCGTCCCTCCTCCTCACCTGTTTTGATGCCCCAGGACTCGTCCCTCCTCCTCACCTGTGTTGACGTCCCCACAAATCGTCCCTGCGCCTAACCTAACCATTGTTGATTCCCCCACAAATCGTCTCTCCTCCTCACCTGTGTTGATGCCCCAGAAGTCGCCCCTCCTCCTCTACCCGCGAAGATCCGGGGTAGAATAGGTCTTCAGCAACCCATGCTGGCCGTAACAGGCGACAATGCTTGTCGTAAGAGGCGACTAACAGGATCGGGTGGTCAGGCTCGCTGACTTGTTTGATGCATGTCATCGTATTCTAATTGCGATGCTCATGATATCAATCACTGGATTGTCTGGTCCAGATACGATTATTTCCAAACCGCCATCACATAGCTGGAATATTGCTGATTGCGGCGTTAAACATCAAATAACAGCAAACCTTCTCACCTGTGTTGATGCCGATACGAAGTTGAATGAGTCTCTCGCCGGGCGTCGAGAAGCGCCTCTGGGCCATCATGTGCAGCAAGTCCAGGGCCAGTGCAGCGACTTCAGCAGAGTGGCGATTACCGATACGGTTCGGCAGGCCTGGAGATTATATAAGGGACAACGTCAGATTGATGTGATCAATGGGGAGGGTAACTGAGGGCTGCCAGCTTTTAACAATATTCCAGCTGGGGACATCATCAATGAAATTCTTGTTTTTACCAATATGGACAATATCTACAGATTCAACTTGACGAGGCAACGCGAGCCACTTAAAACCTTAAATCACCCTAACAGTGAGTGAGTGAGTATGGTTTTACGCCGCTTTTAGCAATATTCCAGCAATATCACGGCGGGGGACACCAGAAATGGGCTTCACACATTGTACCCATGTCGGGAATCGAACCCGGGTCTTCGGCGTGACGAGCGAACGCTTTAACCACTAGGCTACCCGACCGCCCCTCACCCGAACAGTGCTAGTATTATAAAATTATCGGCGTTCATGAATCCCTGTAGTGCGAATTATGAGAGAGTTTGTCGGTAAATGCCTCGTTTAGAAATCGCAGCCATATATAACCGCTTTCCAAGTCCCGCGTAGGTCTTCGCTCTTTAGCCAGTCTTTCATATATTGTACTATGGTAATTCTCAAGTAACAATCAGCTGTACAGCCACGTCAAAGTCAAAACGCGCTTTTGTTTGAATTTGTTTATTTATTTATTTGATCAGATTGCTTGGACGTTACAGACTAATGGAAACTCCAAGCTCCCCCTTAAATTCGCGCCATACTAATTACAGAATGGTTCAACTGAAATAATGATTCAAATTGACAAACAATTTACACAACGAACTTTCGATTGCGAGTTCAACTCATGATTGTAGTTGTTACTGATGGCGGAGATAGTATAGAGAGCTCAGCGAACGAGATATCGCTGTGAGAAGATTTACAAACTTTACGAAAGGGAGCTAACTCAGTGTTCACACGTACAGACCACTAGAAAATATTACGTTACACCTGTAAAGAAAGTTACCTGATGCGACCATGTAGGAATCGTTGATGGTCTCCACCTTGTACACCTCGTGGTTGTCGAGGCGTTCATCGATGGCCGTGTACAGATGGTTCAAGAGGCTAACGATCTCAAGAGGGGAACACTCCGTTGATATTCGAGTGAAGCCGAAAATATCCGAGAACATTATAGTCACTGATTTATAGTACTCAGCGTCAACGTCCTCTGCCATTTTCAGCTTGTCCGCAACCGGCCTGGGAACCATCTGATATAGCAAGCTGTCCGTCTTCTTTTTCTCTCTCGAAAGCTCCTTGGTCTTGTGGACAAGGGTGATGGCATACTTCTGGATGTCGCTTGTCAGAGCTTCAACAGAGTAGATGACGAGTGGACACATGAGTATGACCACCACGAGGAACGTTGCGCTGATGATCAGGTTCTTTTCTTCTCCTTTAATAATCTCTTCCAGCTGTCCGTTAATCAGCATGGCCAAATCCATCTGGATCACCAACAGTGTGTCGAGGTACAGCGTCATGTTGTCAAACCACCACTGGCCCTTGGTAATGGACGGTGCGATCTCCAATGTATGCTGGATCTCGAACCGGAAGCGTTCAATGACAGCGGTGAGGTTGGTACCGCTGCTGGTGACTCCCTCCTGGAAGATGGGGTCAATGATCTTGGAGTAGAGCACCGCAGATCTGTAGTTGGCTTTGAAGACGTGGACTTTGTTGTTGTAGTTTTCGTAATCGCTCTTTGTAGGGAAACCTCCGCTGACATAGTAAACAGCACCCAAAGCCCTCTCAATGCCAATCTGTTCCATACCTGTGACGATCTTCTGATAGGACACAAGGATCTTCCAAATGGACGCCATCTTGGATTCTCTAATGGCGTCGTACATCCACTCTACGAAACGTTCGATGAGGAAACTGTAGAACTCCATTTCGACGTAGATGTCGAAGTTGCTGGGATCGAGGCTCTTTCGGTGTTCTTTGAGGAAGTTGTGGAAGGCTTGCTTAGAGTGGAACATGGAGTTGACATCGTTCCTGACAGGCCAATCAGAGAGCTGGTCCAAAGCCTGGTCAGTTAAGAGATACTCGTTCATCAGAAAGGTCTTGGTTTCCGGTCCCAGGATACTCAGATACAGAACAGACATGTCTCGCTCACGCTGGATCCTGTCTAAGAACTTCCCAATCTCCACACTGAACTTTACAGCGTATTGCGTCTGAAAAACAAAGGCTATTGTACGTTTGTCTGTTCAGAGAAGAAATGTTTCGAAAATAATTTTGTCCAGAGTTAGTTTGTGAATATAAATTATGTAACAGTGAGTGAGTGAGTATTGTTTTGTGCCGCTTTTAGCAATATTCCAGCAATAACACGGCGGGGGACACAAGAAATGGGCTTCACACATTGTACCCATGTCGGGAATCAAACCCGGGTCTTCGGCGTGACGAGCGAACGCTTTAACCACTAGGCTACCCCACCGCCCTGTCACAAACAGAAACATTTAAACTGAAAATAACGTTCTAACGTTTATTATGATTGAATTGAAAATGTGTTCGATGGGTATTATCTATATACAAACTAGAAAGCTGAAGGTAGATTGTTTTCACGCACTTGTTCTATGTCAGCTTTGCCCTGGATGCTGTCCGACAAGCTGTACACGGTGAAGGCCCAGAGTCCGAGGATGGGCAGGAGGGTCAGCGCCAGAATCTTCAACAGCTGAAGTCGCTTACCTGAATCTGTCAGTGGCTCGCCTCGACATATCCCAACTATAAACAGGGCACACAACGATAAGTCAATGACAGTATTACGAATGACACTGGTATGAAGACTCGCGGATGAAGACTAATCCCTCAGCCCTCACCCACCGACACACACACACACACACACACACACACACACAAAATACACATAAATTGATATTATAATATTATTATTATTATTATTATCGTTTTAATTTTTATCATTATTATAATAATAACAACATTTTTTATCTGAACATACATGGCTAAATATTTTTATTTTTTATCTGAACATATATCTCTAAAGATTTTTATTTTTTATCTGAACATATATCGCTAGATATTCAATTGGTAATGGAAAAATTGGCAATCATCTAATGCCTTAAGTTTTATCTTCTCTACCGATACAATTGTAAGTCGATACTTACGGTTTAGTCGGTTTAAAGCTGTTTTGGGCAGTATTTAAGTTGTATCAAGGCGTGTAAACTTAACGCGGAGAAATGACAGTGGTGCAGGTCGTTGACGTTTACCGCTTTGGTGAAAACCACGGCTGTGGGTATATGTGGGTATTCGACCATGGATCATAATCATGTCGAATCGAGTGTCCGAGTGAATTCAAACATATTTTGCAAACAGTCGGATGTACAGAAAGTTATACGCCAAGAGTCTATTCCTGGCATTAAATAATCACTATTCTTATTAATTACAAAATAATGTTCATTTCAGATAAAGAGAATGTATATTATTGATATACCCTATTGCTGACGTTTTGCGATTTTCCGCGACATTTGTGTGATACAACAGATGACCATACATTAATTCCCCTACAATTTCCAACAGTTCCGCGGAAATCCCGTATACGTACTGGGTTCATTCTGCAAAAGTACCGCTGTAATTCAGCAAATGTTCCGCAATTCCGCTGGTATTTCCGGAATTGTTCCTTGATAAAGATGGAAGTAGTTGTGGGCAGTAATGTTTGAGTTTTAATCTCTTACTTACGTAATATCTCAGTTTTCCCAGTCTGTGGGTGCATGACGTCAATGATCTCCTGGCTGTTGAGGCTCTCGGCCGTCGACATGGATCGGGGTGAAGCCGTGCTCATCTTCTTGTCGAGGAAGGAATTGTCTTGTAAAAAGTCTGCAAACAGATAATGTCATGCTATACCTTCGTTAAATCTTTTTCAACATGGAAGAATTGTTTTTTGAAAAATAACTGTTCCACTCCCTTCAGAGAAAAAAGTGTTGTCGTGAAGCAGTGAAAATCTTTAGAAATATTTACGTATGACTTTTGTATTTATTATCCATAGGGTTAGAAATAATCGAGTTCATCAAAATCGTATGTGCACAAGTGCAAATAGCATTTCAAGCACACCAGTGTAATGTTTACGTCATCTGGACGGCATTGTTGACGTCATTCAAATCTTATTGTGACGTAATGTCTGAATGACTAGAAACGACGTCATAGCTGAAGATTGTTGTTTTCTACGACGGCTGTCGTGATCTTGCGACAAGCATAAGGTGATGAAGACCAATTCTAAAATGATGATGGCGAGGAGATTAAAGTGATGCAGGCCTTTGGTGAATCCCACGATCATGGGTATGGTTCTAACAAACCTAATGAGGACGTATCTGGTCATAGGTTTCTGGCACGCCTAAGGTACGCAACTCTGCATAAGGCAGTATTCAGTGTCAACACTGATCGTCTAAATAAGAAATTGCAGAATGAGCAAATGTCTCTACTGTATTTTGTACAAGTGCTGAGACCACCTCCGGAAAGACTGTCTGATTAAAAGATGGTACTTATTGTTACCCTGCCTGACGCTCTGCATTAAGGGGCTTAAACAAGGACTGGTCGGCTCGGAGTCAGTATACTGAGTCTGCGTTGGATATCATTCGCATTCTGTGCACATTGCGTTTATCAGAGGTGGCCATTTTGTTTGAAACACCTTCCTGATTAGACAAACTGTTATGTTGGTTTCCATGACAACAACATAAAAAAACGTGACGATAATATTTGCCGTCTTACGTCTTTCCTGTACAAGAAAAGTGGTTTGAACTTTTAAAGTAAAATACATAAATATATTTTTGTGTGATTCGTAAGGTCTTGACCAAAATACGTTAAAATATGGTACTTGTTGTTTCCCTGCCTGGCGCTTGGCATTGATGAGATAAAACAAGGACAGGTCGGCTCGGAGTCATACATGGACTAAAACAAGCAGACACACATACATACATACACGTCGCTCTATACGCGCCATAAACTTGCACACGACGTTAAAGACCATGGGCGGATACAGCTTTTTTTAAAAGGGGGGGGGGGGGGGGGGGGGGGGGTTGCACAATTAAGATCTATTTATTGTCTTTGGTGGTAATTTATACAGAAATAAAGATTTTTTTCGAAATAAAAAGCTACATTCCGTCTATAAATGCTCTAAACTATATATAAATCCCAATGCGTCTTATTCTGCGAATGAAATTACATAATTTTGAAAAGAAAATTCAATTATTTCTATGATAGAGGATTCCATTGAACTGTCAGTTCAATTCCAACCGGTATCGGGAGACATTACAAAGCGAAATGGCACAGGATTTCCGTTAAAGAAATCTAGTCATCAGTTATTTCAACACGATACTAAAACATTACCGTTTGCGAAATAACTCACTATATTAACCAACTAGCAAGTATGATTTAAAGTTTGAGATTCTAAAGGATAGTCTTTACCGCCTAGAAGTACGGATTTATTATCATAAGAATTGACATATGTATATTTCAAACCAAATGTGATTGAATACTCTTTTAAACAGATGACACTCTCATGACACTCTCGTCCAGTTATCGGATTTTCAAAATCGACAAATTAGCAACATAGTTGCATTGCCTAAGAAACGGAAAAATAAGGGTTTATAAAGAAAAAACACTTACGTAAAATTATTCACTTTGAATATGTTTAAGAAAAATATAAAGAAAATGGCGTACTACCTTCGTGACACAGGTCGCTCAGAATCGTCAAGCGTCTCCGGCCGGAGTGCGAGCCATCAAGTGTCAGCTGACATACTGGTGTGGACGGACTGTTTGGTTGCCCATGGCAACCGTTCTGTGTTTATGGCGGTGCGATGAGACACATCCATCTGAGACGGGTTTGTTTTTTACGCCTTTGTTATTGTTGCCAGGCAACATGTCATATGTGCAATCATCACATTATTCATATATTAAACATTTAGGTGCACATGTCTAGGTGGTACGGCAGTAGTGAGTGAGTGGGTTTAACGCCCGTTTAGCAGTAGTCTAGAAATATCACGTCGGGTGACACTAGAAATGTGCTTCATACATTGTACCCATGTAGGCAACGAACCCGGGTCTTCGGCGTGACGAGCGATGGCTTTTAACGATAGGCTATCCCGTCCCAGTAGTAGTAGTAGTAGTAGTAGCAGCAGAAGTAGTAGTAGTGGTAGTAGTAGAAGTTGTAGTAGCAGAAGTAGTAGTAGTAGTAGTAGTAGTAGTAGTTGTAGTAGCAGTGGTAGTAGTAGAGTAGTAGTAGTAGTAGTAGTAGTAGAAGTGAAAGTCGCACTACGAGTAGTACTAGAAGCAGTGGCAGTAGTTTTAGTAGTGGAAGTAGTAGCAGCAGAAGTAGTAGTGGTAGTAGCATCAGTAGTAGTAGTAGTAGAAGTAGTAGTAGTAGTAGTAGTAGTAGTAGTAGTAGTAGTAGTAGTAGTAGTAGTAGTAGTAAAGATGGGATTCAAGTTAACGGATAAACAAAAACTTGTCAGCTCGGAGTAATGTATTTAATTATACACATTTTAATTTACTATGATATATCAGTTTGGTGGCAAAACAAACCCGGCTTAAGTCCAGGCAAAATGAATACAACGTACCATCTTTTAACATCCGATGGCATGACGCGGCCGCAGATCGAACCACCGACTTTCCGCTCACCGGGCAGACACTCTATCCACTACACCACGGAGGCGCCCCTAATGGTGGGGCAGGATACGCTCACCTTTTTGCGAACACCTGGTGTCATCACTATCTGATATTGGTTCATAAACATCTTGATAGAATGGGAATCGTACAATGGACTCTGCCTTCAGTGGAGATATCTCATATATATAGAAAGGGTTTTGTCGCTTTTATTTATACATCGACGCCATGTAAACTTCTAGACAAAAGTGGGGGCACGGGTGGCCCAGTCGTCTAAGGCGCCGCGATTCGTTGTGCAGAGTTGCGTCCCTTGGGCACGCCAGAAACCTATGATTGGGGGTTCGAATCACGGTTCGCCCAGATTATGTTTCTAGGTTTGTCAGCACCATACCCGTGCTCGTGGGTTTCACCGAAGTGGTAAACGTCTGAGACCTGCATCACTTCGGGCTTTCCTCCCACATTAAGCTGACACGCCGTGATATAACTGGAATACCGCTAAAAGCGGCGTTAAACCCAACTCGCTCACTCACTCTAGACAAAAGTATGTATACACTTGACAATTGGATTTGACCAAAAGATTACAAACGTTATCAAAACTTTACTAGGCTAAAAACAGTCGCCGAAACACTGCAAACCTCATATTAAAAACATAGCTATGATTAAACACATTACCTTTGAATAACCATGTCTTGTTCGTTTACTATTTCCTGTGTACAACAGTTTACATACTGAGGACCGTCAGAAGTCCGCACTTGCGTCCCATACGTATTGAAATTATTCAATATGATACGTGTGTTCTTCTATATATAGCAGGGGCGGTCGGGTAGCCTAGTGGTTAAAGGGTTCGCTCGTCACGCTGAAGACCCGGGTTCGATTCCCGACCTGGGTACAATGTGTGAAGCCCATTTCTGGTGTCCCTCGCCGTGATATTGCTGGAATATTGCTAAAAGCGGCGTAAAACCATACTCACTCACTCACTATATATAGCATACGACTAGAACTTGAATTCGCATTGACTTATAATTTGGATTCATACTGCCAGTCATGAAAAATAAGTTGAAAACATTTAACAAAAAAAATCAATTATAAATTAGGACGGTGCTTAAAACCCAAATATTGAAAAAAATCGCTTCATTATGAGGTTAGGTGATGTGGCGCTTAACATTGCGTTCAAATTTTTGGCACTTATATAGCGACGCGCGTGTGTGTGTGTGCGTGTATGTGTGTGTGTGCGTGCGTGAATGTGTGCGTGTATGTTTGTGTATGTGTGGCTCCTTGTACTAGGTCTGACTCATGTTACAATGCCGATTCTCCATTCAGACACAGTATACTGACTCTGAGCTGACCAGCCCTTGAACAAGCTTATGTCATTAATGCATAGCAGACAGACAGACATACAGACAGACATGTTTATTCAGTAAAAGGCCAATGGCCCAAAATACAGACATGTGAGCATGACATTTACAGGGCACAGAATTTATCATGAATTATTGTGTGAGCATAATATAAGAATTTACAAATTAGAAATAATGTTTGCTCATTATAATTACTAACAATATTTATTACATGAGAATTACTGTAATGAGTAGGCATAGGAAGATTAACAAGGTATTTTTGTCTTAGGGCAGAATATAAATTACAATTAAAGAGTACATGAAATTCATCCTCAATGACATTAACTCCCTTACTACTACAATAGTTACAGAATCTGAGTGAACGGTCTGTTTTACTATATCTGCCAGTTTCTAAAGCTATTTTAAAATTTGAACATCTGAATTTAGTAAAAACAGTTCTTAAATGGGTAGGGAGTGGACATGACAAGAACCTTTCAACATTTAACATGGATTTAAAATGGTTATAAAGATCACATTTTGGAGAAGAGTTTGCAGAAGCACTCCAGAATTGCTGTAAATTATCTTTGAGCCTTTGCTTAAAATGGAGAATAAAAGCTTTAGAGTCACCCACCTCTTGATTGAGCCATACAAAACCAAACCCAAATTGGAATAAAATATTTCTTTATAAAATATAACTTCAGTCGCCCAAGTTACCCGCCAAACATCATCTAAAGATTTAAGCATTAAATAGCATTGGGGAGGTAATCTGTGGGGTTGAAGATGTAAGAGCCTGCACCAATATTTAATTACTTTAGTCATGTAAGTGAGTTGTAAAGGAAACCTCCCACATTCCCCTAAAACCTATTTGAGCAGGTTGATTTGTTTACTTTTAAATAATACTTACAAGAGGCGATAATAATAATAATTCATAGCGACGGGCAGGATAACAAACAAATATCATCTTTTTGTGTATTTTAGTCAACACACAATACAAGAAACAAACAACACATGTGTACATGATTTACGTTTACTTCTTGTACTGGAAACATCAAAGTTAGTTTGATAGACGTCCATTGTTAACGTCAAGTGTTTATATCTTGTTGTTATGGAAACCAACAGTTTGTTCTTTTTAGGAAGGTGTTGATTCAAACAAAATGTCAAAACAAAGAATTGCCCGGCGAGGAGAAGCTGAAGTAACATCCAAGGAGGAGAAGAATATTGTAAGGTACATGTAACATTCTAATTCTTGTTGTTGATTATAAACGTATATAAATTGAAAGTCGAGATCTAATGAGGGATACATTTTACATGAAAAGATCGAGGATTAGTTCAACAAAAGTCGGAGATGATATTTCTAGTAAGAGTGCCTGCATGGCTAACTACAATTAGGCGTTGATGTTATAGTAATCTAGGCAATTGTTGGCTCGTCATTTTAGTGTTGGTATGTGTATTTTTATAATTTATCACCGCTATTTGTTTACGTTCGTGGGGCTGGATTCTGACATGACCATTGTGAGACATGTCAAATTTATGAACTTCTAATGGAGCATATAAATAACACCCCTAAAATAACACCCTGATGCATCCGGTTTTTTAGATTGTGAAGAAGCCTCTTTTAACTTACATGTACAGAGACACCCGTCTTACCTGGACGTCCCTGCTCTCAGGGTTTAACGTCACGTTCAAGATTATTGCACTAATATAGCGACGTACGTTGTGTGTGTCGCTGCTTTTACTATTCAGGACTAATGGCGATTTTATAGTGCCGAGATACCATGCCGCAATTTTACATGAATTCCCCACTCGTCCTTGCTTTCCCTTGCTTCCCTTGAATTCCCCGGCCAGTCCTTGCTTTCGCCCCTTAATGCCAAGCGCCAGGTCGGGTAACTGTAGCATCTTTTAAATGATCGAACTCCGACCTTCCACTCTTCGAGCAGACGCTCCACCACTAGACCACGGAGGCGGTCAGTAGTAGTAGTTGTAGTAGCAGAAGCAACAGAATTAGCAGTAGCAGTAGAAGAAGTAGTAGCCGTAACAGTAGCTGCAGCAGTAGTTGCAGTTCGTCTGGGTGTTCCAGATTAACAGGGTCCGGACAGAGGAAGTTTCATTTTATTGTTACGTATCGTCACCAAATCAAGTCAACGACCCATTATTTGATATTATGGAAAGAAGGGCGGGGTTGGGTGATGGGGAATGGTGACTTTGTTCAATGTTCAAGCTCAGTGAACAATTAAAGTGTTTTTAATATTTGTTTAAATATTTTACCTGAGGACAAATTAATTTTTCCCTATTTTCCTTGGTACAAATGACTCTTGTACGCGAGTCCTAGCAACGCCAGTCCCCTGAATATGAAATTGTTGTTGGTGTAGTTAAAGAAATGCCAACAGCTAACAAAAGACTCAAATAAAATGACATTTCGAATGAATGGACACGCGTACAGAATAGTACTTACTGCAGCAAACCATTCTGTCTGGGTGATGTAAATGTCTTTTCAATGGTGTTACCGACTTCTGACCGGCGTCCTGTTTTCGTTCAATGGACAGTTATCTGCATAGCGTCCTCCTTCAACTCTGCTCGTTACGGAATGGCAGGGTTTCTTTCACAAACTACCTCTAATC
This sequence comes from Haliotis rufescens, assembly GCF_023055435.1. Lineage (NCBI taxonomy): Eukaryota > Metazoa > Mollusca > Gastropoda > Lepetellida > Haliotidae > Haliotis > Haliotis rufescens. The sequence continues at coordinate 316,480 of NW_025963786.1, forward strand.
CGATACATACACGAAACCGACTCACTGTCTGCATGATTGTGTCTATCGAACAGTTTTGTATTTCCAAACCACGGATTGCCCGTTATCATGATTAAGACGTCATGCTCCAGTGTACGGTTTAATGGTCGTGCTGCCATCTTTATACATATAAGATTAAGTCGTCAGTCATTCTCCGTCGCCTCTAGGACGATAGGGATTTTTTTTTCTTCAGATAAAGCTTTCTGGGGGTTGTTTTTTTAATCATCCAGATTCGGATTATTTTGTCGCTTAAGACGTGTATGATATTGTTCCTTCGGTATTATCATGCGTGATGATGGCACTTCGAAAATATTGGATGCATATTATGCTTTGGTAAAGACAGTTAACTGAGACACACATTCGGTGTTTTTACTTTTTACAAAGATACATTTACAACATATACTTACATAAAAAATGTGTGTTTTTTTTAATATTCATGATCGCTAACCTTTTTGTTCAGTATGTGTACGCAAAGGCGAAAGAGTCTGTGGCATTAGATGGGGTTGGGCTGTGGCGAGTAGCTACTCACTCACTCACTCACTCACTCACTCACGACAGGCCAGAAAACTTGATGCTGTTCTAATGCGTACTAGAGCTGGGAGTTACTCAAATATTCTTTACGCTATAATTTTTTAATAATAATCAAACATTTTAACGCAACACACAAGGAGCACAAAACTAACGCAAACACAAACAAGCAGATCCATGTTTCTGTCGAATTAAACATGTTCAGGTATGTGTTCTTCACTACATAAATATCAAATTAGAATGTCACGACGATGATACACAATACCCTTTCTTTTGTATTTGAGTATACTCACGCACACAAGGAGCAAGATATAGTCACACACCATCAATATTTCCACTGGTGGATTAGTGTTGGAAGCAAGACTTCACGATCCAGTTAATTTAATTATTGCTGTGCTTATTAAGGAGATACTTTCGCTGGGACATTAGTTGTTTAATCAGATCGTGACGTCAGTAACTACAACAGATATGTTGTTTTCCGAGCAATGCTCCGCATGGCACCAAGTCATTCGCCCGTCAGACATTGAGTGTGTTGTGCATAGACAAAACTTGCGCTCCACGGATAGGTTGAAACGGTAGGTTGAAACACTTGTCTTTAACATTTTTTTTGGTATGCATATTAATGCAAATATGCAAAAATGTAAAAGCAAAATATGTTTTTGATATAATGTTCTTATTTATCAGTTTGTATATCCTTAATAGAACTATGAATGTCTATCTTTTTCTGGGGGCATGGGTGGCCCAGTCGTCTGAGGAGACGCGATTCGCTGTGCAGAGCTGCGTCCCTTGGGCACGCCAAAAACCTATGACTGTGGGTTCGAATAATGTTTCTAGGTTTGTCAGCACCACACCCGTGCTCGTGGGGTTTTACCAAATTGGTAAACGTCTGAGACCTGCATCATTTCGGGCTTTCCTCCCACATTAAGCTGACATGCCGTGATATAACTGGAATACTGTTAAAAGCGGCGTTAAACCCACCTCACTCACTCACTCACTCACTATCTTTTTCTTTTAAATTTTAAGTGTAATGTAATCTATTGAACTGACGATGAACATAACAGGCTGAACTATTTTAAACAATTTCAATTTCAAATTCTTAACACATAAGTTAAAGTGAAAAGTTTTTTCTCTTTTTCAAATGTTGGTTTACATCAGTTTGAAACAGCAAAATAACATCAAATTTATGGAAGAGAATTTATGGATGTCAACTTCTTTATTATGAGGAACAGCGTTTGGGAGTATATACTTACTCCTTTATCAGGTGAGATGTGTGTATCATTTCTAAATCGCTTTCAAAGACTTGAACTTTAGATTTGAACATATTAATTAAATAGCAACATAGTCTCAGCAATAGGTTTGATGTATATACACAGAAGAAACATATTGTCAATATCATCATAAATTTCACATTTTGTAGGCATCATAAAAACTATTTGAACAGTTACTTTGACTGGGAGTCCATCAAACTTCACGAATCGCTTGCCAGATCAGTAAAAGTAATATTTGACACCAGAGGCGTTTTAAAACTGAGAAATTTCGTGTTTGGGGGATCGTTCTAAATTGTTCCAAACATATCGTTGAAAGCATCATATGAATCATAACTGTGTTGTTTTGGCATTTCAACATTTCAATAAGTTTACTTTTAGCAACACGACGTGTTCAGAGGTGACTTAACGTGTGTGGAAAGTTGCAGTTTCAGATTGATAGGTGTCCTCCCATTAGTAGGACGTCCCATCAGTCAGACAGCTTTAAGCAACAAAATAGTGCTGATAGAACAGACAATCCCCTCATGGTACTTAGTTTAAAAAGTTCCGTCCAAACGTTAGTGACAGAAAAACAGAAATGAGCATTGGTCTCTTCACAGTTTAATCTGATGTCATTTGCTTCAGAAGTTAAGATATCTCCCCTTTGCAACAGACATTGACTTTGGCATCGACTTATATCTTTGGTTCACAATACTAACAACAAACGATTTCCTTTTTAATCTCTCTCTGTTTCGCACAGTCATTGCTTTATGCCATGGTATAAATTATGTGTATTGCGATCCCTCACTATACTATCGGGATCTCGACCTTGTAGTATAACGTACAGAAAACAGAAAACATAAGCTTCTGATTATTTAATTATTTTCATATGTGCCATTCCAGAGAGAAATATGATCAACCGCTAGCATCGCATTGCATAATAATTAAGTGGTTTTGCTTTGTACGAGAAATATACCTGCAAAAGGACTGACCCGTGACGATCCGGGTTGGAATTGGTCTTCAGCAACCCATGCTTGCCGTAAGAGGCGCCTAACGGGATCTGGTGGTCAGGCTCAATAACTTGGTTGATGCATGTCATCGTATCCAATTGCGTGGATCGATGCTCATGATGTCAATCACTGGATTGCCTGGTGCAGAGTCGGTTATTTACAGACCGCCGTCATATAGCTGGAATATTGCTGAGTGTAGTGTTAAAGAACAAACGAACAAACAAAGCAGACACATTGTGATATAGCTGAACTATGTGTTCAAAGCAGCGTTTAATCAAACTCACTCACCTTTCCATACATGCAAACTGAAGCCTGGGGAACGGGTGTGGGTTCGAATCCCGGTTCGACCCGATTATGTTTCTAGCACCATACCCGTGCTCGTGGGTTTCACCGTCTTCGGGCTTTCCTCCCACATTAAGCTGACACGCCGCGATATAACTGTAATAGTGTTAAAAGCGGCTTTAAACCCAACTCACTCAATCTGAAACTAATGTGTTGGAAACAGAAGAGGACCAACTAAGATGAATAAGTGAGTGAGTGAGTATGGTTTTGCGTCGCTTTTAGAGCAATATAACAGCAATATCACGGCTGGGGACACCAGAAATGGGTTTCACATAGTGTACCCATGTGAATAGAACCCGGGTTTCGGCCTGACGAGCGAACGCCTTAACCACCAGGCTACCCGACCGTCCCTGAGATGAATAAACTTTTAATAGTTAGTAATAACGTTTAATATCTTGAAATAACATGTATCACGTCATTCATCATTCCTGGGGCGTAAACAAACAAACAAACAAACAAACAAACAAACAAAAATATAATGGGCTTTCCAAAGTGACAGAGTCGGGACACGGGAGGTTTGATCAGGTGTCTCTGTATATTAGAAATCATCTTTGTCGTTGCAGACAGTCAAGATGTCGTGGTTGCTCAACAAGAAGAAGGGCCAGATTGAGCCGATACGACGTAGTCAGACGTCCATGCAGTCGACCACCGGGTCCATGACGCCATCACAGTTGGACCTAGCCATCAGGGACATGCTGCAGACCAACCCTCCTCGCTTTGCATGGGAGAATTTCTGTCGAGGTGGGAAATTAACAGTGTCTGAGACCTTGTCATTCTCTTCCGTACAACGGCCATGAAAGTTAAAAATATTGTTTATATTGTGTTGTCATTCTCTTCCGTACAACGGCCATGAAAGTTAAAAATATTGTTTATATTGTGTTGTCAGTCTCTTCCGTACAACGGCCATGAAAGATAAAAATATTGTTTATATTGTGTTGTCATTCTCTTCCCTACAACGGCCATAAAAGTTTAAAATATTGTTTATATTGTGTCGTCATTCTCTTCCGTACAACGGGCATAAAAGTTAAAAATATTGTTTATATTGTGTCGTCATTCTCTTTGGTACAACGGCCAAAAAAGTTTAAAATATTGTTTATATTGTGTTGTCATTCTCTTCTCTTTAAGTCTGTCGTGTGAAAACATTCGACCTTTTGGTTTTGATCAGTGGGCAAAAGCTATGTGGATGTTGGTTTGATCAGATTTTGATAGACGAGTTATCATTTCTTGATCCAGTTCGACAAAACAATTTTAGCTGAACGACTGTCGGAAATATTAAATTTAATTAATCTTAGCTAAACAACTTTCGTCACTATTGAATTAAAGGAATTACTATCTGCATAGCTCTAAGATCGCTTTGTGGAACTGCCCTTATCTCAATTATATATGTGTTAAGGGAGCATAACTGGCCTCGTCCCAATCCGCTGTGCAGAGTTGCACCCCTTTAGATGGTGCGTGTTTGTACTTTCAAATCACATAATCGCCCTGATTATATTTCAAGGTTTTTCAGCACCATACCCGTGCTCGTGGGTTTTGCCAGAGTGGTAAAGGTCTCATGACTCAGACAAATGTTGCCATGGTTTCTGAAGAGTTTGAATTAATTTTCTGCCAGCCCCCGAAAAGCGGGGAAAATATACATGTTTTAATAAATCCCCATTACCCAAAGCTTCTCGTTAGAGCCGATTAATGAGGGTGGACAGGTATCAATACATGACAACCCGAGGATCATAATCAGGGCATAGAGATTCGAACCAACGATCATGTGATCCTGCCCTATCCAAGGGAAGTAACTTCTTCTGGACCTCCAATGCCCACAATCCCATACTCACTCACTCACTCACTCACTCACTCACTCACTCACACCTACTGTGTAGATAAGTAAGTATCCAAATATCTTTCCTTCCAGGGAACCCGATCACTTCTTCTGGCAAGAGGAAGCAGCTGTTTAAGATGGTGTCCATCGTGATGATCCCCGTGGCTGTGTTGACGGGGCTGACAGGGAACACCTTCTTCGCAACTTTCACCAACTACGTCCAGTCGTCCAAGATCAGAGCAACTCTCTTGTACAGTGTCGAGCTGGGAGCAGTTATCCATTATCTGCAGGTTGTTGCAACATTACTCCGAAGCAAAGTTGTCCTGCAATGATATGAAGTGAAACCTCGTAAAACCTTGTGAAACCTCGTAAAACCTTGTGAAACCTCGTGAAATCTTGTGAAACCTCGTCAATCCGGGCGGAATGGTTTCAAATGTGTTCGTCTTAAGAAATAAAAATAGATTCCAGATTTGTGAATAATTGGAACTAAGCAATGTTTTTTTGTGTACTCGTTTCACAATAGTGTAAGGGAGGCGGGGATTTTAGATTAACTGGGTTCGTTTCAACGAGGTTTCACTTTATTTCCATTTGATCACGTGGTATACGTACATATCCTATTAATTTATAACTCGTTAATCCAATGTGTGACATTAAATAAATTATGTTTTATGATAGCCACACATACAAATGATATTGGTGTGTAAATAGCTCGAATTGATGCAGGTCTCAGATGTAACTATACAAGCCAGGGTAGTGTTGACGATAGATTTCACTCTGTGTGAGTGTGAACCTTCAAAGAGTGGAGGCAAAGTATAGTCAATCAAGCTTCCTTGACTTATTTGTTTTTTCGTCTTTGAGAGGCATTTAGTTGGAGTACTAAGTCAGGACAAGATATATGGATGAACACGTCATCACTTGCTTGATAACGGTGTTAGAACCTACACTGAAACGTCATGACGTTCCTGATAACGGTGTTAGAACCTACACTGAAACGTCATCACTGGCCTGATAACGGTGTTAGAACCTACACTGAAACGTCATCACTGGCCTGATAACGGTGTTAGAACCTACACTGAAACGTCATCACTTGCCTGATAACGGTGTTAGAACCTACACTGAAACGTCATGACTTGCTTGATAACGGTGTTAGAACCAACACTGAAACGTCATTACTTGCCTGATAACGGTGTTAGAACCTACACTGAAACGTCATCACTGGCCTGATAACGGTGTTAGAACCTACACTGAAACGTCATGACGTGCTTGATAACGGTGTTAGAACCTACACTGAAACGTCATCACTTGCCTGATAACGGTGTTAGAACCTACACTGAAACGTCATCACTTGCTTGATAACGGTGTTAGAACCTACACTGAAACGTCATCACTTGCTTGATAACGGTGTTAGAACCTACACTGAAACGTCATCCCTTGCCTGAAAACGGTGTTAGAATCTTCACTGAAACGTCATCAGCTTCTTGATAACGGTGTTAGAACCTACACTGAAACGTCATCACTTGCTTGATAACGGTGTTAGAACCTATACTGAAACGTCATCACTTGCCTGATAACGGTGTTAGAACCTTCACTGAAACGTCATCACTTGCTTGATAACGGTGTTAGAACCTACACTACAACGTCACCACTTGCCTGATAACGGTGTTAGAACCTACACTAAAACGTCATCACTTGCTTGATAACGGTGTTAGAACCTACACTGAAACGTCATCACTTGCCTGATAACGGTGTTAGAACCTACACTAAAACGTCATCACTTGCCTGATAACGGTGTTAGAACCTTCACTGAAACGTCACAACTTGCTTGATAATGGTGTTAGAACCTACACTGAAACGTCATCACTTGCTTGATTACGGTGTTAGAACCTACACAGAAACGTCGCTCCAAATTGTAATAAAGAAGTTGTTCATCCATATTTCTTTCCTTACTTGTTGTTTGCTGTTAGTGTCTGCTTCATGGTGTTTCCGATGGTGTGCATGCAGGAGGAACGGGACATGAGTGCCCTGTACCTGAGCTCCATAGAGGAGAAGACAAAGACCTTGCTGTTACAACGGTACCCCGAGACTGACCGGTCCTTGGAGAAGCTGACCTTCTGGACCACAGGACCGACGCTCACCAGGACGGAGTTCCAGTCCAAGGACAAGTTTCTCTCCTACCTCAACAGGCACAGGTAGTCATAACTTCACTTATTTATCAAGTGTGTGAGTGAGATCAAATTTAACGTCACATCGGGTGTGTTTCACCCATTTATAATAAATACATTTAGACTATATAAAAAAAGGTTTCGACAAAGGTTTTGGTTTGTTGTTTTACGCCGCACTCAGCAATATTCAAGCTATATGATAGTCAGTTGGCCACCAAAGGAAAAGAGGCTTAGTTACGATTTTCGTTCCCACCTTTTCCTGTATGCCTAAAACTTGTTTTAGTGCATAAAGGACATATCTGCACACAATTTCCAGTTTTTAGTAATCTTGCAAGTGTGTGCATGAATTTTCAGGGGGTCAAAATTGAATAAATTGAGGAGGCAAAATATTATTTTTCTAAATTAGGTATAATATTTTAATTTAGTCATCAAAATATCCAAATTATGTCTCAGGTTAGAAATGATATGTTCGATTATCTGTTAAACATTTTGTTTCATTTAGCTGGTATTCTGACTCATATCGAAAACATTGACAAAAATCACGATTGCTCACTTCTTTTTTACATTTTTGGAACGTGCAAAACAATAATATAATTGAGGAGGGAAGTAAAAATCACTCTAACAGTATTTTAAAGTTTGCCTAAATCACTGTGCTATCCTATACAGAAAACAAAAAGAAAATGCTTTCAATAGCGGATGAGATATTGGAGAAAATGTTACCCCACCCCCCAAAAAATCAAATTTTACAAAAAGGCTGTAAACTTTGAAATCAAACAGCAGCTGGTTGACTGTTTCAGCTTTTGGTGTTTTCACATGGGTACATTGTATGAAGCCCATTTCTGGTGTCCCCCGTCGTGATCATACTGGAATGTTGCTAAGAGCGGCGTAAAAGCATACTCACTCACTCACTCCTAATATCGAGTTCTAACTATTCAATCCAGGGATTGATATCATGAGCATCGATCCATGCAATTGGGATCGATGACATGCTTCAACCAAGTCATCGAGCCTGACCACCAGATCCCGCCAGTCGCCTCTTACGACAAGCGGGGGCGCGGGTGGCCCAGTCGTCTAAGGCGCCGCGATTCGCTGTGCAGAGTTGCGTCCCTTTGGCACGCCACAAACCTATGATTGTGGGTTCGAATCCCGGTTTGCCCCAATTATGTTTCTAGGTTTGTCAGCACCATACCCGTACTCGTGGGTTTCACCGAAGTGGTAAACGTCTGAGACCTGCATCACGTCGGGCTTTCCTCCCACAGTAAGCTGACACGCCGCGATATAACTGTAATAGTGTTAAAAGCGGCATTAAACCCAACTCACTTACAATTACCCTGCAATAGCCAGCTTTAAGGGATTCTGGATAATTTTGACGACAAAATGTGAATAGATATGAGTTTGTTTTGGTGACTTCATCATCCTTTTAACTGTGACAGCAGTAACTCCTTGGGACTCTGTCACAATGTCAACCTCAGTCAAGTCTAAAAGACAACGTCCAATATCTAGTAAAATGCATTTACTACTATTCAATGTCCTGTTGGGAGAAACCTCACCACTAACATTAGCTAGTGATTTGACTGATAGGAGAATTTGAGATTGCTTTGGTTTTCTGCATTCAAACAACAGAGAACCAGATCGAAGGTTTTTTTAACTTCCTTTACGTGCCAGCCAAACTGTCAATGCGATTTGCTTTGGCAAACGGATTCAGTTTGTGAGGACCACCCACTGGAGCAGGCATAGCAAGAAATCGATGCAGAATAATCCTCATCCTACCATAAGAACGAATCATCGGTTTCGTATGAACGCTTTTTGAGTAGGGGTGCCATGGTAGTATCGATTATGATTCACCCTCCTAGCTACCCACCCACCAGAGTGTGTCTACATGGATGAGGCCTCAAGTCTGTGGATCTCCAAGGATACCAGGAGGGTTTACTCAAGCAGTCACATCTTGGAAAGCTATGTCCTCCCAGATTGGCCAATGGAACGTCCATATTGCTGGGGGTGACATTTCTTCTAACCAAAAACTCGTAAACCCGTCAGTTTCATAACCCGCTTAATTTATACTGTTATTGTACCGTCCGGTTTAACAAGGTTTTTCTACAGATCAGTTGTAAGTGGTTTATCATGTGAACTATCATAACAATTACGAGTATCATTGTTGATTGTTTTCTGTGTAGCAATACTCTTAGTTATAGTGTCTATTAGCCGTATACGGTGTCAACAATATCGAGCAAGGCGTCAATATTTTCCTGCTTACCTAATACCTAATATACGGCAACTGAAGACACCAAAACGAATTTATTATGCTGATTAGTTTACACTATCTGGTGTCAAAATGGAAAGTTGACACTTAGAACCGTTGACGTTAGGGCACAAAGGGAGACTACTCTTCAAACCTTAGAGGCCGTTACTGACGGTATATAGTCTCATATTAGGTCAGTAACAACCATTTTGGAATTTTACTGACGGTATACAGTCTGATATGTGATTAGTTCATATGGGGTGTTTGCCCGTCCCGCCGAAGCCAAGGGTTCGATTCCCCACATGGGTACAATGTGTGAAACACACATCTGATATCTCATGCCGTGAAATGTAAGGATTATTTTACAAAGCGGTATAAAAACTCACTCACTCACTCACTCCCTTACTCGCTCACTCACTCCCACACTCACTAACCTATTAGACCCGTGAAGATTCCGGGGTTGAATAGGTCTTCAGCAACCCATGCTTGCCGAAAAAGGTGACTATGCTTGTCGTAAAAGGCGACTAACGGGATCGGGTGGTCAGGCTCGCTGACTTGTTTGATGCACGTCATCGATCCCAATTGCGTGGATCGATGCTCATGATATCGATCACTGGATTGTCTGGTCCAGACTCGATTATTTACAGACCGCCGTCATATAGCTGGAATATTGCTGAGTGCGGCGTTAAACAACAAACCAACCACTAACCTATTACGTGTCCCTTTGCAGATACGAACTGGACACTTTGAACCAGACCGTTACGATGGAGTTACAGATGTACACGACTCTGATCCGGGTTTTCATCACCTGGCTGTACGATGCCGTGACAGAGGACCAGTCAGGCTCCATATGGCGCAGTCTGGTAGCATACCAGGAAATCATCATTGCCAAAGAGTACATGGGTCTTGAGCGAGCTTTGGGAACCATTTTCTATGCCTCGGGCAAGTTTCCGTCACGTGACGTGTACCTGTGGTTTTCCGAGAGCCAGGACGTGACAAATGCTACCTTCCTGTCTGCTAGGCGGTATTCGGATCTGGTGCATGCGTTGTACGAACGAAATATAAACGTAAGTAAAAAAATATAAAAAAATAAATAAAAAAATAAATAAATAAATATAAACGTAAGTATTAATCGGTTGGAACAACACTTTACCCGTCTCTTGTAATATCGACACAATAATATCTTCTGCTAAACAAACTTGAGTGAGTGAGTGAGTGAGTGAGTTTGGTTTTACGCCGCTTTTAACAGTATTCCAGTTATATCGCTGCGTGTCAGCTTAATGCGGGAGGAAACCCCCAAGGGATGCAGGTCTCAGGCGTTTACCACGTCGGTGAAACCCACGAGCACGGACATGGTGCTGACAAACCTAGAAACATAATCGGGGTGAACCGGGATTCGAACCCCCAATCATAGGTTTGTGGCGTGCCCAAGGGACGCAACTCTGCACAGCGAATCGCGGCGCCTTAGACGACTGGGCCACCCGTGCCCCCTAAACAAATTTAAGGACAATCGTTGTGAACGGTGGGTAGTGAGACCCTCGTGCAACGGGGAAAAACAATTACATGAATAGGGGACTGCAATGGAGTTTAGGGCGCTACGTGTATGTGTCAATGCGCCATGGCCACGTCTCATCGACATATGCATTTTCCTCCCCTGCTTTGTTTTGTTTGTTTGTTTGTTGTTTAACGGACTCAGCAATATTCCAGCTATATGACGGCGGTCTGTAAATAATCATGTCTAGAGCAGACAATCCAGTGATTGACATCATGAGCATCGATCCACGCATTTGGGATACGATGACGTGTATCAACCAAGTCAGCGAGTCTGACCACCCGATTCCGTTAGTCGCCGTTTACGCCCTGCTCTGTTATTGACTGCACTTTTGATACAGATCCGCGGGTTCAGTTACCAGGACGTGGCTCTGTGGCCTTTGGAAAATAGACAGACTTGAGGAACGTTCGATAATTTTCTAAGATGCTTCGCTAAAAGATCAAAGGCGCCGACTGTACCTTATCGTGCGATAAGATAGTTATCGTGGGTTGCGTCATAATTGACTGACGTCACATTACCTCCCCGTGATCTAACGTATCCTTGGTACCATCGTCCTTTCTTTCCTGTCAAGCAGGATCGCGCATCCACATTTTAATTTTAATAGTATTAGGGCGCACGGCTGGCCCAGTCGTCTAAGGCGCCGCGATTCGCTGTGCAGAGTTGCTTTCCTTAGGCACGCCAGAAACCTATGACTGTGGGTTCGAATCCCGGTTCGCCCCGATTATGTTTCTAGGTTTGTCAGCACCATGCCCGTGCTCGTGGGTTTCACCGAAGTGGTTAACGTCTGGGACCTGCATCACTTCGGGCTTTCCTCCCACATTAAGCTGACACGCTGTGATATAACTGGAATACTGTTAAAAGCGGCGTAAAACCCAACTCACTCACTCTCTGAATAGACGTAGCTTAGAAGAAATAAGGCAAGGTCTCTTTTCTGCCACTGTGTCCGTCTAAAATCTCTTAAACCACTGTGTCCGTCTACCATCTCTTAAACCACTGTGTCCGTCTACCATCTCTTAAACCACTGTGTCCGTCGACCATCTCTTAAACCACTGTGTCCGTCTACCATCTCTTCAACCACTGTGTCCGTCTACCATCTCATAAACCACTGTGTCCGTCGACCATCTCTTAAACCACTGTGTCCGTCGACCATCTCTTAAACCACTGCGTCCGTCTACCATCTCTTAAACCACTGTGTCCGTCGACCATCTCTTAAACCACTGTGTCCGTCGACCATCTCTTAAACCACTGCGTCCGTCTACCATCTCTTAAACCACTGTGTCCGTCGACCATCTCTTAAACCACTGTGTCCGTCTACCATCTCTTAAACCACTGTGTCCGTCTACCATCTCTTAAACCACTGTGTCCTTCTACCATCCCTTAAACCACTGTGTCCGTCTACCATCTCTTAAACCACTGTGTCCGTCGACCATCTCTTAAACCACTGTGTCCGTCTACCATCTCTATAACCACTGTGTCCTTCTACCACCTCTTAAACCACTGTGTCCGTCTACCGTCTCTTAAACCACAGTGTCCGTCTACCGTCTCTTAAACCACTGTGTCCGTCTACCATCTCTGAAACCGCTGTGTCCTTCTACCATCTCTGAAACCGCTGTGTCCGTCTACCATCTCTTAAACCACTGTGTCCGTCTACCATCTCTGAAACCGCTGTGTCCGCGCCACAGCAGTCACAGCATTGTCAGAGGTGGGAGTACGTGCCCTAGGAATTATGTACGTCTCTCACAACAAGGGGGATGAGCAATCCTTGAAAAGTGTCACAACCACATGTGCACCTGTTGCTCAGCGTACGGCATTTAACAATATACGGCAGTTAAATAAAACGGCCGCTGTTGCTCTTCAATATTCGTCCCACGCGACGCCATATCACGCCCCAGGCCGTCGAATCACGTCGGTGTACGGGTATCGGTACTGTACTAGTACAACAGAAAACACCTCAGCTCACAATAACCAGCGACACCGAACTTCGAATTCGGCTACAGTAAACTACGGTTATAACGAACTAAAAGGGACTACTAATTTTAGTTCGTCATAACCGTAGTTCGTTATAAGTACATATACAGCATGACTACAGCAAGAAACCGGGACCAAAAAGTAAGTTCGTTATATCCGTCAGTTTGTTATAAGCGTGTTCGTTATAACCGTGGTTTCATTGTTTTTTACATGTTAGCTCGGCCCCGCTCTGCACTTGGAGAATATTTTCGAATCAATGGATAACATTGAAGCAAAACGTTCTTATTCCTGCATGATAATATGGATAACTGCACACTTAACAGGGAATGAAATGTGACCTATTTAAATAATAAACAACACATTTTAGTAGTGTTATTTTGTGTTTAAAATGTAAATATGTCTCTTAACGTGAGAGTACAGGCAATTAGGTGGAACAGCCAATGAGATCGCCCTGTTGTCAACTTAGGGCACCTCTCATTGCAGGTTTCTTTATAACCCATCTCTAATAAAGCAAAAGACTAGTCTTAAATTCGGTATCTTAGAAAAGTAATAAAGTTTGCTCTAAACCCATGTATAGTGTAATAAAGCGTGCTTTTACTATAATATTTCAAGGCAATACTATACTTGATTACACTTAATATCAGTTTTCACGCATTTCTCTGGGCGGTCGGGTAGCCCAGTGGTTAAAGCGTTCGCTCGTCACGCCGCCGACGCGGATTCGATTCCCGATATGGGTGCAATGTGTGAAGCCCATTTCTGGTGTCCCCCGCCGTGATATTGCTGGATTATCACTCAAAACGGCGTAGAACCTCACTCACTCGCTTTAGCATTTCTCTTTCAAGGGTAACCGAATGTTGCTGGGTGTGCTTGGACGAATGAGAGCGGAGATCAGACGAAATGACCTGGCTGGTCGTGGGTCAGTCAAGATGGCGCAGTTGTGGTTCGGCAACATGACTCGCTACATGGACCTGCTGCTGGAGACCCAGAAGGAGCTCGCTGACGAGATCACACAGATGCTGGACGAAAGGCAGGCCACGAACTTGCAGAAGATGGTGGCGATCTCCATCGTGTTTGTCTGCGTCTTCATACTGTGTCCTGTCATAATATACGCAGTGTACTCTTTGACCAATGAGATTCAAAAGTATTCTATAACACTGGCGGAGAGGTAAGTTCCCATGTGTTTGTTTGCTTGTTTGTTTGTTTGTTTGTTTGTTGTTTAACGCCGCACTCAGCAATATTCCAGCTATATGACGGCCGTCTTTAAAATAATCGAGTCTGGTCCAGACAATCCAGTGATTGACATCATGAGCATCGATCCACGCGATTGGATCGATGACTTCTATTTCTTACTCAATATTAAAAGCATACTAGTAGTTTGTTAACAGAAACACAATGTGACACCACATCTTATGCTTGTCGTAAGAGGCGACTAACGGGATCGGGTGGTCAGGCTCGGTGATTTGGTTGATGCATGTCGTCGAGCCAAATTGCTTGATTAATGTTCATGATGTCAATCACTGGATTGTCTGGTCCAGGTTCTTACGACAGTATACTCGCCTTTTACGGCAGGCATTGGTTGCTGAAGATCTATTCTACCCCGGATCTTCACGGGTCGCAACTAAGATGTGTATCATGGAACATTGAGGTTGTATTATTACTATTTGGGAACTTAAAAATGGAAATGAGAAACTGCTTCATGGGTGGGAAAAAATGAGTAATTTAAGTTGATTAATTCATTATTTCGTCGACGAATTGCTCATTCCACGCACGAATTTACAGCATTGTTTGCGCACTCTCTAATTATATAATGAACTATTTTGGGAACTGCACATCGTACCATTGCACCTAAAAATGATAGTAAAATGAAAATGATGGTAGAATGTATTAGAAAGCGTACGATTTAGTGATAAGTGGCCCAATTTGTATCAGATAATTTTCGAAACCTTTAATATGTAATCGAAATAGTATTATACCCTTCAATTTTACTCTTATATTTTACCATTAAAATTACGGTCGGTAGGGTCAGAGAAACATGAAAAGAATTATTTTGTGGCACTTGACTATGCAAGCGGGGTACTAGTGTTGTTTGTTATCGACGGGTTCTGACGCATACACCGATATTTGTGGAGCCGGATAAAGTGCCTCCATCTGACGGACTCCGTGGTGTAGTGGATAGAGCATCTGGAAGATCGGTGGTTGGATCCCTCACGAAGAGATTATCCTGTTTCCTTGCTAGGCATGCCTATTTCTTGCCATTATGTCCTACTCCAATATGTCCTAATTTTACAAAGGTTATCCAGAACATAACAAACTTTATTACTTGCCCGTGAAGAGATCACCCGTTTAATAAACATACAGCTGTATTACACATTGTGTAATACCAAAACGCGTGCTTATGTACCCTCGGATCACGTTTTACGAACAAATATTGAAAGCCCTCGACATCCCTTGGCTTATTCAACGACATTGCGGGTGGAGATGATAGATCACTGAGAGGAGTTTATGCACACTCGATGACCCCAGCAACCTTGTTGCTAGGCTGACGTCACATGGCATTGTTTCGCCGATGGATCTTGCAACAAAATTCCACAAATTACGTCATCGGGTACTGTGACGTGATTGTCAACTTTGAGGTGCAAGGCCCCGTTCCACAAGGCGATCGTACTGTAGCGCAACGACAGTCGTTGGTCTAAGTTAAAGTATGTGAGTTGCGATAACCTTAACGCTACGATAATTTTGTGGAACGGACGCCTGAATTCTAAAGGTGGACCGTTGTATGGTATTAAATTCATACGTTTCCACTTTTGACGTGTTTGAAGTATTACTGTGTTAAACTCAGTTGGATTATGCCTAGGATCGTGTAGGTGTCAGCCTATTCACACTCAACAGTATAATTCTAAAAACGTTATAAATGGCCAGTAATAAATAAAATATTTAACGAGCTCCCGTGTAAAACCAATTTTATAAAACTCGTGAACAGTTGTGGTATCTGACTTGCTTTCGCTCGTCAGATACTAGAACTATTCACTCGTTCCATAAAATTGGTATTACACGGGAGCTCGTTTAGTATTCTATATTAATCAAATCGATATCGCGACAATATTCCTTTGTAGGACCCCATACATAACCCCCTTATCACTTTCATTCCAGGACGAAAGCTCTGAATAAAGAGAAACGACGGACGGACACGTTGCTGTATCAGATGTTACCGAAGTCAGTGGCTGACATCCTCAAAAGTGACGAGGAGTTTCATGCCGAAAACTACAGCGAGGCCACCATCTTCTTCTCCGACATCCAGGGCTTCACTCAGATCTCGGCTCGCAGCTCCCCCGTACAGGTGGTGCAGATGCTCAACAGCCTCTACTCCTGCTTCGACGACAGGATCGCCCAGTACGAGGTCTACAAGGTGGAGACAATCGGGGATGCCTACATGGTGGTGTCAGGTATGTGTTTTCGCTTTTCTTTGTTTGTTGTTTAACGTCACACTCAGCAATATTCCAGCTTTATGACGGCGGTCTGTAAATAATCGAGTCTGGACCAGCCAATCTAGTGATTGACATCATGAGCATCGATCAACCCGATTTTGGATATGATGACATGCATCAACCAAGTCAGCGCATCTGACCTCCCGAAGGTATGAGGCACGTGTGATGATTATATGTTGGTCACAGGTGTGTTGTATGCTTACATGAAGCTATGAGGCACGTGTGATTGTTATATTATGTTGGTCACAGGTGTGTTGTATGCTTACATGAAGCTATGAGGCACATGTGATTGTTATATGTTGGTCACAGGTGTGTTGTATGCTTACATGAAGCTATGAGGCACGTGTGATTGTTATATGTTGGTCACAGGTGTGTTGTATGCTTACATGAAGCTATGCGGCACGTGTGATTGTTATATTATGTTGGTCACAGGTGTGTTGTATGTTTACATGAAGGTATGAGGCACGTGTGATTGTTATATGTTGGTCACAGGTGTGTTGTGTGCTTACATGAAGCTATGAGGCACGTGTTATTGTTATATTATGTTGGTCACAGGTGTGTTGTATGCTTACATGAAGCTATGAGGCACGTGTGATTGTTATATGTTGGTGTCAGGTATGATATGCTTACATGAAGGTATGAGGCACGTGTGATTGTTATATGTTGGTGTCAGGTATGATATCCTTACATGAAGCCATGAGGCACGTGTGATTGTTATATTATGTTGGTCACAGGTGTGTTGTATGCTTACATGAAGGTATGAGGCACGTGTAATTGTTATATGTTGGTCACAGGTGTGTTGTGTGCTTACATGAAGCTATGAGGCACGTGTTATTGTTATATTATGTT
This sequence comes from Haliotis rufescens, assembly GCF_023055435.1. NCBI lineage: Eukaryota > Metazoa > Mollusca > Gastropoda > Lepetellida > Haliotidae > Haliotis > Haliotis rufescens. The sequence goes on from NW_025963786.1 coordinate 333,687, forward strand.
GGTCACAGGTGTGTTGTATGCTTACATGAAGGTATGAAGCACGTGTGATTGTTATATGTTGGTCACAGGTGTGTTGTATGCTTACATGAAGGTATGAGGCACGTGTGATTGTTATATGTTGGTGTCAGGTATGATATGCTTACATGAAGCTATGAGGCACGTGTGATTGTTATATGTTGGTGTCAGGTATGATATGCTTACATGAAGCCATGAGGCACGTGTGATTGTTATATTATGTTGGTCACAGGTGTGTTGTATGCTTACATGAAGGTATGAGGCACGTGTGATTGTTATATTATGTTGGTCACAGGTGTGTTGTATGCTTACATGAAGGTATGAGGCACGTGTGATTGTTATATGTTGGTCACAGGTGTGTTGTGTGCTTACATGAAGCTATGAAGCACGTGTGATTGTTATATTATGTTGGTCACAGGTGTGTTGTATGCTTACATAAAGGTATGAGGCACGTGTGATTGTTATATGTTGGTGTCAGGTATGATATGCTTACATGAAGGTATGAGGCACGTGTGATTGTTATATGTTGGTGTCAGGTATGATATGCTTACATGAAGCCATGAGGCACGTGTGATTGTTATATTATGTTGGTCACAGGTGTGTTGTATGCTTACATGAAGGTATGAGGCACGTGTTATTGTTATATGTTGGTCACAGGTGTGTTGTGTGCTTACATGAAGGTATGAGGCACGTGTGAATGTTATATGTTGGTCACAGGTGTGTTGTGTGCTTACATGAAGCTATGAGGCACGTGTGATTGTTATATTATGTTGGTCACAGGTGTGTTGTATGCTTACATGAAGGTATGAGGCACGTGTGATTGTTATATGTTGGTCACAGGTGTGTTGTGTGCTTACATGAAGCTATGAGGCACGTGTGATTGTTATATTATGTTTGTCACAGGTGTGCTGTATGCTTATATGAAGCTATGAGGCACGTGTGATTGTTATATTATGTTGGTCACAGGTGTGTTGTATGCTTACATGAAGCCATGAGGCACGTGTGATTGTTATATGTTGGTCACAGGTGTGTTGTGTGCTTACATGAAGCTATGAGGCACGTGTGATTGTTATATTATGTTGGTCACAGGTGTGTTGTATGCTTACATGAAGCTATGAGGCACGTGTGATTGTTATATGTTGGTGTCAGGTATGATATGCTTACATGAAGGTATGAGGCACGTGTGATTGTTATATGTTGGTGTCAGGTATGATATGCTTACATGAAGGTATGAGGCACGTGTGATTATTATACGTTGGTGTCAGGTATGATATGCTTACATGAAGGTATGAGGCACGTGTGATTGTTATATGTTGGTCACAGGTGTGTTCTGTGCTTACATGAAGGTATGAGGCACGTGTGATTGTTATATGTTGGTGTCAGGTGTGTTGTGTGCTTACATGAAGGTATGAGGCACGTGTGATGGTTACATGGTGGTGTCAGGTTTGTGATACGCTTGCAAAAAAGGGTCATGTTTTCGGCACGTGTGGTGGTTACATGGTGGTGGTTACATGGTGGTGTCAGGTTTGTGATACGCTCCCAAAAAAGGGTCATGTTTTCGGCACGTGTGGTGGTTACATGGTGGTGTCAGGTTTGTGATACGCTTGCATAAAAGGGTCATGTTTTAGTCATGTGATGGTAAAACACAATGCCACATTTATGAGGGATAACAAGTAAAGGGGGTATTTCCAGGAATACCCAGGAGAAACGGACAGCGTCACGCGGCTGAGATCTGCACGATGGCCCTAGACTTGCTGCACCACATCAGTCGACTGGAGATTCCCCACCTTCCAGGCACGAAATTTAAACTGAGGATTGGTTGCCATTCAGGTCGGTGTAAATGTCGCCATGTTTGTTTCTTAATATTTATTTTTGAACACGCACTGCACACACTCTGCCCGTCTGTCGTGTACTTCCACCTATTTAACATGTACCTCCACCCCCCATAGTTTGTAGCTCCATCTCCTAAACCAAGCCTAGCCCAGGGGTTAAAGCGTTCGCTCGTCACGCCGAAGACCCGGGTTCGATTTCCCACATGGGTATAATGTGTGAAGCCAATTTCTGGTGTCCCCCGCCGTAATATTGCTGGAATATTGCTAAAAACGGCGTAAAATTATATTCACCCACTCATTCCGAAACATTTAGTTCCATTCCTGTAAAATATATGTTGCTCCAACCCTTTGACATGACAAGTCAACGGATACCCATATACAGTAAACTACGGTTATAACGAACACGCTTATAACGAACTAACGGATATAACGAACTTACTTTTTAGTCCCGACTATTTGCTGTAGTTATGCTATATATATGCTTATAACGAACTACGGTTATAACGAATTAAAATTAGTAGTCCCTATGAGTCCGTTATAACCGTAGTTTACTGTACATAACGTTCATAGCGATACGGAAAGTGGGAGTATACTTGAACTGTGTGTATTCCCCAGGTTCGGTAGTAGCTGGCGTCGTGGGAACTAAGATGCCGAGGTACTGTCTGTTTGGTGAAACCGTCAGCGTTGCCGCCAAAATGGAAGCTCTAGGGAAGCGTAAGTTCAACATTATCTCTTCATCCCTTTCGAAGTGAGTGATGTAAGATTCTGAATTATGTTTAGGGCGTAAATAAAAGCGACATCACCCTTTCCATACTCATCTTAACTCTTAGTCAGGCCAACCAATGGTTAAAGATTAAAGCCTTGTGGTCGTACACCCGCTACCATCCATACCCCACGTGACCACAAGTCCTCGTGTCAGTCGTCTTGTGCGGCAAGCTTGAAATACTTGGTATATAATCTGCATACATTATTTTTCTATAACCACTAATCATAATTATATGTGTTGTGGCTTATATGCGACTCCATAATTAATATATTTCTTACGGCATTAAGGTGCGATTTACTTGGACGATTATGGATAAGGTAGTATAAGGGTTCTTTTTGGCCCTATAGAAATCATTGTAAAGTTTGAAATAGTGACATGAAAATTATGTTCATGTTCATATTGCCGATAACTACACTGTGTTCGTTCTTGTGCTAGCGGGGGCACGGGTGGCCCAGTAGTCTAAGGCGCAGCAGTTCGCTGTACAGAGTTGCGTCCCTTGGGCACGCAAGAAACCTATGATTGTGGGTTCGAATCCCGGTTCACCCCGATTATGTTTTCTAGTTTTGTCAGCACCATACCCGTGCTCGTGGGTTTCACCAAAGTGGTAAACGTCTGAGAACTGCTTCACTTCGGGCTTTCCTCCCACATTAAGCTGACACGCCGGAATATAACTGGAATACTGTTAAAAAGCGGCGTTAAACCCAACTCACTCACTCACTCACTCTTCTCAAAGCAGACGATTTGTATGATTCTGATTCTGATGTAACATCAGCATGTGTTTAGGAATCACTATCAAATAGCGATGACACCAGGTGTTCGCGAAAAGGTAAGCGTATCCTGCTCCGCCGGTGGCGGCCGTCACAAACACATGCAATGGCAAGGCAAGTTGTAGATTTACAAATGCTGCTATGTGATGGAAACTATATTCATGTGGATTCTATGTCACGGGGTGTTATATTAGCTATTGGCTTAAGCTTCTGGAGAGACACCTCCATGTTATATTATGTTGAATAGTCTAGGCCTTGTTGATCGAGAAAGATTGGTGCACTTTCTTTAAAATATTGAGTTCTTGATCATTTGTGGATTTGGTTTTGCATGGGAGGCCAAAAAAGATGGTGACAAAGAAATGTTTTAAATAAATTCAATATCAGGGACGGCCATAAACAATCAATATCAATATGGCGCTCGGCATAAAGGGGCTAAAACAAGGACTGGTCGGCTCGGAGTCAGTATACTGTGTCTGGGTGGGGTATTCATGTTAAACTCAGTATCTCAGTGGGCTAGCACTATAAATCGGCATCAGTCCGGACTAGTACAAGCAGCCACACACGTACATGCACCACTCATGAGATTATACATATTGTATAAATATATCTAGGCTTCCCGACCGCCTTTGGACTAAAAATGAGCTGAATAGGTAGTTGTATCAGTAAGGTACGATGGCCAAGTTGGTTATTCTCCTTGCAGATTTAGCTCCCTTTATCGTCAATATATACTGGTCATGGGCACCACTCATGAGATTATACATATTGTATAAATATATCTAGGCTTCCCGACCGCCTTTGGACTAAAAATGAGCTGAATAGGTAGTTGTATCAGTGAGGTACGATGGCCAAGTTGGCTATTCTCTTTGCAGATTTAGCCCCCTTTATCGTCAAAATATACTGGTCATGGGTTCGAATCCAAGATTAGTCTTGATTTCATAGTCTTGGCGTGTCATCGCCAAACTCGTGATTGTAATTTTCCCAACATAGTTTCAATCGTCCACGACCTGTGGGAATTTTACACCTTCCCAAAGTCTGCAGACCTGACAGTACTCGTAGCCTAAATACCAGACTATCTAGGGGCGGCGAGGTAGCCTAGTGCTTAAAGCTTTCGCTCATCACGGGTAAAATGCATGAAGCCAATTTATTGTGTCCCCAGCCGTGATATTGCTAAAATATTTCCAAAATTGGCGTAAAACAATACTCTCTCACTAGTCTATCTCACAGTCCTTAAACCATATTAGTTTCCCTTTCGCCAAACCCTTTTTTGTTATGCGATAGTCCTAAATAAAACGGCCGTCATTCTAAGCGAACTATATGCGGCGGCAGTACATGGTTTACAATGAACTCCTGCAAAATCACTTCTCTACCCAAAGTGTTATGTAGACGGCGGAACAAGCCGAGTTTACCCGAGTTTACCCGAGTTTACCCGAGTTTTGTTAATGGTGTATTGGGTGTTTCAGCCGGTCGAATCCACCTGAGTCAAACTTCTCAAGACGCCCTGTTGGCATTTGGAGACTTCTATGTCGAAGAACGAGAAGACATGCTGGCTAAGGTTTGAAAACAACAGACACAACTCGAAGACTTTCACCTCAACACATCGTCCCAGATGACTCGCATAATGTTTACGAAAATTCGTTGTTGTCTCGCTTCAAGTTTGTGTTCATCGCTTAAGGACGCCATCACACTACATCTACTAAAGCTTTTGTTAAATATAGTATTACTTCTAATGTAAAGGACCCCTTTACTATCGTTTTTGCTTGATGTTTATTTGTTTGTTTGTTGTTTAACGCCGCACTCAGCAATATCCCAGCTATCGATATGACGGCGGTCTGTAAATAATCGAGTCTGGACCAGACAATCTAGTGATTGACATCACTGAAGTAAAGTCGATGCAGAACTTCAGTTTTACAATAGAATGTGTACGTTCCTTGCAGATGTATATATGTGTGTGTAGCGGGTATTATAAGGCGCCACAATAAGCTGTACATGGTCCCTTAAGGGAACGCTGCTCGTGCGTTTGAACCCAGATTCTCCCGACTATGATATGTATTGTGTCAGCACACCAGCACCATACCAGCACCATACCAGCACCATACCAGCACCAGTGGGCTTTAGCATAATGTTTTTGACCTCACTCACTCACTCACTTGTAGTAAGAGGCGACTAACGGGATCGGTGGTCAGAATCGCTGACTTGGTTGATGCATGTCATCGTATCCCAATTGCGTGGATCGATGCTCATAATGTCAATCACTAGATTGTCTGGTCCAGACCGATTATTTACAGACCGCCGTCATAGAGCTGAAATATTGCTGAGTGCGGCGTTAAACTCACTCACTCACTCACTCACTCACTCACTCACTCTGTTGTCAGGAGGACCGAGAGCTCCAGATGTTCCTCAAGGGAGATGTGCATACCTACTGGCTGACTGGGAAATCCGGGATGACTAACGCTAGTCCAAGTTCCAGATCCGGACAAAAATACTCCTCGGCGGAATCCACGGACAGTGAGGAAAAACTGCACCAGGACGGTTAGTATAGAGTAAATGAGTGAGTGAGTTGGGTAACGCCGCTTTGAACAGTGTTCCAGTTATATCACGGTGTGTCAGCTTATTGTGGGAGGAAAGCCTGAAGTGATGCAGGTCTCAGACGTTTACCACTTCGGTGAAACCCACGAGCACGGGTATGGTGCTGACAAACTAGAAACATAGTCGGGGCGAACCGGGATTCGAACCCACAATCATAGGTTTCTGACGTGCATTGCAATGTTAATTTAGTCATGAAAGATTAATATATATGAATATATGTCACTTAGAAACATCAATTACTTTTTTCCTCGTGTTTCAAAATATGATATATAAATAATCTCACCCGAGTGTCTTTTGATATCAAACATATCAACACGAGTTGATAAAAGTGGAAAAATTCCAAGGCTTGCAGAGGATTTTTGTCACTTTTATCAACGAGTGTTGATATACATTGTATTTGATATCAAAAGACACGAGGGTGAGATTCTGTTTATCATCCAACATCATTCTTCCAACTTTTTCAATTTGAAGACAGTAATTAGCAGTGTCTTCGGTGTAAAAAGTGCTGCTAACAGCTTCAGTAGCAGAGCTATTAGTGATGTCATTTGATTGTGACGTCATTGTAACAGTGACGTCACAATGGTCTGCAAAGCATTGTGATGTAATTTCATTTGCCAGTTTTGGATGATAAACGCGTATATAATATATGTGATCAGCCTTTAAAGTAATACCAAGTAGGATGATGGCCTTAACTCTACACTCACTAACTCAACAAACCAGCAAGATGGCATTCTACATTGTGTGTGTAAATTCTTATAGGTACTGCATTGTCATTGTCCGCGTTTGTTTTCAGCGAATTTTGGATTTCACTGATAGGTGGTAAAGTATATATTTATCTCAAAGCATTCTAATTCACAATTAGTTTATATTTTTGTTATAGTCTAGGAAGCTTATTACATTTATTTATATTTCAGTTCATATATATGATAAGTTTGACCTCACCACGTGCTGAAACTAGTTATAAGCTGAACACTTTCAACATTACTTGTTTTTCTCTCGTGAAACGTGCAGGGTTGTAAAAGGAGGATGTCAGCTGGTTTGCCAAAGACCATGTGCTTATATATCGAAACGTGTCAAAAAGCATAAGAATATCTGTTTGGAGACATGAAGACAAAGATGCAGGGAAACCTTTTTAACTCGAAAAAATGTTGACCATGCAAAATATATCGGGGAATCCGAAGTTCGAGACAAGAGTGAGTGAGTGAGTTGGGTTTAACGCCGCTTTTAACAGTATTCCAGTCACATCACGGCGTGTCAGCTTAATGTGGGAGGAAAGCCCGAAGTGATGCAGGTTTCAGACGTTTACCACTTCGGTGAAACCCACGAGCACGGGTATGGTGCTGACAAACCTAGAAACATAATTGGGGCGAACCGGGATTCGAACCCACAATCATAGGTTTGTGGCGTGCCCAAAGGGCGCAACTCTGCACAGCGAATCGCGGCGCCTGAGACGACTGGGCCACCAGTACCCCCTCGAGACAAGAGGTGAACATGTGCCCAAACTAGATATCTATGCCTATTACGGAATAGTACTGGGTTATAACGGTCAGGTGTATATTCTATATGAATTAAGTTTGACAACCAATGTATCACACATACCTTGAAACCATGAAAGGGTACGGAACAAGCGAACATGTTTACGAAATTTGACACAAGTATAAAGACCAGAGTAAGTGAATGAGTGAGTGAGTTTGATTTTACGCCGCTTTTAGCAATATTCCAGCAATATCACGGCGGGGGACACCAGAAATGGGCTTCACACATTGTACCCATGTCGGGAATCGAACCCGGGTCTTCAGCGTGACGAGCGAACGCTTTAACCACCAGGCTACCCGACCGCCCTATAAAGACCAGAGGTCCAAGCAGGACTTTCATTGGACCATACAGTTACATATTCTGAAACATATTTGAGATTTTAAGCACTGTAACCTGATATATTTTCTGAAGCCAACCGCCTCCGTGGTCTTGCTGATAGGGCTTCTGTCCGGAAAACGAAAGCCGGTGGTTCGATCCCCGGCCGCGTCATACCAAAAGACCTTAAGAGATGGTAGTTGTTGTTACCCTGCCTGTCGCAAGGCATACGTGGGATAAAACAAGGAGTCAGAGTCAGAATACAGGGTCTGGGGGTATGCATGTAAAACTGCGGCATGGTATTTCTCTCACAGTAGGCTAGCTCTACAAAAACGGGTATTAGTCCAGACTAGTACAGGCACACACGCACACACACACACACACACACTCACACTCACACTCACACACACACACACACACACACACACACACACACACACACACACACACACACACACGTGCGCGTCGCCATATAAATACGTTCATCTTGAACGCGATGTCAAACAGAAATCTAATTGATCTAAATCTAAATGAAAGTCCTGCTTGGACCTCTGGTCTTTATAGGGCGGTCGGGTAGCCTGGTGGTTAAAGCGTTCGCTCGTCACGCTGAAGACCCGGGTTCGATTCCCGACATGGGTACAATGTGTGAAGCCCATTTCTGGTGTCCCCCGCCGTGATATTGCTGGAATATTGCTAAAAGCGGCGTAAAATCAAACTCACTCACTCATTCACTTACTCTGGTCTTTATACTTGTGTCAAATTGTGGATTGTGGGTTGTCTGTCGATACCCATTGGGCGTAGAAGGCAAATAGTCGTGAAAATTATACGAATAGATATATCACTATAAATCACCTCACCTCACCTCACCCATGAAGTGACACCTTTGCTGCCATCCTCCCTTAAAATCAGTTAGTTACCATTATCAGTCATGTCCGAATACAATGTGTATAGAATATCGAATATGTTAACATGACACTGTAGAATGTTTCATACAAATCGATAACTAAAAAATCAATGTGTATTTTCACATCCAACAACGCCGATCTGGACTTATAAATGCTTATGTAATGATTTCAGTTTTTAGACGTAATTTCAGATCAATTGAAAGAACACGTATGCTGAAATATGTTTTAAAATAAATTTGTATTACATTACGATCTAACGAGAGAAAAATTAGATAATGTTGTACAGAACGCACACATGGCGAATTTTACGGAAGTAATTTGACGTCAAACGTTTTTCTTTATGACGTCACAGCACAATTGTATCCCAGCACCCGTAAGGTTATTTTGTTCTGGTGGCTCACGATTCTCGATAATACCTGCAGTTCATGCCAGTAACATACTTCGAGTTTAACGAGTTCGTTATATCCGAAGTTCACTGTGTTTCTTACCTTTGTTTAATTTATCAATTTACACTCGTTGCACATTGCATGTGTTTGTTTAAATCGTATGTTTATGCAATGTACACTAAGGTCAAATCTCTCTAAATTGTCTTAAACATTCGTCTTTATGAGTATTTCCTTAACCGATTTATTTGCTCTGAGCTATAAGGAAATATATTTTCTAAAACAACTGACTTTACACTCTTCACCAAGCTAATAAATTTAATAAAGTGTGTTAAACCAACATGAATAACTTATGCAGTACTTTATTAACTTCATTGCTTATATTTCAGGCAAGGAACACGTATGGGGCCACCATTAGGAAGAACTGCCTGTTGAAACAGCGGATAACGAAATACTTGCATGACTAGATCTCAACTGAACATATTTTGTGACTATTGTATTCTTTACGTCGTTTACGAAATGACAAGGTGGGATAAGGGTTGTTTTTTTGTCATAATTTCAATATTAAACGCCAACGCCAGAAAATGGCCAGTCTTGATTATCCAACCAAACAGATTCAAAGGGCGTAAAAGGAAAAGTAGCGAAGAAAATTAAATGAAGGGACAACAGAAAATCATCGATTAATTGTCACTGGTGAAAAATCAGTGACGCATGTGATGAAACTTGCTAGTACAAGAGTCAATGAGTTTGGTTTAACGCCGCTTTTAACAGTATTCCAGTTGTATCACGGCGTGTCAGCTTAATGTGGGAGGAAAGCCCAAAGTGCTGCAGGTCTCAGACGTTAACCACTTCGGTGAAACCCACGAGCACGGGTATGGTGCTGACAAACCTAGAAACATAATCGAGGCGAACCGGGATTCGAACCCACAATCATAGGTTTCTGGCGTGCCCAAGGGACGCAATTTTCATGTCATTATTTCAAACTTTACAATGATTTCTACAGGGCCAAAAAGAACCCTTATACTACCTTATCCATAATCGTCAAAGTAAATCGCACCTTAATGCCGCAGGAAATATATTAATTATCGAGTCGCACATAAGCCCCAACACATATAATTATGATTTGTGGTTATAGAAAAATAATGTATGCAGAATAACAAGTATCGCAAGCTTGCCGCACAAGACGACTGACACGAGGACATGTGGTCACGTGGGGTCTTGATGGTAGCGGGTGTACGACCACAAGGCTTTAATCTTTAACCAAAATCATACAGGTTGCCGTGGTATTGCTGGAAGATTGGTAACAACATTCACTCCCTCGCTTACTCACTTGTCTACGTACATGTCGTGAATGTATGTGTGTTGTATTGTGTTTCAAAATAGCTCATCGAAGCCAGCTGTGATTTGACGTTCTCCCAAAGAGGAGTTCGTATTAGTCTTAGTGCAAATGTAACGTCCTATTTATATTCTTTAAAGTATTTCAAATACGTTGTCATACTTGTGTGTACGATTCTGACTGTATCATGAGCTAGTGTTTATGAATTACTATTGTGTAGTGATGACACCAGGGCCCACTTGCAAAGCGATCTCAGCGCTACAACTATTGTAAGCCAATGTTAAAGTATGGGAGTTACGATCATCTTAGTGCTAACATCGCTTTGTGCAAGTGGGCCCTGGTGTTCACGAAAACGTGAAACCGAAACGAACTTGAATGTATTCGAGTTAAATATGTTCGAGAGAAGCGTTTACCCTTATTGTATGAAATAACTGCTTGATTCTCGCTTATGTACATTATACCTCCCATTATTTTTCTGTCACTTACTTCAAAGGCGTTTTCTAGATTTTGTGATCTCGTAGCTGTATTGTTTGAATAAAAGGCATCCAGTTTCAAAGGGAGCAAAAGCCACAACACATATATTTATGATTATCGGGGGTGGGGGGGGGGGGGGGGGGGAGCATGGGGATTTTTTACAGAAAACAGAAAACATTTTTCCTTGTGTATGTTAACTTGAACAAAAAATGAATAATCTTATTTGCCCCCCGTCAAAAAAAGTTAACTACGGCCTAGGTCTGGATAGTAGCGGGTGCACGAACTTTGCTTATGCTATCCGGTTTCAAAGGCATCCAGTTTCAAAGGCAGTCAAAGCAAAAAGTCGGTTGTAGCGAAGTACTGTTTTCCCGCTCGAGTGGATGCTTGTCGCGAGATCCTACTGATGGTGTTCGGTTTGTCATCGTGCCTCACTGACATGGACCGTTGTTCAAGCTTTTAATCACTGGATTGCCTGGTCCAGATTTGACTTTTTACAGGCCGTTGTGGTGTAACTGAAATATTGCAGACTGTGATGTATTCACCTCATCACTTACACAGAGGGATACTAAGAGGAATTTTGCAAGCCCCGAATCCTGAGAGTTATACCGTAATTCAAAGTTGTAAGTAGGTTATCGTTTGTATTACTCATTGTCACTATCGGAAAGACATAAGGTGACGTAATGCAATCCGTTTGGGACGTCATGAACAATTAATGACGTCATATATTAAAGCTATGTGACGTCATGTTGCAGATTGAGCTACAGCGTTTCTGTAACAATGGCGTTATGGACACTATATATCAACGATGCTATGTCACACTAGTTACCACTTGTTGCCAGTGGTTACCAGATACTGATGCCCACGAACACGGGCATGGTGTTGATAAAGAAATGGCCATTATCAAAGCGAATCGGGTATTCGGACTTTGATCCTGACACACCTAAGGGACGTTACTCTGCAAATACTTACACTAAAGAATTTTCTCAGTTGGACGCCATCTGTACAGTTCTTCAGACTCAGCAATATCGTACAGCATGTTGATCCAGCATTGTACACAGTCAGGTATATGAAGTCACTGACGGCTTCCCGTTTTTCTGAAATTTTCTCTAGTGGATCCTTCTGGATAGTTTTCCCTAAAATAGGTGGTAAGGTGAGATGAAATGGGGTTTAGCGGCGCGTCCAAGATCATTGCACTTTTATAGCGACGTGCATGCATATGTGTGTGTGTGGCTGCTTGTACTAGTCCGGGCTGATGCCGATTTATAGTGATAGCTCACTGAGATACCATGCGGCAGTTTAACACGACTACCCCACTCAGACAGTATACCGTGCCGACCAGTCCTTGTTTTAGCCCATTAATGACGAGCGTTAGACTGGGTAACAACAAGTGCCATCCTTTAACGTCTTTTGGTATGACGCTGCGGGGATCAAACCCCGGACCTTCCGCTCTCCGGGCGGATGCTCTACCTCTAGTACGCGGTCATCCCAAAATAGAAAACCTTAGGTGGTCCATTATGTTCAGTTACTTGTGAAAGACATTAAATAAAAGCGATTGTCGATTGTATGATTCCGACTATATAATGTCCTTGTGTTTATAAATCACTATTTAATGGTCATGGCACCAGGTGTTCGCCATTCGAGCGTATCCTGTCCCTCTGGTGCCACCGGTCACAAACACAAGCAAATAGAAATCTGAAATTGACTAAAACCTTCAAGGTTAATTATGCTTTTGAAGACGGAAATCAGAATTTGTATGCTGTTTTACCAATACGAGACTTCACATAATACGCCAGGAGATAGTAATAGGTGTGGCACGTCCCATAACAGAGGTTTCACATTTCTTCAAGACTCTTCAAGACTCTTTTATTCTGTAATAAAGACCTCTAGCCCAGGTTACATGTGTATATAATCAAGTCACAACAATTTTAAATTACAAACAACAATTACAATCATTAAGAAAAGATCTTCTATTATCATCAAAAGTAAGTGAAGCACTCGTAAACTATATCTAAACTTGTCTCCCTTTAACCTCTGAGATAAACCTGCCTTGCCTGTGTGCATTTTACAATATACAGTGCTAAAGATTCTGACAAAGAATTATCTGTCATAACTTTCTCAAATTTGTCGAGAGTACAAAGATTACTGGTGCAAATACTTGGTTTCACGTTTCTAAGTTGCAATGATGTTATTCCGTCATGTTGTACTGTTGTATTTTGGTGATGTATTTTCAGCACGGTGTGCCACGGTACAGTACGATTATCAACACACGAGTCCGCACGTGGTAGTGAATGTATTTGTTTTATTTGATATTGATGTTAAATATTAAGTATATGAATAAACCCCATCTGTAAGTATATAAAGTTGTGTTTTGTTTTCGTTTAACAACCATTTTCCTATTTTTTGACCACGACTTTGTCCTCTGTATTGTCATTTCCAATTACATACATAACTGCCGAAATAAAAATCAGTTTTTTTCCTCTCACTATTACTACTCCTCGCTTTTTGCCTGAAATATTGTGATATTTTTAATTGAGTAAATGTGGGCTATATCAAAAGTACCCCAAAATATCAAAAAGTACCCAAAAGTATCAAAAAGTACACTAGACGCACTTTAATTGATATTCTAGTCGAACAGGCGTTAACCCCAACTCACGTATTCAACGCTATCCCTAAACTGAGACACACTATCAATCTATGGGCCTGAACTTAAACAAGTAACTTATAAACAACGTATACGAAAACTAAAACATCAACGCCACAGAACAATCAGCCCGAGGATACACCGTGACATACTCCACAGATCGCAAAGGCAAAATAGTTTTGTTTCTTACTTGTTCAATGCCGTTCTCAGCAATATATCAGCTATTTGACGGCGGTCTGTAGATAATCGAGTCTGGACCAGACAATCCTGTGATTGACATCATGATCATCGATCCACGCAATTGGTATACGGTAACATTTTCTAGAAAGCGAAGTAAAGTGTGACTGCATCTGGTTGTGATGTACAGTATATTGCCCTTGATATACTGTATACTGCATGTGATGTACAGTATATTTCCTTTGATATACTGCATGTGATGTACAGTATATTGCCTTTGATATACTGTATACTGCATGTGATGTACAGTATATTGCCCTTGATATACTGTATACTGCGTGTGATGTACAGTATATTGCCCTTGATATACTGTATACTGCATGTGATGTACAGTATATTGCCCTTGATATACTGTATACTGCATGTGATGTACAGTATATTTCCTTTGATATACTGCATGTGATGTACAGTATATTGCCTTTGATATACTGTATACTGCATGTGATGTACAGTATATTGCCCTTGATATACTGTATACTGCGTGTGATGTACAGTATATTGCCCTTGATATACTGTATACTGCATGTGATGTACAGTATATTGCCCTTGATATACTGTATACTGCGTGTGATGTACAGTAGATTGCCCTTGGTATACTGTATACTGCATGTGACGTACAGTATATTACCCTTGATATACTGTATACTGCGTGTGATGTACAGTATATTGCCCTTGATATACTGTATACTGCATGTGATGTACAGTATATTGCCCTTGATATACTGTATACTGCGTGTGATGTACAGTAGATTGCCCTTGGTATACTGTATACTGCATGTGACGTACAGTATATTACCCTTGATATACTGTATACTGCGTGTGATGTACAGTATATTGCCCTTGATATACTGTATACTGCATGTGATGTACAGTATATTGCCCTTGATATACTGTATACTGCGTGTGATGTACAGTAGATTGCCCTTGGTATACTGTATACTGCATGTGACGTACAGTATATTACCCTTGATATACTGTATACTGCGTGTGATGTACAGTATATTGCCCTTGATATACTGTATACTGCATGTGATGTACAGTATATTGCCCTTGATATACTGTATACTGCATGTGATGTACAGTATATTGCCCTTGATATACTGTATACTGCATGTGATGTACAGTATATTGCCCTTGATATACTGTATACTGCGTGTGATGTACAGTATATTGCCCTTGATATACTGTTTACTGCATGTGATGTACAGTATATTGCCCTTGATATACTGTATACTGCATGTGATGTACAGTATATTTCCTTTGATATACTGCATGTGATGTACAGTATATTGCCTTTGATATACTGTATACTGCATGTGATGTACAGTATATTGCCCTTGATATACTGTATACTGCATGTGATGTACAGTATATTGCCCTTGATATACTGTATACTGCATGTGATGTACAGTATATTGCCCTTGATATACTGTATACTGCGTGTGATGTACAGTATATTGCCCTTGATATACTGTTTACTGCATGTGATGTACAGTATATTGCCCTTGATATACTGTATACTGCATGTGATGTACAGTATATTTCCTTTGATATACTGCATGTGATGTACAGTATATTGCCTTTGATATACTGTATACTGCATGTGATGTACAGTATATTGCCCTTGATATACTGTATACTGCATGTGATGTACAGTATATTGCCCTTGATATACTGTATACTACATGTGATGTACAGTATATTGCCCTTGATATACTGTATACTGCATGTGATGTACAGTATATTGCCCTTGATATACTGTATACTGCATGTGATGTACAGTATATTGCCCTTGATATACTGTATGCTGCGTGTGATGTACAGTATATTGCCCTTGATATACTGTATACTGCATGTGATGTACAGTATATTGCCCTCGATATACTGTATCCTTCAAGTGATGTACAGTATATTGCCTTTGATATACTGTATACTACATGTAATGTACAGTATATTGCCCTTGATATACTGTATACTGCTTGTGATGTACAGTATATTGCCCTTGATATACTGTTTACTGCATGTGATGTACAGTATATTACCCTTGGTATACTGTATACTTCATGTGATGTACAGTATATTGCCCTTGATATCCTGTATACAGCGTGTGAACCTGACATGGCCATAAAGTGAGTGAGTGAGTATGCTTTTACGCCGCTCTAAGCAATATTCCAGCAATATGACGGCGGGGGACACCAGAAATAGGCTTCACTTATTGTACCCATCTCGGGAATCGAACCCGGGTATTCGGCTTGACGAGCAAATGCTTTAACCACTAGGCTACCCGACCGCCACAATTGAAAATTAAAAGACATAATGTTAAAACACACTGTTGCAGTTTGTGACTTAATATCTCTTCAGAAGAAGATTGTCAATAATGGTGAGTGCAAATATATGCTGATAGGAGAGTCTAAACGTTCTGATAAACAATAATTTTCGGAATCAATACATTTTGCCAAATGTTTGACATATATTACGTTTAGGCATAGGAACACATTACATTGTACCTTTCCATGACTTATAAACTCATGCTAGGCAGTATAGTAGTGATGACTGTCAACATTGTGTTTGTACCATGTTTCCGTGGTTCGTTTAGGCGAGTAGTTGATTTGACTTTGCATGTGTTTGTGACGGGTGCCACCGGTGTGGAAGGATACCCTAACCTTTTTGCAAAAACATGGTTCACTTCGGGCTTTCATCCCACATGAGTTAGGTACGCCGCGATATAACTGAAATACTGTTCAAAGTGGTGCTTAACTCCCTCACTGTATTGTGTGCAACTGTCAAGATTATGTGTAGTGATTTCATGTGATATTGACGAGAAAGGATATTCACTTATCCAGTTGAAAGGATTAAAATATTCTTGCATCAGTGTGTATTATATCAAGGCCCCCAAACCATATTTTAAACACATTTATACAAGATCATGACAAGCATGGCACCATTTACTAATTACTTTATCCTCCAGTGGTCGGAATTTGCTTGGATCTGAGCAGCTACAGTACGTCCCAATCACAGGCCCTTGCTGACTCTTGCTGGCCCTTGCTGACTCTTATGCTGGCCCTTGCTGACTCTTATGCTGGCCCTTCCTGACTCTTATGCTGGACCTTGCTGACTCTTATGCTGGCCCTAGATGGCCCTTATGCTGGCCCTTGCTGACTCTTATGCTGGCCCTTGCTGACTCTTATGCTGGTCCTTGCTGGCCCTTATGCTGGCCCTTGCTGACTCTTATGCTGGCCCTTGCTGACTCTTATGCTGGCCCTTGCTGACTCTTATGGTGGACCATGACACATGGGGACAGCTGGTGTTTAATGCCCATACGATGACATGCAAGCGACGCATTTATAATTCCAAAATAGAGAAAATAAAAACATTAACACGAATAAATCTACTCAACTTTTAGTTGTAAGAGTTTAAAAGGTAACACCAAGATTTCAAATTACATTCAAGCCTATTAATTTAAACCTTAAGGTTTCCTTTCACTGGACGAGACATCTTCACGAGGCAAGGGAGTTAACTGACTATAAATGTCCCTTGCCGAACTAGGCTGGAATTATGGAGTTATATTTTGACTGGACTTCATGTTCTCAATCAAAGTGCTCAAGTGATTTGATGGACTTTGCAAAGTAAGTCCCGTTTTGTCACAATCGAACAGACATAATAGCCATTGGTGGCGCTACGATCGAGCCCTGAAATTCCAGATTCGGCAAGATTTTTACAGTCCGTTCCCTTTCCCAATTTCACCTCACCTCACCTTTTACGGTAAGCATGGGTTGCCGAAGTCCTATTCTCTACCCCGGATCTACACGGGTATTGCTTTAAACAAATCCAAGGCAACTAAAAATATCAGTGTTATAAATACATGTGTAATATTTTGAAATACTGATAAAATAAGTAATTAACTTTTTATTTCAACATATCCCTCCTATTTTCCTAATTTAACTATTTTTGTACATATTTCAATTGAAATTACTGGAACAATGCAAATTAAAATGTAAACTATTCTTGGTCACTGTATCTAACACCCTGCTACTATCTATTTAAAAAAACTAACATTAACCGGTTAAAGTTTGTTTGTTGTTTAACGCCGCACTCAGCACTAATCCAGCTATATGACGGCGGTTTGTAAATAATCGTGTTTGGACCAGACAATCCAGTGATGGACATCATGAGCATAGATCCACGCAAATGACCTATTCTACCCCGGATCTTCACGGGTCCCTTTTACGACAAGCATAGTCGCCTTATACGGCAAGCATGGGTTGCTAAAGACCTATTCTACCCCGGATCTTCACGGGTCCCTTTTACGACAAGCAGTCGCCTTTGACGGCAAGCATGGGTTGCTGAAGACCTATTCTAACCTGGATCTTCACGGGTCAACTGGTTAAAGTATCCATATCAAAATATCAAATTATCGTAATTCAGCGGAAAAAACTCTTTCCCCGTCAAAACTTAATACAAACTCACTTTTCGAAAACTCGAATCCAAATCCGGAACGGAATAATTCCACAAACTAAAAACAGTTATCATTGGATAACACCTATAATTATGCAAAAGTATACCCACCGTGTCACTGATATTTATTTATGGTTAGATGTAAACATAGTTTGCAGTCATGGTTCCAAATTGCAATTATACAGATTTCTTTCAGTTCTGGTCTTCCTTCCACAGACTTTTCAATCCTAGCAAAGTATACTAGTACGATATCATATTTTATGATTGTTTATATTTTGCAAAAGGTTTTGAAAGTTTGATGTAAAGGGATTGGCTTTTAATAAAGTATAATTGATGAAATGCTGTAATTATTGTATTTTATTTGAAATGTGAATAATTATTTTTTTTTTAAATGATTCCAAAAGAACGTTTGAAAGTTAGAGTTATTTATTTTATTTTATTTTTCTGTACGATAAATATTTCGTGTGTTTGAACTGCTTGTTACATATCCGGCACAACTCGATAGAAAAGCTTGAAAACAAGTAAACCTAGTGTATTGATTTATAAAAAGGTCAAATTCCGCGCGATTTCTCTGCAATACTGCGGTAAGTTATATTTACTGCAAATCTTCCTACGATCGCGGAATCGCAGAATTCGTCTTGGACTGAACTGTTAGGCAAGAATATGCAAAGTAACACGTTTTATATTTGAGAAAAAGTCGACACATACCAAAATATTCATATTTCATTTATTTCAACAGCGATCACCTGTAACCAAATACACAGAAGACATTTCAGATACCCAATTTAAAAGAACGTATTATCGTTAAAATCTTGTAACTCTTGATTGTTTGACGAAACATGTGAATTACCCCAACAATCAACATGCAGTTAAGTTTTGTTTGTTTGTTTGTTTGTTTATTTGTTGTTTAACGCCACTCTCAGCAATATTCCAGCTATATGACGGAGTTCTGTAAATAATCGAAACTGGACCATACAATCCAGTGATTAACATCATGAGCATCGATCAACGCAATTGGGATACGATGAAATGCACCAACTAAGTAAAGCGCCTTTTACGGCAAGCATGGGTTGCTGAAGACCTATTCTACAATGATCGTCTTCTTACCTACAGAATAATCTATTAGGCACGGAATTGTAAAGGATAAAGTGAGTGAGTTAGTGAGTTGGGTTTCACGCCGCTTTTAACAGTATTACAGTTATATCGCGGCGTGTCAGCTTAATGTGGGAGGAAAGCCCGAAGTGATGCAGGTCTCAGACGTTTACCACTTCGGTGAAACCCACGGTGAAACGGGTATGGTGCTGACAAACCTAGAAACGTAATCGGGGCGAACCGGGATTCGAACCCACAATCATAGGTTTCTGGCGTGCCCAAGGGACGCAACTCTGGACAGCGAATCGCGGCGCCTTAGACGACTGGGCCTCCCGTGCCCCCGTAAAGGATGAAGGCACAGATGACACTGGATCATTTCAAGTTTGAGCCAGTGAGTTCGGTTAAACAATATTTAAGACTTATCCCAATGTGTTGGCGCAATGTCATCGAGCTTGAAAGGTGAGTGTGTGACGTTTGACGCCGACCCATCTATATCACAGCGGCCACTAAATAATCGAGTCTAGGCCATGCAAAACAGTGACTAAAAGCATGAGAAAGGATCCGTGCTTTCGGGTTCTATGACAGTCGAAGAAAGATCATTTTAGCGGCAGAGACAAGACAATGCCAGGGACCTATTCTGACATTGATTCCCTACAGACAAACTTTTTTTTCTGAAATCCACGAGTTTAGTTCTTACAAATCTGTTTTCAAAATCAGGGCTTATCGAACCAACAATCACCGGTTCCTGACATAACTAAGGGGCGCAACTGACCACAACTTGACGCACAGAAATAATATTCAACTTTGAGAGTTCCGGTCGCTGTTATTAGAAGATCCGGACGTAGACGGCACAACTTCACGACATGCATGATTCACATGGCCAACTCTTCCTGCAGTTGCACCAACTGCAGCTGCATCATAAGCTGCTGTTAGGCGTCCTCTGTATCCAGCAGGGAGCGAGATGCTGACGTCCGGCATGCTTGCCCGCTTCCGGTGATTTAAGTGTCTCAGTGGCCTTGCTGTGGGACCGATAGCCCTTGCCGTGGGCCCTCTAGTGCCCCGATCGATGTAGCAGGTGATTTGGGGCGATCTGGGGACATATATGTTTTCCTCGGAATCATACCGGTACAAGGGATTGATCACCATGTCAATGTGTTCCTTCACGGACTGGGTGCTGAATGTGCTGCCTCGCTTGTCTGATTGTTCTAAGGATGAAACGCGCCTTCCCATCAACCAGTAACTTTCACACGTATAGCCATTCTGGAAACAAAACAGAATACGAATGAATGTTTATATGAACCGTTCCCAAAGAAAAATCAATCGTCAGCAGTCGTCCTGCTACATCACGGCGAGTTGTTAATAATCAAGTCTGGCTGGTCACACAATGGTCGATATTATGAACACCGAGTCATCGCCACAATCAAAGAAAGATATAAAGATAGGTGGAGATCACTAATACTTTGGAACACCTATTGGGTGCAAAATCAGCACTGCATGTAAGAATGAACTTTAGTAGTCCTGTCCAAGGACTAAAGAGGACCTGGTGGGCAGAATCTGTGGCCTTGCTGATATAGCGCCTAAGCGCTTTGATGTATCATGATATAACCCACTGGTGTCCTGAATAACAGTGACAGAACTATTTCCATAATTATACGAAATCTCTGCCAAAAGCAGAGTCTGTATCAGGATATAACCCACTGGTGTCCTGGTGTCCTGAATAACAGTAATCAGAACTATTTCCATTATAATAAGAAATCTCTGCTAAAAGCAGAGGCTGTATCATGATATAACCCACTGGTACCCTGAATAACAGTGACAGAACTATTTCCATAATAATAAGAAATATCTGCTATAAGCAGAGTCTGTATCAGGATATAACCCACTGGTGTCCTGAATAACAGTGACAGAACTAAACTAGTGTCCAAAAGAAACGATACCAACTTATTTTCAAAATTGTTTTTTACTAAGTGAATTGTCAAGTATGAAAACATGCCAATTCGTATTGCACATCCCAAACACAGCATAGTCGGGAACCGGGAACACGTGATCACTTCCGGGAAAAAACGTAAATTTCGTGAAAGTGACATTTCCCTCTCTAGCATGTTCTGCACGTGCAGAAAAACTGTATAAAACGGCTGATCAGACACGTTGGTATCAGAGCAACAAAAAGAACACAAGATATGCCACGTTTGACAGCCATCGAGAGAGAGAGAGAGCCGTTGGAATGGTCCAACAAGGAGCGTCACACGTCGACGTCGCCAGAAGGTTGGGCTGCGCACGCATCACTATCACCAGGTTGATGCAGCGGTTACGTCAGACAGGTCAGACGTCAGACAGGCCCAGGAGTGGAAGACCACGAGTAACCACGACCCGTGAAGATCGTTACATCCGGGTATTACACCTGAGGAACCGCACCGTAACAGCGACGTCCACGGCGGCTACAGCACTGGGACACAGGATCAGTCGACAGACCGTCTACAGGAGACTACGGCAGTATGGTATCCGGCCACGTCATCCCTACCGCGGACCGCTCCTGACACCTCGACACCGGAACAACAGACTGATCTGGGCCAGGCGAGTTCGACGTTGGCAACGGCGGGACTAGGCAGTGTTATGTTCTCTGATGAGAGCAGATTCCTCATCTTCAGAAACGATGGATGGCAGCTTGTATACCGACGATTTGGTGAACGTTTGGCGCCTAACTGTATCCAACAGGTCCGGCCGTTTGGAGGTGGAGGGTTAATGGTTTGGGATGGCATATGTGGTGACGTCAAAACGATGCTTGTCGTAATTCGTGGAAACCTGAATGCACAGCGTTATCTTGATGACATCCTACGGCCTGTTGTGGTGCCCTTTATTCAGCAACAGCCTCGTGGACTCCTTTTCCAACATGACAATGCAAGGCCACACACAGCAAGATTGACACAGAACTTCCTTGCCAACGCCAACGTACAGGTTTTGCCATGGCCCGCATGTTCACCGGACATGAATCCCATCGAGCACTTATGGGACCACCTCGATCGGCAAATCCGACGTCGCCGTGTGCCTCCAGTCAACGTCCAGGACTTGGAACGATGTCTCCTCGAGGAATGGCAACGCATCACTCCCAACGTCATCAGACGTTTGACGTCATCAGTCCGTAGGCGTGTTCTGGCATGTATTGATGCTCACGGTGGACATACCCGCTACTGACTTGACTTTGAGACGTGTGGTGTGACATTTCCCGTTGTTTCTGTGATCAGTGCTCTAACGAAATGTTCATTTTTCGACCCCACCGATCTTTAAAGGCTTGTCATATTGGTTGTACAGATTTTATTGAAATGAAATTTTTGTACAGATGTTGTGAAAGGATTTCTCAAAAGCATAACACCAATCCTAAACTTCTGCATTGTTTAGTTTTTCTTTTATGTCGTTGCAAACAGGTGGTATCGTTTCTTTTGGACACTAGTTTATTTCCATACTTATAAGAAAACTCTGCTAAAAGCAGAGTCTGTATCATGATATATCCCACTTTGTGTCCTGAATAACAGTGACAGAACTATTTCCATAATTATACGAAATCTCTGCCAAAAGCAGAGTCTGTATCATGATATAACCCACTGGTGTCCTGGGCCCACTTGCACAAAGCGATCTTAGCGCTATGACTATTGTAAGCCTATGTTTAAGTATGGGAGTTACGATCATCTTAGCGCTAAGATCGCTTTGTGCAAGTGGGTCCTGGTGTCCTGAATAACAGTGACAGAACTATTTCCATTATAAGAAGAAATCTCTGCTAAAAGCAGAGTCTGTATCATGATATAACCCACTTGTGTCCTGGTGTCCTGAATAACAGTGACAGAACTATTTCCATTATAATAAGAAATCTCTGCTAAAAGCAGAGTCTGTATCATGATATAACCCACTGGTGCCCTGAATAACAGTGACAGAACTATTTCCATAATTATACGAAATCTCTGCCAAAAGCAGAGTCTGTATCATGATATAACCCACTTGTGTCCTGGTGTCCTGAATAACAGTGACAGAACTATTTCCTTTATAATAAGAAATCTCTGCTAAAAGCAGAGTCTGTATCATGATATAACCCACTGGTGTCCTGAATAACAGTGACAGAACTATTTCCATAATTATAAGAAAACTCTGCTAAAAGCAGAGTCTGTTGTACAATTCCGACTATATCACATCAGGGCCCAATTGCACAAAGCGATCTTAGCGCTAAGACTATCGTAAGACTATGTTAAAGTATGGGAGTTAAGATAATCTTAGTGCTAAGATTGCTTTGTGCAAGTGGGCCCAGGTGTTCGCACTCACCACTAGCACCAGTATCATACACACGCAAAGGCAAGTCAACTGTCAAAAAGGGCAATGCATCAGACACCATTTTGGTCACTGATGAACGTGTCCTCCACATGTCTGCCATAAAACATGTTGAAGCCTTACTAAGGCCTTGAATGCTGTAAACCTGATCAAATAACTTTTAAGCAAGATTTGTGTCACCCTCTTTCAAATCTGAGAGAAATAACAGGCTCGGTTGAACCTCAAAAGATGTGAAATGTTGACACTAAGGCTGGAGCTGTTGGAATATTGCTGACATAAAGGGCAAAATGATTTAAAAGTTGAATTCCAGATATAATTATTTACAGGTAGGTGTTAAATTGGAAACTTACTGACAGCGGGGTAAAACAGAAAAACAGCAAATGATAGGTGAGGTGAGGTGAAATGGGGTTTAACGTCGCGTCCAAGATTATTGCACTTATATAGCGACGTGCATGTACGTGTGTGTGTTTGTGTGGCTGTTTGTACCAGTCCCTACTCCGGGCGGACGCCCTACCACTAGACCACGGAGGCGGTCTAGCAAATGATAAGCTAACGAAGCCACCTTGTTAACTCAACTGTAGTCGTTGGTTGGTTTAACGTTTGTATTTCAATTTTATCACGGCGTGTCATACAGGTCTTAAACGTTACTACTTTGGTGAAACCCACCAGCAAGTGCTGCCAAATAACGAAAAATCTAGGATTCGAATCCTCGATCATGAGCTTCAGGCACGACTTTTGGGAGGCAACTCTGCAACTGCTTCCTCTCCTATAGCTTAACGTCCCTATTTGTTGCAAGGACATTACATTGACCGTTCAATTGACAATTGACCTTCAAGTGTTGGTTACTACCTGAGTTATAACGTGACCTGTTTTCGCCAATCTGTAGAAGCCATAAGCTTCAAGTAGCTCCGCCGTAGTTTCACTTAGGTGGATAGCATTTACTGAAACATAACGACATGTAATAAATGTACAAGAAATAATTTCACAGGGACGATCACTGCCAATGCTTATTCTATCATGATACTGAAGAATGCCTGATTCTGATTGATCAAAATAAGATTAAAATCAGGTATCTAATTCCATTCGATACCTCCAAATTGACATGCCGTTTCACAAAAAAAAAACTTGCGCATGAAAAACATCGATCTTTCGAAAGACTTGCATCGATGTATGTAACAATGGATGCAGATAACCAATTAGAATTGCATACAATCAATATCAGAACAACAGCTTATCGAATCTATTTCACACAATTAAGTAAAACTCACACTAACCACTGTGTCACAAACAAAAGCTATCTCTCGGATTTCCTCATGTCGTACAATGCTAAATTCTCAATTTTAAACGTTCTTGTGGTATACGTTATTGTGGACTACGTAACTATGTGAACATCTAACCATAAATAAATCTCAGTGACACTATGTATATATATTTGCATAATATTCACTGATAACTGTTTAAAATGACACACACACACACACACACACACACACACACGTCAGTTACTTGTTTGAGGAAAACCGGAAGTGACGCAGGTCGGAGACCTTTACTTATTTGGTCCAATCTCATTAAAATCAGATCAGAGTTCTCGGTGCCGCTAAACAAAGATCTGATGACATCCCATTACGGGTCAGGTCAGAACGACCTTTCATCCAACCAATCAAAGCGTCGCTTACCAGATCATGAAAGTGACAGTCGGAATGTGTTGTCTCATCATGCAACCTCAAAAACGTTTACACGGGTTATTCCGAACGACAGTTACGGCCTGTACGACTGATTCCGTCAACATTATCGTCTATCTCTCGCTCCGTGGGATAAACATTTGAACAGAGGAGGCGTTGCACAGTACGTGGGAAGCACTGCCATACAATCGCAACAATATATTAGACATTCCGGAATGTTCGTTTGTTCAGTTTTCAAAATTTGAATCGAGAATTGTGTCAACATACGTTAGTCTGAAATTGAAGTCACCAGTTTGAAACGAGTGCCGTAAAGCTCGAGAAAGCTGCTTCCTAATTGGCTGACTTCTTGTTAGTCATTTCAGTGGTCGGTCAAGGTCGCGAAAGGTCGTTCTGGCGTGACACGTAATGGGATGTCCTCAGATCGTTGTTTAGCGATAGCGAGAACTAAGATCTGATTTTTATGAGATTGTGATTTGGTCGAACCGATGAAGCCTGGTGGTAAATTCATAAAAAAAACATCCATGAGGGTAAAGCTGGTATTTAAACCCATGAGCAACATGACCTGCCAGACTTTCGGGACGGAACTCCGCATATACTTACGCTGAGATGTTTTCTCTAGTTTCGCCGCCATCTGTACAGTTCTTCCAACCAGACAATATCGTATGGGACGTTGGTCAGGTATTGTACCTATACACGGCCCTGAAATTGTCAATTGTTATATTAATCATATTCGCACACATTTTAAGTCCATATTTTTGTAAAATTAATTATAAGGGGGGGGGAGGGGGGGGGGGGGGGGGGGGGGGGGCTAAATAACCAAAAACGTCTCGCTAATATCTATTTCCTATATACCCGCGAAGAGGATTACTCTTCAGCAACCCATGCTTGCCTTCAAAGACGACTGGGCTTGTCGTAAGAGGCGACTAACGGGATCGGGAGGTCAGGCTCGCTGACTTGCTTGATGTATGTTATCGTTATCGATGCTCATGATGTCAATCACTGGATTGTCTGGCGCAGACTTGATTATTTACGGACCGCCGTCATATAGCTGGAATATTGCTGAGTGCGGTGTCAAATAACAAACAAAAAACTTGTTTATATACTCATTGCAAAAAGGGTCCTTGCTTTAACAAAGAACATGGCAAGGAGGCTTATGCCAAATACACTACCGGTAGAGCAAAACATCCCTACCCTTTTCTCGAACACCTGGTGTCATTACTGTTTTTTCTGGAATCCATTCAAATACTTTTCAGCACTTTTTTGCCTGTAAGGTCCCATGGGATATTCTTTGGCGTTGACGTTTTAAATGTCAATTAATGGAAAGACACAACAGACTTGGGGTTTGATGTGGCATTAGAGACTGTTGTAAGTCTATGTGTAGTGATTGTCAACGGCAGCAAAATATTGAAGCATTCGTAAAATGTCGATTTCAGATTTCAGCTGTTCGCAGCAGCGAGTGTAATTACCACCCCTGGTTGTTGTTTACTAATGACGGGCTCGATCGCTCGAGACGTTTCGGGAGGGGACAGGTTGTACCTATGTAAGAGCTACGCGTGGGCGATTCCATGTCCTTTCCGATCAGACGTGCGTCTTATCTACTTGCCAAATACGGGAGGCTTAGGTTACCTATCTGCAAACACCGAATTCTTGACAGCTTTCAACACAATTCCGGATTCTAGAACAGTGAGTGAGGATTTACGCTGCTTTAAGCAATATTCCAGCAATGTCGCGGCGGGGGACACCAGCTACCCGACCGCCCCTTCAAGAACAGAGACAGGCTTGTTTCTTAAAATTCTGACTATTCGTGAGAGCGCTTGCTCATTCTGTCACGCATTGCGGTTGCCACTCATTTGTCCCAATGCGTTTTTTTGTGATTGTAATCCTAAACTGCGTGTTTTTATTATTTGTTAATTACTCCTTGACCGTCTCTGTCCATTCACTGATGTCACAATTTAGTTCTTTACTTACCGATTGCTGGCTTTACATTTGCGTTTCAGTTTGGAAACCTCGTAACACTTTGTTTACGGATCCGCCGACCCTAAAAATTTCACCACCGAGCCTGATTATGACCCTTAATGAGCTATAACAACCCATAAATGAATCAACAACCCATAAATGTACTCGAAAAGCACCTGAAGCAGATGCAATGGAGACTATTCATACCTTTACCAGTACTGTTAGTGGTTGTGTACGGTTTTGTTCCAATGTAAACACTATGCTAACTATTCAAAATAGAAAGGTATTGCTTTCAAAGAATACTTTGCCATTGGCGGGGGTGGGGGTGGGAGGGAGTGCTGGAGTAGATATTAATAATATGTTTTAAAGAAACAATTAAAACACCCAAGACCGAAGCTGAAAAGACTCACCTGTGCAGATTCCTATCTGCAACTGGACTCGGGAGTCTGGCACAATCTCTATCTCAAGGTCACTGCAGGAGTTGAGCAGGTCAAGGGCCATGTTTGCTATGTCCGTCACATGCCTCGCCCTACTGTGGACGTTCATTCCTGTAATACACGATCTTCCTCTTAAAATTTCTGACACAAAAGACTGTCAAATAGAACTGGTACTTTTAGTGGTGGAGTCAATCTCATTAAAATCAGATCTTAGTTTTCGCTATGCTAAACAAAGATCTGAGGACATCCCATTAAGGGTAACGTCAGAACGACCTTTCATCCAACCAATCAGAGCGTCGCTTACCACATCATGAAAGTGACGGTCGGAATGTGTTTTCTAATCATGCAACCACGAAATATTTAACACGGGGTATTCCGAATGACAGTTACGGGTTTTATGATTATATCCATACAAGCTAGGCCATCTATAAGCCATTCCAGAATGTTCTTCGTGTCAGTTTTAATTTTTTTAATCGAGAATACGTCAAAACAGTATCGTCAAGCTCGAGAAAGCTGCCTTCTGATTGGCTAATGTCGATTTCTTGTCAGTCATTTCATTGGTCGGTCAAAATTCGCGAAAGATCGTCCTGAAGTGACCCGTAACGGGATGTCCTCAGATCTTTGTTTCGCGGTAGCGAAAACTAAAATCTGATATTAATGAGATTGGTGATGGAGTTTGATTTTGATTTTGCCTTGTATTCTACTTTCCTTTGAATTATAACAGAATTGCTAGGAAAGTAATCACAAAAGTGCCTAAAAGTACACTGAGTGGACTACATGTATCTTCCCACTCTGTCTAGTTGAGATGTTTTTAACAGTATAATTTGTCCCAGAAAGTACTGAGGCATCAGGTTTTACACAAAACTGTAATAGTCCATTGGATGTCCTGAATAAGGTATGGCCTCACATTTCAGAGAAATCCATGTATCCCTTGAAGCGTTAATCGAAACACCAGTTTGTCTCTAACAAACAAATACTAGTACAGTAAACTACGGTTATAACGAACACGCCTATAACGAACTAACGGATATAACGAACTAACTTTTTAGTCCCGACTATATGCTGTAGTTATGCTGTATATATGCTTATAACGAATTACGGTTATAACGAACTAAAATTAGTAGTCCCTTTGAGTTCGTTATAACCGTAGTTTACTGTACAGTAAACTACAGTTATGACGAACACGCTTATAACGAACTCACGGATATAACGAACTAACTTTTTAGTCCCGACTATATGCTGTAGTTATGCTGTATATATGCTTATAACGGATTACGGTTATAACGAACTAAAATTAGTAGTCCCTTTGAGTTCGTTATAACCGTAGTTTACTGTACAGTAAACTACAGTTATGACGAACACGCTTATAACGAACTAACGGATATAACGAACTAACTTTTTAGTCCCGACCATATGCTGTAGTTATGCTGTATATATGCTTATAACGAATTATAAGTTTGAGTTCGTTATAACCGTAGTTTACTGTACATGATTCCCGGCACGCTCTTACCTGCAGCCACGGTATACGTGAAACTAGCCTTTTGTATGATATGGACATCATAGAGAGAAATCCTCTGTTCCACAAGTGTCAGGATGGAGGTCAGGATGTTTATTAGCAGTCCCGGTGTGCAAGCATTAGTCAACTTCTGAAGACTTGGAATCGATAAAGACAACACTGAAACACATTCATAGCTGTGTGTTCCGACTGAGGCCTTCTGCTGGCCAATAAATGGGGCATATCTGGCAGGAACCACTTTGCATAGGACAGAGTTAGATCGGTCGTTTTCGTCCACTGTTCTGGCAGCCAATTCCCCGAGAGCCTTGGTGAGCATTTGGATGTCGTTGGAAAACCTGATCATACAGAAGGGTAAGGGAAGAGTCCCTGCAAGGAAGCACAGAACTGCAACTGCGATGAAGGCTGCCAGCTCAATTTGATGTTTCAGGTGCTTGTTACCGAGTTCCGCCAAAGTGTTCCTGGTTTGTAGAACAGCAACGTTGTGCGTTTTCCTAATTATCTGGCTACTATAGGTTTGGATTTCTCTGCAGAACTGAACATTGGAATCATTATCTGAAAGATGAAA
This sequence comes from Haliotis rufescens, assembly GCF_023055435.1. Lineage (NCBI taxonomy): Eukaryota > Metazoa > Mollusca > Gastropoda > Lepetellida > Haliotidae > Haliotis > Haliotis rufescens. Next base: position 363,497 of record NW_025963786.1, read on the forward strand.
TAACAGGGAGTCCTCATGTGTCCACCACGTTTTCTCACCTATGAAATACCTCGCCAGGTAGATATTGGACAGGAAAGTATTGGCAAGTCTCAAAGCTTCATCAGCATCAAATGCATCGTGTTCACAGTTAACAGGTAACCTGCCTGAGAGTTGGGACAGCTGAAGAATTGCGGAGATGAGATGCTGGTATCCCACATGGTTAATCCAGTTTTCCTGAACATCAAGCTCCCTGAATAAGTCTGTTGTACATTTGAAAGGTTGAAACACCAGTTCACCATAAAAGGCCACGATTTGAGATAATGTCTTTTTGCTATCTTGTCGAAATATATGTAGGTACTTCAACATTTCTGCTCCATTGGAAACAGGGAAACCATTATAGGCTAGACAATATTCCAAGTACTGCAAACCCTTTATTACCTCATCTGAACGTAAGAAAACTAAAAGTGTCTGGTTCCTGTCAATTGGTTGAACAAAGTGCCACTGAGACTGAATCCATTCCTGTGTCAGAGCCTCACCAAGAAGAAGCATTTCATTCGCCACTTGATACGCGTTAATGGCCTGAGAACATAAGACATGGTCAACGTTCCAGGTCATGTTTAGTTGTCTTAAATGCATATACATGTATTTCTCTTAGGTTTGACCAGAAAAACTTCATTCCAAACCTGCAATCGTCGGACATGACACCTCTCTCTCTCTCTCTGTCTCTCTCTCTCTCTGTCTCTCTCTCTCTCTCTCTGTCTCTCTCTCTCTCTCTCTCTCTCTCTCTCTCTCAGGTTTCACCAAACTATTTTCATTCAAAACTCCCATGTGTCGGACATGACACGAATTCCAGGCTCTCGTTACAAGAGTCGTATGACATTAAAACTTCGAATTCCAAAACTATTTTCATATTTGAATTCCAAAAGATTGCACGTGCTTGTTTTGAACTGTCTTGAATTGGTATAGACACGTTCAGGGAGATTCTTGTACTGATAAATAAGCAACATTTGAACACATGCAATTCAGTTATGTAATTCCTCATTTGTTAGGTTGAAGGATTTTGTAAGAATTTTTATTAATCCAATGATACGCCGACATCAAGGGTCCAAGCTTCTGGTCAGAAAATCATATTTTGGATATTCCGAGTATCCTAGCCTACATGGTAGGTCGTTTGTTTGTTTGTTTGTTTGTTTGTTGTTTAACGCCGCACTCCAGCTATGTGACGGCGGTCTGTAAATAGTGGAGTCTGGACCAGACAATCTAGCAGTTGACATCATGAGCATCGTTCCACGCAATTGGGATCGATCACATGCATCAACCAAGTCAGCGAGTGTGACCACCTGATCCCGTCAGTTCCCTCTTACGACAAGCATAGTCGCCTTTTACGACAAGCATGGGTTGCTGAAGACCTATTCTACCCCGGATCTTCACGAGTTCCTGGTAGGTTGTCGTACCAGGCGACTAAATAGATCGGGCGCTCAGACTTGATAACTTGGTTGATTGTCTGCCATTGTACCCCGGCGGCGTTGGACGTTGGTAATAAAATTAATGACTGTTTTGTCCCCGTAGATTATTTACATGTACCGTCATATAGCTGGAATATTGATGAGTTCGGTGTTAATCAACAAACAGGTTATTCAAAATGATAAATGCTACTGAATCCCTCACACACACATGGTAAAGGAGATTTACCATGTCTTGGTAAGTTTGGTAAGTGTGTTTCAGACTGGACTGACATATATAAGGTCGCCATCTGGATAGAGCCATATACTATCGTACACCGATTGTCCATGAACACGGGTGGTCAAGCCATCTAAGGCTCTGCAGTGTAGAGCTCATCTTCCCGAGGCAAGGGCGTTAACTGACTAAAAACGTCGAACTTAGCTGGAATTTCCAGGCTCGATCGTAGCGCCACCAGTGGCTATTACGTTTGAGTCCCTTCTATGTTCTTGCTACTGACCAATCAGATTCCATATCTCATATCACTTGCATATGCTTCAAACAAAATGGCGGCGCCCAGTCAAGACGATCTACTAAAAAATCAATATCTATATTGTTATAAAACGGGTCTTACCCCCCGAAATGCATCAAATCACGTGAGCACCTTGATTAAAAGCATAAAGCAATTTGCAAAATACCTCTCGACGCCAAGTTAGTGGTACACATTCAAATCCTGCAGTCAACCGAAATCTGCACTTGAAATCCATTTTGTTTACGAACCGGATGTCTTGTTCGTTAAGCGATTTGATTTGACTATGCATAGACTCGTTAGTCCAGCCAAAATATAACTCCATGACTGCAGCCTAGTTCTGCAAGGGTGGAAACTGGACTTTTATAGTCCGTTAACTTCCCCGCCTCGGGACGATGTGTAGAGCTGTGGCTCTTTGGCATGCCAGACACCTAGATCGTCGGCTCCGACCCTGGTTCGCACAGATTTAGATTCCTCATTCATGACCAACTCGTGTTATTCAGGGACAAGCCGAATAGCGACTCGTGCCCCTCACATGGCCATTTTTGCGACCGGGATCCGTCTTAGCGCAAATGGGCATACCAAAAACAATTGTCAACTAGTTGCGTAATGGTTCACATATATTTCCCCATATATTATATATATTTCAGATGCAATTTAAAGCACATCAGGACATGCGGAATTATACAGTATGATTGAACACATGAAACTGTGTCTTGGGTATATTTTTAGATGCAAGACATATGTAAAATCAAAAAAAATTTCTGAGGGATTCTTTGACGAAGAACTTGAAATCACACGCGCATTCTGATTGGTTTGTCGTATTTTCGCACATAACATTCATCGATAGGGGGACGAGTCATCATGCAGGTTACAGAAAGGGGCGAGCGGTGTTTCTAGGTCCGTCAGCACCATACCAGTACTCTGAACCCGTGACCATGGTTTCACCAAATTGGTAAATGGCTGGGACCTGCATCAGTTCGACCTTTCTTCCCATATAAAGCTGACATACAGAGCCATACCGTTCAAGGCGGCATTAAATGCAAGCGAACTCACTCGTTTCTCTCCCTACTCACCGCCTGAAGGTTCTCTACCCGTTCCCGTTTTGGACCAACGAAGTACATTGACGACCCAAACAGCAGCCAGATAGGAAACAGCATGAGTAGGGTATTCGTAATCAGGATGAACCGCCTCCTCACATGAGTCATCAGCTTGCTTCCTGTTCAGCATAAAATGATTCTTTTGTTTGTTTGTTTGTTTGTTTGTTTGTTGTTTAACGCCGCTTTCCGCAATATTGCAGCTATATCACGGCGGTCTGTAGATAATCGAGTCTGGGCCAGACAATACAGTGATTGACATCATGAACATCAATCCACGCAATCGGGATACGATGACATGCATCAACCAAGTCAGCGAGCCTGACCACCCGATACCGTTAGTCGCCTTTAACGGCAAGCATGGGTTGGTGAAAATTGGATTTTTGTTAGAGAACTTTTCGATCAGTGCTCTAAAGATAAACAATTAAACATGCATTCTTTCAGGTCACACTGCGTGTCCAGTAAGCAAATATTTGGTGGTGTTTGGGGGAGATAGATAGATAGATAGATAGATAGATAGATAGATAGATAGATAGATAGATGTAATGAACTAATAATGGACACTATACAAATGTTTTCATGTGGCTCATTCGAGTAGATCTACTCGTGAAGATTCGGGTTAGAATAGGTCGTCAGAAGCCCATGATTGTCGTAAAAGGCGACTATGCTTGTCGTAATTAAGAGGCGACTGACTTAGTTGATGCATGTCATCGATCCTATTTGCGTAGATCGATGCTCATGATGTCAATCACTGGACTGTCTGGTCCAGACTCGATTATTTACAGATCTCCATCATATAGCTGTAATATTGCTGAGAGCGGTGTTAAACAACAAAACAAAAAACAAACAAAAATTTAAGTAGCTCATTATCTTTAAATTTCAAGATCATTATCTTTATATTTCGACTCAAGTATCTTGAAATTTTAACATAACCTCTTGAAATTCAACTGAGTATCGTAAAATTCAGTAACAAAATAGCAGTTGGTCCAGACTCTATTATTTACAGACCGCCGTCATATAGCTGGAATATTGCTGAGTGCGGCGTTAAACAACAAACAAACAAACAAATCATACCTTTTCGTTCCCCCTTGCAGGATGATAATTCTTTCAAAACTCCCTCGAGTTCGTTCCGAATGCTCCCAGATCCCTGTTCTTCTTGTTCCGAGTATCCGGCCCAGCCCGGGTCTACCATCGTATGTGCCATGGCCGCCTGACGTAGTACCGACTGCCATACAAAGAATACACGAATATTGTAGCACAATGGTGATCGTAGTAATAGAATCTTTTTTTATTCTCAAGATAGTTGCCACGGCTTTACAATTAACCCTCAACATGGCGAGAGGTTGGCTTGGTGTGATAATAACATTACTTAGAATAATAACTTCCAAAATAACAGTTAATATATCACTTAACTTGTTCTAAAAATAAGTAATTTTTAATTAAATCTAAATTATCCTTAACTTAGTAAAAGAATCTTTATATGGCATTTGACCCGTGAAGATCCGGGTTACAATAGGTCTTCAGCAACCCATTCTTGCCGTAAAAGGCCACAATGCTTGTCGTTAGAGGCGACTAACGGGATCGCTGGTCAGGCTTGCTGACTTGGTTGATGCATGTCATCGTATCCCAATTGCGTGGATCGATGCTCATGATATCAATCACTGGATTGTCTGGTCCATACTCGATTATTAACAGACCGCCGTCATATAGCTGGAATATTGCTGAGTGCGGCGCTAAACAACAAACAAACAAAATCTAAATATAGAGATGTAACTAAACTGAAGGTCAAAAGAAAGTATACCGAGTTTGTTTATAATGTAATTGCAAATTGAAAGAACTGTTGCTAAATTGGAATAATTTATTTAACCATCACTCATTCCTGCAACAGTTTATAAAGTAATCTGTGACTGGGGAATTTTGTGTAAAAATAAATTCAATGAAGACTTTGGTGAGAAATGAATTTACAACCACATGACCCCTACCATGTATGGGGGGTCACGGGTGGCCCAGTCGTCTGAGGCACCGCGATTCGCTGTGCAGAGTTGCGTCCCTTGGGCACGCCAGAAATCAATGATTGTGGGTTCGAATCCCGGTTCGCGCCGATTATGTTTCTAGGTTTGTCAGCACCAAACCCGTGCTCCTGGGTTTCACCGAAGTGGTAAACGTCTGGGGCCTGCATCACTTCGGGCTTTCCTCCCACATTAAGCTGACACGCCGTGATATGACTGGAATACTGTTAAAAGCGGCGTTACGCCCAACTCACTCACTCACTCACTCACCTACCATGTGTGAACTGTTGGAAATGGGTACCCAAAAAATTGAAAATTTACTTATTTTCAAAGATAAGATGACCCGTGAAGATTCGGGTTAGAATAGGTCTTCACCAACCCATGATTGTCGTAAAAGGTGACTATGCGGGATCGGGTGGTCAGGCTCGCTGACTTGGTATCCAAATTGCGTGGATCGATGCTCATGATATTAATCACCGGATTGAATAGTTAGAGATCGATAATAGGAGTGAGTGTTTGAGTGGGTATGGTTTTACGCCGCTCTTAGCACCAGGGACACCAGAAATAGGCTTCATACATTGTACCCATGTCGGGAATCGAACCCGGGTCTTCGGCGTGACGAGAAAAACGCTTTAACCACGAGGCTGCCGCACCGCCCTTGATAAAAGGATGTCGCAGTCAAGTGTGCCATGTCTTGTTATGGGTAGGATAAAGCACGAGGGTTTTTATGATATTTAAAACCGAGGAGCCTCAAGGTTTTGTCCAAAGGGTAAGGGTTTAAAATATCATAAAAAGCCCAGAGGAAGTGTTTTATCTAACTTACAAACAGAAAAAGAAACTTAAAACAACTTTAATCAACATGTTAATGTTTCAAATATAGTGTCCATGAACCTTAGGAAGCGGGCGTAAAATATCTGTTGCTGGCGTACCGTACTTGAAACAGACATTCTTAAAAGCATTGTGATTTATCAGCCCTAGTCCTGCACCATGACCGTGGAATATATTTATTTATTATATTTATTTTACGAAAAAATAATAATTTAGAAATGCATACAAAAGCAAGTCTAGCCAGCTCAAGCTAGCTCTATTCCACAAATCAGCATAGGGATTTTTTTTATTTTTCGAGTCAAGAAGGATATTGTGTAATATAAGATTTCAGAGACTAAATGTTAGTCTATATCAGCCCCTCCGTAGCTGGTGGTACACTCACTGGGCTACAGAAACGAATGTAGCGTGTTCCTCGGGAATATAAAGAAAACATTTGTTATTTGATTTTACATTTCATTAAATTGCGTTCAACATCTTCCCGAGGCAAGAGCGCCCACTAGCCATTTCATCAAAGTCCTGTTTTCACCAAATGCAAAATAAATTTCTAGCGAGAAACAATGTAAACGAAAGTTGTGTTAATAAAATCTCCGGGATATTATATAAGATCCCCGAGATATTATAACATATTATATATTTCTGGGATATAACATAAAATCCAAGGGATATTACAACATCCGGGTTTTTTTATGAGATTTAACCCCACTCGAGAACAATAGGATGGTTTATAAAACTCGATAACAGGAAGTCGTATACAAGTGAGTCATCTCCTGAATATATACAAACGTGAACATTTGAATCCATCATCCAACATAGTCCTTCAAGTAACAACATCAGCTTATATAACGCAGTTCTTTTATCCGTGTGCGTTGCGGTGTGCAACTGACAATCTACATTTTTCTTGCGCTGTTTAGAATCATGGCGGCCATTGAGATGGGTACGAGCCCTTCTAGGTTGCGGAAAGATGCGAGTGGTGCCGAGTGGTGCCGAATGCACTGCCACATACGCGTGTGCCGTGGTTAGATATTTTCCCTACATCACGGAACAAAGAAAATGAATATCATTCGGAACAGTTTTATCAGTCGTATTTCGTGGGTTAAGCCCTGTCTACCAAGATTTCAAAGAGCGCCGTTCGTATCTTACTCAGAAGTTATTTGATGAAGGTTACAGCATTCAGGGCTCAGTGGACTATACATATGTAGAGGACATTTCCAAATTTGACGCATCAGTGATGAAAATCATATCCGATTTCAGTTCCTATTTTGACTTGTACCATATGATCCCGTGTTTTTTGGTGAACAGTTGACTTGCCTTTGCATGTGTTTGTGATGGGTGCCACATGTGGGGCAGGATGCGCTCACCTTTTCGCGAACACCTGGTACCATCACTATTTGACATGCTCATGAAATAGTCGGAATCGTACAATCGACTCGTTCTTATGAGTATGGAAAGGGTTTTGTCGCTTTTATTCTCTAAGTCTCAAAGTTGTTGTCGAAATCAATGTCTGTCTCCAACGCAACATAAGCCGTACGTATTTTAACACAGACAGGGTGAACAAAACACATGTATAAAATACCTATCAACTTGAAATAACAAACACACATACCATACGAGATTTCGTGTGATTTTACCACTTGCTCCATATTTCCTTGATGACCCGTGAAGATTCCGGGGTAGAATAGGTCTTCAACAACCCATGCTTGCCGTAAAAAGCGACTTTGCTTGTCCTTATAGGCGACTAACGGGATCGGGTGGTCAGGCTCGCTGACTTGGTTGATGTAATTCATCGTATCCGAATTGCGTGAATCGATGCTCATGATGTCAATCACTGTATTATCTGATCCAGACTCGATTATCAACAGGCCTCCGTCATAAAGCTGGAATATTGCTGATTGCGGCGTTAAACAACAAACAAACTTAACACTGATAAGCTTTAAGATCATTACACATAACCCTCCTGGTGACGATGTCAAACTTTCCCGATGATAATATAATATTATGTAATATATTTATTTTTCCAGTTCATTATGCATAATTGTCAAGATGTAAAATACATCCTTGTTTATATCATGTTAGTTTGTTGGTTTGTTGTTTAACGCCGCAATATTCCAGCTACATGACGGTGATCTGTAAATAATCCGAGTCTGACAAGGCAATCCATTGATTGACATCATTAGCATCGATCTTGTTTGTTTGTTTGTTTATTTGTTTATTTGTTGTTTAACACCGCAGTCAGCAATATTCCAGCTTTATAACATCGCTCTGTAAATAATCGAGACTGGACCTGACAATCCAGTGATTGATATCACGCGCATAGATCTACGCAATCGGGATACGGTGATATGCATCAACCAAGTTAGCGAGCCTGACCACCCGATCCCGTTACGACAAGCATAGTAGCCTCTTACGGCAAGCATGGGTTGCTGAAGACCTATTCTAACCCGGATCGTCACGGGTCGAGCATATGCATCGATCTACTCATTTGGGATAAAATGACATTCATCAAACAAGTCAGCCAGCCTGACCACCCTTACGACAGTTAGTCACCCCTTGCGATAAGCACAGTGGCCTCGTACGGTAAGCATAGTCGCTTCGCACAGATGAAGATGAAGATCAATTCTAACCCGGATCATATACTGAGGGAAATACATGCACTTTCAAGATCAAAATAAACTTTTAAGATAGTGGTAAACAACCTTCTAATCAACACAAACAACACTCTATGGGTGAACTCCTAGATAATAAGACCGCCTCCGTGGTCTAGTGGTAGAGCGTCCGCCCGGAGAGCGGAAGGTCCGGGGTTCGATACCCGGGCGTGTCATACCAAAAGACGTTAAAAGATGGTACTTGTTGTTACCCTGTCTGGCGCTCGGCTTTAAGAGGCCAAAACAAGACTGGTCGGCTCGGAGTCACTACACTGTGTCTGAGTGGGGTATTCATGTTAAACCACGGCATGGTATCTCAGTGGGCTAGCACTATAAACCGGCATCAGTCCGGACTAGTACAAGCACACACACGTGCATGCACGTCGCTAAATAAGTGCAATAATCTTGGACGCGACGTTAAACTCCATTTCACCTCACCTCACCTAGATAATAATATAACGTTCTTGATGAAAATGAATAATTTCATCGCTCTTAATAGATCTTTTGAATAATTTTGTTTGATAACTTCACAATTCTTCATAAATAACCTTCAGTTCACAATAAATAACTTTCAGTTCGATTTTTGATGTACAACGGATGACAGAAAAAAATATTTCGAACAATCATATTAAGGGACAGTTGGTCCTTAATCATTTAATAATTATGTTTATTAACTATTTCACATTCAAGCCTACGTTTGACAAGATAAGGAACATCATCTCTATCATATTACATGAACACAGTAAGGATCATTCAAACTTTAACGATTACAACCTTCAATGAAATAAACATAAAAAAAAGTACTCAACATCTAAGAACTAACCAAAACACTAACCTCCGTGATTGGGGCACAAACAGCATTCTGACCACTGAGACATTTCTGTGTTAAAACTTATCTTATGAAACGGCTTTATGTAAGCGAACGTGTCTAAAGTTACCATGGGACGTACTCAAACACGTCACGATTCCGTTGGTGTGGGTAACCATGGCAACGAAAGAGAAAGAAAGCGTGTTGATCACAGTATTTACACAATTTGTGAAAACTATTCACGTGCTCTATTATGATTAGGCCTAAGGTGAATGTTTGAAAAGCTAACTGTTGCAACTGTCGTGATAGCAACTTTCTCGTGTGTCCGGTCATTTTCGCCAATAGCTGAAATATTGCCGATGCTACGTTACATAGTACTTATAACTCGCTGCAGTTTTCAGATGAAAATATTATTTCCACATCTGTGACGTCAGTCTGTAACGTTGAGACCCGTGAGGATCCGGGTTAGAATAGGTCTTCGGCTACCCATGTTTGTCGTAAGAGGCTACTAACGGGGCTACTAGATCGAACATGATGTCAATCACTGGATTGTCTGGTCCAGACTTGATTATTTACAGACTCTCATCAAATAGCAGGAATATTGCTGAATGCGGCGTTAAACAACAAACAAACTTTAAGGATGAATTATATTTCCCGAATGGACAGCAGGTTGTCATTTTCATAATGTTCACGCATCTTGAACCAACGTTTCAGTTCAACTGACGGAACCAGTTTGGGTTTTGGCACACCAGCGAAAGATTCTACATTTTGTCGGAAACCCATTTTCCCGAGGCGGGAGTGTCCAGTTTTCACCCTTGACCTTTCGAGACGAAGTTTTTGCCGAAACAGACTCGCTCAGGAGAGGATCATCACACATAGATATCGATAGTCCAATCAGAGAACGTTCTGCTAAATCAACATCCGGGTTCCGATAGCATGCCTCTGCTGTGGCTTCGGTCGCCGTCAAACTTGCGCTGAAATTATTCTAACAATTAAGCGAAAACAAAAGTTTTCAATCAACTCAGCCAAGTACGTTTATGTATTTGCGTGCAAACTTCTTTGTAGACAAGACAAGACAATAATTTATTTGCGTCTCACCCATAAGGTGCATTGTACAGTATACATACAAATCAAAACATGCTTAAAACTTACGGCCAGTCGTAAAATGAATATACATACAATATATACATCATGAATATAAAATAGATCGGCGCTTCAATAAAATATCATAGCAGGTTTTGGCCACGTAAAAGGTGAGATCGGAGCTGGATAGAAGTAGTGTAAATTGCTCACAGTAGGAATAGCCTTTGAAATACGGATCGGTAAAAGTACATCGTTTAAGAAGATCTGTTCTCACATCATTATATAGTGGGCATAAAAGTAAGACGTGTATCTCGTCTTCCACACAGTCTCTACAGTTAAAACAAAATCGCTCTTCTGATGGAATATTAGAATAGCGGCCAGTTTCTAACTTTAATGGTGCTACGTATACCCCGCATCTAAATTTAGCGAGCGCACTTCTGTGGCAACGACTCAGCGGTTTCTTAACGTAATCTTCCGTATCGTAATGGTGTTTGAAACGCCTGTATGTTCTCAGTTTATTTCTTCCCCTCGCCCCTTGTATTGACTGTAGGTTGTCCCACCACTTTGTTTTATACTCTGACATCAGTCTTCCTCTTACTGCCGCGGCAAGGGGCCTCGGTCCAATGTGTGAGCTAGTAGATGTTAAGTGCCCAAGGTCTATTCTCTCAAGACACGACGTCACCCTGGAGTTCCAGTTTTTCTTGAACTTACTGGCCCATAAAAATATCTTCTTAGTGACTCTCCTGTTTGGTGTGTTGACAAGTCTGGCCCAGTGCCTTGAGACTGTGGTCCACGATCTGACACAAGGTGGGATCCAGCCAACCTCCCCATTTATTGCAACATTTGGTGCGTATTTGCCCAGTCCAAGGAAGAAGCGGATAGCACGGTGGTGAACAGCGTTTATCGTCGAATATTCTGTCGTGCCCCATATTGCCGAACCATAGTCCAGACAAGATCAAACCATTGTGTCGTAAAGTTTGCTAAAGTTTGTATGATAACTCGAACGACTGAACGCTTATCGCAGTGACTGGGGAGCAGTGCTATTTTTAGACGACCCAAGCTGGGCGTTCCATGTCACCGCGATATCCAGTGTTACTTGATACTGTGTGGTCTGTGAGCCTCTATTTATTTTAAAAGCGAAGTTAATATATATAATTACTGTTGTAATTTGTGATTAATACATGTTTAAAGGTTCAATATATGGTTTTGTTGGAGGAAAGTACCTCCAAAATTACACACTTGATCGCTCAAGCTACCTCCAGGGTACACGTTTTGCCCAGTCGTCTGAGGCGCCGCGATTCGCTGTGCAGAGTTGCGTCCCTTGGGCACACCAGAAATCAATGATTTAGGGTTCGAATCCCGGTTCGCCCCGATTATGTTTCTAGGTTTGTCAGCACCATACCCGTGCTCCTGGGTTTCACCGAAGTGGAAAACGTCAGAGACCTGCATCACTTCGGGCTTTCCTCCCACATTAAGCTGACACGCCGTGATATAACTGGAATACTGTTAAAAGCGGCGTTAAACCCAACTCACTATCAAAATTACACGCTGGATCACACAAGCCCGACCCTCTCTAGTAGGCAAGTAAAATAAACTCGATGTGTGAAGCATGTTATTTCTTCAGTTGCGTGTACTCATCTCATTTATTTGTGGTAAGACAAAATATTAGCTGATCTGCGTGTACACCGAGGAATCATATACAGTAAACTACGGTTATAACGAACTCAAAGGGACTACTATTTTTAGTTCGTTATAACCGTAGTTCGGTATAAGCATTTATACAGCATAACTACAGCAAATAGTCGGGCCTAAAAAGTTAGTTCGTTATATCCGTCAGTTCGTTATAAGCGTGCTCGTTATAACCGTAGTTTACTGTAGTACTTACTTCTTTCCTTTATACGATATCGTGAGCTCAAATCGATCATAAATTTCCGATATGTCCGACCCTGATACAGACATTAGTTAGAATGTGATTGTTTCTCGGAGATCGAATTGACTATTTCTGAGGAAGAAGTACAAGTGCGTGAGTGAGTATTGTTTTACGCCGCTTTTAGCAATATTCCAGCAATATCACGGCGGGGGACACCAGAAATGGGCTTCACACTATGTACCCATATCGGGAATCGAACCCATGTCGGGCATGACGAGCGAACGCTTTAACCACTGGGCTACCCGACCTCCCCGGAAGAAGTACAAGTGAACCCCTACATGTTGCTTGTCGTAAGAGGCGACTAACGGGATCGGGTGCTCAGGCTCGCTGACTTGGTTGATGCATGTCATCGATCCCAATTGCGTGGATCGATGCTCATGTTGTCAGTAACTGGATTGTCTGGTTCAGACTCGATTACTTACAGACTACCGTCACATAGCTGGAATATTGCGTAAAACAACCAACCCCACATGTTTGAACCTGTGACTGACAATAGTGACGAAAATTATCAGGATGCTCCCCATTTCTGACGCATGGATTACAAGTGATTCCAAAACACAGCTTGGTCCGTTTTTATAAAGTATTTTCTCCAAATCATATTATCCTGTTGCAGTCTTGAAATAGCATTACAAAGATGTCAAAGCGATATGACATAGACTCTGTGAACTCGAGTCACTTGCCAACGTGACACATTCAACTATACACATGGCTGAGTGTTTTATGACACCTGGACTGACTGCCGGTGTAAAGAAATATTTGGACTCCCATAGTATTTGTACCCCCCGGTACTTCTACGATAAAAAAAATCATAGTAATTGGACCCCCCATCCTATAGTACTATGGCCCGTCTGTGGCTATTGGACCCCCTCAATCTCTGTGGATCTTTTGCAGACAGTGTTGATTGTTATTTATTTACCTTTTTCTTGTGTGTGTGTGTGTGTGTGTGGGGGGGGGGGGGGGGGGGGGGGGGGGGGGGCTGGGGGGTTGATTGGTGTGTGTGTGTGTGTGTGTGTGTGTGTGTGTGTGGAACGCCCAGCCGATGGATACTAAAACCTGCTGACGGAGTGTGTCAGTATACAATGAAGTGTGTTAAAGCCTGAAAACACATCGTGGTCACTGATTAAATTTGTATATAACTCGAGGGGTCGGCGTGGCTATTTATGTTAGAGATTATATGTATGTCAAATATATGGATCAGCTTCTTTTAGTTGGCCTTGAGGCGATATGGTACATGTTAAATGCAAAACCCGTGATTATTTAATTGGTATTGTTTATCGTGCAGATAAGAGTGAAGCGCATTGGGAACTAATTGATCAATCAATGGGAAACGCAGTTGATATGAATATGTACACTGTAATTGCAGGAGACTTTAATATAAATATACTTCGAGAGAATAATCCATAAATCGAGTATTTGCAAATGGTGCATAGTCTTTAACAAATTATTAAAGAACCTACTAGGATCACCCAACATCCCAGTATGTTGATAGATTTACTTTTTGTGACGGACGTTGATAGTGTACGGGACACGGGAAAACTTAATCCAGTTTATAGTGACCACTGTCCAACTTTCGTAACCATCAAAGAAATTATTCCTAAATCTCATTCCTTTATACGTAAAGTTTATTATTATTATTCCATTACAGACCTAGATGGTTTCAAAACTAAGTTGCTGAATATTGATAGTGATTTATTATTCTCATCGGAGGATGTGAACACAATTACTGATGAACTTACATCTCGAGTAATACACGTTTGTGATACACATATTCCCAATACAATTTTTACCGTACGATCAAAGGATCCACAGTGGATAAAAATCATTCTTCCAACTTTTTCAACTTGGAGACAGTAATTAGCAGTGTCTTCAGTGTCAAAAGTACTGCTAACAGCTTCAGTAGCAGAGCCATTAGTGATGTCATTTGATTGTGACGTCATAGTAACCAGTGATGTCACAATGGTCTGCAAAGCATTGTGATGTAATTTCATTGCAGCGATATCTACAGTGTAGATATCGCTTGATCTCATCCCAGCGATATCTCCTGTGGGAGCCAGTTTTGGATGATAAACTGCTGTAAACCACAGTGTAATATTGTATCCTACCCTCGCGGAATATAAAACGAGTACCCACCAGGTACAGAGTTCCGGCGCCCTGGCCCAATAGCCACAGACGAGCCATAGTACTATGGAATGGGGGGTCCAATTACTATGATTTTTTTTATCGTAGAAGTACCGGGGGGTACAAATACTATGGGAGTCCAAATATTTCTTTACACCGGCATACGTTTCCTTAAGACGTGCGGATTGAGTGGCGTTGGGTGAAGCAGAAAATTATATACTCCACTTCAAATCCAGGTTACTTGACACGCCTCCTCTAGTCATACTCCAAACATGCATGCAACCCATGGTATTATATATATAACACAACTCCCCACTAATAATGAAACGACCCCGTATATTCTGTACCCACCTGGTGGTAAAACCCAACCACCCTGTATGCTGATGCGTGTTCATTAAGCCACGCCTCCTTGTTAGCGCTTTTAATTTTCTTTTTGGTTGTAAGAGATACAGAGCTCAAAATACGTACTTTTTATTAAGCGCAACTTTACGTTTTCACACCTTTTTCTCGGCCATCGTATTGTACATCATACTGGCAACATAATTATGTGACCCGTGAATAACCGGGGTATAATAGGTCTTCAGCAAACCATGCTTGCCATAAAAGGCGACTATACTTGTCCTTATAGGCGACTAACGGGATCAGGCTCGCTGACTTGGCTGATGCGTGTCATCGTATCACAATTACGTGGATCAATGCTCATGATGTCAATTACTGGATTGTCTGGTCCAGACTCGATTATATACAGACAGCCATCATATAGCTGTAATATTGCTGAGTGCGGCGTTAAACACCAACACAAACAAAACATAATTATGAATGAAAAATGTATCACTATATTTCATGATACTTGCACTTTAGATTTAAAAAAGTTATTTCATATTTCTGCATGGGCTTTTGGATAACCACACACTGAACGATAATGAAATGTGACCTATTTAAATAATACACAACCCATTTTAGTGGTGTTGTATTGTGTCTAATACGTAAACATGTCTCTTAACGTAAGGGTGCAGGCAAGTAGGTGGAACCGCCAATCAGTTGGCCCTGTTCGTGGATTTTCAACTTAGGACACCGCTCATTGAAGGTTTCTTTTTAAACCCACCTCTAATAAACCACAAGGTTAGTCTTACATTTGGCATCTTAGCAAACTAATCAAGTGTGCTCTACCCCCATGTATAGTGTGTAATAAAGTATAGTTTTGACCTGAATTATTATAACTTCAAAGCAGTCGAACGCAATCTATCAATTCTTCAACTCCTAGTATTATCTATGCATCTATTCTTCAACTCCTAGTATTATCTAGCTAGCTATTCTTCAACTCCTAATATTATCCATCTATCTATTCTTCAACTCCTAGTATTATCTATCCATCTATTCTTCAACTCCTAGTATTATCTATCCATCTATTCTTCAACTCCTAGTATTATCTATCCATCTATTCTTCAACTCCTAGTATTATCTATCCATCTATTCTTCAACCCCTAGTATTATCTATCTATTATTCAACTCCTAGTATGATCTATCCATCTATTCTTCAACTCCTAGTATTATCTACCCATCTATTCTTCAACTCCTAGTATTATCTAGCTATCTATTCTTCAACTCCTAGTATTATCTATCGATCTATTCTTCAACTCCTAGTATTATCTATCTATCTATTCTTCAACTCCTAGTATTATCTATCCATCTATTCTTCAACTCCTAGTACTATCTATCCATCTTTTCTTCAACTCCTAGTATTATCTACCCATCTATTCTTCAACTCCTAGTATTATCTAGCTATCTATTCTTCAACTCCTAGTATTATCTATCGATCTATTCTTCAACTCCTAGTATTATCTATCTATCTATTCTTCAACTCCTAGTATTATCTATCCATCTATTCTTCAACTCCTAGTACTATCTATCCATCTTTTCTTCAACTCCTAGTATTATCTACCCATCTATTCTTCAACTCCAAGTATTATCTATCTATCTCTTCTTCAACCCCAAGTGACCCAAAAGCGGAAGGTCCGGGGTTAGATCCCCGGTTGCATCATACCAAAAGACGTTAAAAGATGGTACTTGTTGTTACCCTGTCTGGCGCTCGGCATTAACGAGATAAAACAAGGACTGTTCGGCTCGGAGTCAGTATACTGTGTCTGAGTGGGGTATTCATGTTAAACTGCGGCATGGTATCTAATCGGCATCAGTCCAGACTAGTACAAGCACACACACACACACACACACACACACACACACACACACACACACATGCACGTGCATGTACCTCGCTATATAAGTGCAATAATCTTGAACGCGACGTTAAACCCAATTTCTCCTAGTATTACCTATCTATCTATTCTTCAACCCCTAGTGCTATCTATCTATCTATCTATCTATCTATCTATCTATCTATTAGTATTATCTATCTATGTATCTACATGTATCTATTCCCCCAAACTCAGTAATATTATTTATCATTCTATGTATTCTTCAACCCCTAGTGCTATCTATCTATCTATCTATCTATTAGTATTATCTATCGATGTATCTATCTATTCCCCCAAACCCAGTAATATTATCTATCATTCTATATATTCTTCAACCCCTAGTGCTATCTATCTATCTATCTATCTATCACACGCATTAAAACCACACAGATCACTGCCGCTGCCCTCAGTATGTATTGACATGTACATGTACAACGTTCACAGAAATGGGAATGAAAAGATTTAACATATGCCATATTTAATTAAATTAGACCCGTCAAAACTCCGGGCTAGAATAGTCCTTCAGCAACCCATGATTGTCGTAAAAGGCGACTATGCTTGTCGTAAAAGGCGACTAACGGGATCGGGTGGTCAGGCTCGCTGACTTGGTAGATACATGTCATCGATCCCAATTGCGTGGATCGATGCTTATGATGTCAATCACTGGATTGTCTGGTCCAGACTCGATAATTTTCCAGATCACCGTCATATAGCTGGAATATTGCCAAATGCGGCGTTAAACAACAAACAAACAAACATTAAATTAATCTGAACTTAGCATGTGTATCATTGTATAATATAATCCTTACATAAACTTACATGTATCACCGGATGACGGATTATGATTATTTTAACGTTTTTATTGGTCTAGTCTGTCTTACAGACCCTGATACAAAATATATATCAAATACAGCCCATGCAAGTCTATAATGTTTGGCAAGTCTAGATCACTGCAGTATCAGAAAATGAAGAGAGTCACTGGGCTCCTTTTTTATATATGTTTATTAACATAACTAAACAACTGTTTTTTTATGTACGATATGTTCATTTCAAAGACTAGATTTCAGTCTATTATTGGTCGTATTGGTATTTTTACACGATATGAAAATTTATTTCCAATTTTCAAAATTGTGCGAAATTCTGCACGAGCGAAAAACGATGGTCTAAATGTTGGAAATGGGTGGTGATTTCCAGGGTTAGCAAGATAACCCATTCCCTCCGGACCATCAATATAATGTGAGCTCTGTGAGTTAATATAGGTTGTATATCCACTTCTCGGGAAATTGTAGCAGTGCTAATTTGCATATAGATTGGGATTACCTCCCTTTGATAATTTCTGTTTGTCATGAGTACGATGTTATGTCGATCTGTTTGTGTTCCTGACTTGTACCCTAACGCTTATTGTATTAAGGCCTAAAGTGATGTTTGTCGCAGAAGCCAGGTGCGAGTGTTTTACAATAAAAACGGGAAAGACCGTCAGATGTAAACAAACGGAAATAACTCTATCGATATCGCGCTCACTTCGCGAGACAACTATAGTAAAACGAATTATATGTGACGGTTGAATAAGTATAGATCGTCTAAACTATTTCACATTTAAAATCTAATTCATATATATTGCTACATTTGATCATATGTTGAAAATTGAACCTGTATGTGAAAAATTAAGTATAATAAGATATTTTATGAACGCCCTCTATAGTCAAATTGTGAACGACAGTCAGTTTACCAAGGGAGACAACTCCATCGTAAGACGAGAAACACGAGCCTTGATCGTGCAGCAAGGCAATATATGCATCTGTCATACAATTCATAACCTTTTCATTTAGTTCCGCCCTTGAGATACATTTTACCACGTATAATGACTTTCGTTATGAATTACAAAATATATGAGTACGGTAGTGCATTTTTTAGGCTAAATCATCAGTTAGAAGAACAAGTGTGGATGATAAGCGATATTGCGGAGGAATATCGCGAGGTGCTATCTACCAGAGGAGACTTTTGCCGAGGAAGTTGAGAACGAAAATCGAGTGCTCACTGATCCATTGACCGGGGTAATAATAGTGTAGCGCTATGAGCATCCACTTGGTGAATGGAATCTGGCGCATTATAAATGCACTTATTATTATTATTATTATTATTATTTTTATTTTTATTTGTTGTTGTTGTTGTTGTTGTTGTTGTTATCTATAGCACTGAGTTATGAAGATCGCTGCATGTAGCAAGATCAACAAGGGGCCGACCTTTACAAGGGCAGGTGGGCATTGTGCGGCCAAGAGCCGCGATGGGGTCCTTCAGGGAAGACGTGACCCGACTGTAGGAGACCCGTGAAGATCCGGGATAGAATAGGTCTTCAGCAACCCATGCTTGCCGTAAAAGGCGACTATGCTTGTCGTCAGAGGCGACTAACAGTATCGGGTGGTCAGGCTTGTTGACTTGGTTGATGCATGTCGTATCCCAATTGCGTGGATCGATGCTCATGATGTCAATCACTGGATTTGTCGGTCCAAAATCGATTATTTACAGACCGTCGTCATATAGCTGGACTATTACTGAGTGCGGCGTTAAACAACAAACAACAGCAAACCTTACTTCTCACCTGTGTTGATGCCGATACGAAGTTGAATGATCATCGAGTCCCTCGCCGGTCGAGTTGCGGCGTTAAACAACAAACGGCAACCAACTTTGAGTACAAACAACATGTAATGTATACGAAAATAAACATTTGGTATTAATTGTATGTATTTTGCCTGATCATTTCAGACATCGTTTATACATTTAGATATTTAAATATTCTAAGGTTTTTTTCTCCAAGCAACTTATCCTCCCTTGAGCTTGTCATCAGATGTTTGTTGCATGTACATGCAACTTCAAGTTATGTATTTGATTCGTGTCAATCTCATGAAAATCAGATCTGAGTTCTCGCTGCCGCTAACTAAGATCTGATTTTAATTAGAATAGATTGGTGTTTACACTGTCGGTTTCCTGATAATGGACAACATTTAAGCCTCTGGGGGAGTGAGTGAGTGAGTTAGATTTTACGCCGCTTTTTAGCAATATTCCAGCAATATCACGGCGCGGAACACCAGAAATGGGCTTCACACATTGTACCCATGTCGGGAATCGAACCCGGGTTATGGCAAGAAGTCGACCTGGAACATATCTATCGAACAACTACATTTGTTGCAACCAAGAAACTGGTGCCTTCAACATGAAAAAGACAGAATCATTTGTCATCAAAGTGTACAATCCAGCATCGACTGCAACTAACATTAATACACTTACGGCTGACATGTTCCACAGAGTTGGAGACCTAGAGGAACTCCCTCCACACAACCTCTACTCAGATGTCAGCACCAGTGCATCACGTGGTGTTCTGCACACAAAGGAAAGGCTGACATTCCACCATCACAAGAGTATGTGGACGTCTACTGAGGATGTCATAGAACCCATCCCAATGACCAAGAAACGAATGCCAGCACTGTGTCTAGAATTGCTCACCTGTAAATGCACAACAGGCAGATACTCCTCATCCAGATGCAGCTGCGCCAAGAACGTCATGGGATGTTCCCTTGGATGCAGTTGTGCTATGTCATGCCTAAACAGTAACAACTTACCTACTTTGCCAGAAGAGATGGACTCTGACGGTGACTAGAGATGACATTATTTCACAGCCCTTGACTCTGTGATGTAATTTTTAATACTTAATTATACTACAAGTATTCTCATGGATTTTTTTGTCAATAAAATTCAAGATGGCCACCATAAATGCTCACAGAAAAACTTGAAACATCATTTTTCTTTATGAGTTTACTCTTTTCGTGTTTTTAAGCATTGTTGCAATTATTCCACTCATCCACTACATCAACATAATCTACCACCATATCTCAATAAGCAATTTTCGTCAAAATTGTTTTTTTGGGGGGGTGGGGTAACATTGTATACAATATCTCAGCCCCTATGTAATATATTTTCATTTTGTTTTTTGTATAGGATAGTACAATTATTCAGGCAGATTTTAATACCCATTTATAGTGGTTTTATTGTAAAAATTCAATGGAATTAGTGTTTTACCTACTAACAAGGTTTGAAAATGAAGGAAAAAATATGATTTTTACCAAAGTTTCCACTGAGAATTTGAATAACATTTATATGAAACAAAATGTTTGCCAAATTCAGATAACTGAACTCATTACCTGTAATCAAAGACATAATTTGGATAGTTTAATTACTTAATAAAAATGTTACAGCCAATTTTGTCAAATTATGCATTTTTCCTTCAATTTATGCAATTTTAACCTCCTGAAAACTCACGCACACACATGCAAGCTTACTACCCAATGAAAATTGTGTACAGATACCTCCTTTATGCAATAGAAAAGGTTTAAGGTAAACAGGAAAATGTGGGAACGAAAATCTAAACTAAGCCTCTTTTCCGCTGGAGGCCAACTGACTATTCGGCGTGACGAGCGAACGCTTTAAAAAAAATAATAACCACTAGGCTACCCGACTGTCCTGCCTCTGGGTGAACAAGCATATGACATGACAAGGTCCCATTTGAATATGCCTGTACAATAGGCCTTGTCAGTAACTACTACAGTCATGTAGCCCCAATAAACACAGAGACTGGGCGATACACAAATACACCGGTGGAGGAGAGAACGTGTTTTTACTGTAAGGATGAAGTTGAGGATGAAACCATGTTTTATTACACTGTCCCCTTTATAATGATGTACGTTCTACCCTCTTAAGTATATGTGTGGATAAATGTTGTACTTTTAATGATTTTACAGATGTACAGAAAGTTAGTTTCATCTTATCTCATCCGGATGTTGTTTTTTATTCCGCCAAAACCTGCAAACTTTTAATACAGAAGCGGAAACAAGATTTATACTGTAATCGGTAAAGGTTTTATTTTGTGTATATTTTATGATATTTCAATGGTATATTTTCTATGTTCTTAGTTTTGTAGTGATAACCTTTTATGTGTATATAGTTTTATGTTTTGTGCAGTTTTAGTTCATATACAGTCTCTCGTAACCCTTATAGGGCGGCTCACTTTTTATTGTATTTTGTATAGCATATTTTTACCCTGTACTTGTGAGGTGAGACTTAAATAAATTATCTGTCTGTCTGTCTGTAATTGTGTCTCTTGACACCCAATGTCATCTCATCGAATCCCGTTTACAAATCAGGAGTAAGGCTACGCCCACAGTAATTGCCACAGCAAGCAATGTTTTTTTTATGACGGTAAAGCTAAAGTTGAATAGATCTGTCCGATAGGCCTCAGTCGGTTAAATACATGAGAGCGGACATACTGAGAGTCCCCAGTTGAATAGACCTGCCCGAGAGGCATCGTTTAGTTGGTTAAGGTATCATTGTGTATCTCTCACTCTCTGTAAATTGTTGAAGATAAGGCCCTATTTGGACAGACACGTGGAAGAGGCCTACAGTAGACTACGGTTATAACGAACTCGAGGGGACCACTATTATTAGTTCGTAATAACCGTAGTTCGTTATAAGCATACATACAGCATATATACATCAAATGACCAGGACTAAAAATAAGTTCGTTATATCCGTCAGTTCGTTATAAGCGTGTTCGTTATAAACGTAGTTTACTGTAGTTTACTCAGTTAGGGTAAGTGTGCACACATCTCACAACCACTGCCCACTATATATAGCTACCCATTGAACAGACTATCCCAAGAGCCCTCACTTAATCGGTTAAATCCAAGTGTCACCCATCAAACTGATTGGAAATAAGTATTGCCGCTCCTGTTGTAGTTTGTTTAGAATGATAACCGTTTAGAGTGAGTGAGTGTGGTTTTACGCCGCTTTTAGCAATATGCCAGCAATATCACGGCGGGGGACACGTCTGGGCTTCACACATTGTACCCATGTCGGGAATCGAACCCGGGTCTTCGGCGTGACGAGCGAATGCTTTAACCACAAGGCTACCCACCGCCCCTGATAACCGTTTAGAAGCAAATGCAATTAACGAATGAAGCAGAACTTCTAATTATCTCTTGAAATACCACATGTCTATGGTGGCCGAGAGGGGACATCGCTTTCTCGCTTTCTCGCTTTCTCGCTCTATCGCTTTCTCGCTTTCTCGCTTTATCGCTTTATCGCTCTATCGCTTTCTCGCGGTTAAGCAATATCCCCTCTTGACCACTACAGGGGCCGCATGTGATATCTGCTGCAATTGGGAGGTAATGTTGAACTTTTCTCACTATTTACTTAAAACATAATGTAACTGTACAGACGTAGGTGATTTTAAAACAATCCACCGATTTTTGCGTAAAATGTAATTGATTTATTTATGGCCCTATTCAGTTGTTTGTGACCATCACGCCGAAAGCGCGTGGCAGATCATGGCAATACGCTCTAAATAAATCAGGTTAAAATCTAAATATATACTTTTCAAAAAAAGTTAAGAAGACTATGGTTAATTAGTCATGGCTGATTGTTTTGCAAAAATACAATCTTATAATTGTGAGTGTTCTATAACTTGTTTTCGGTAGTATATGATGTTACAGAGTGTCATAAGGTTGTCCGTAAATGTTCTTTTTGACATTTGATGTATGTTTAACTTGAATTGTGTTTCTTGTCTTGTGCAAATCTACAAATATATGTACTTGCATATAGTAATTTGATAAACACCGCTGTGAGTGAGTGAGAATGGTTTCACGTCGCTTTTAACAAAAATCCAGTAATATCACGGGTTACACCAAAAATGGACTTCACACATTGTACCCATGTGGGAAATCGAACTGGGTCTTCGGCTTGACGATCGAACGCTTTAACCACTAGACTACCCCACTGCTCCTATCGCTGTGGCGTTACCACAGTTGATATGTGTACTTGTGTTAACTACACATATGGAGAGACATAATTAGTGTGGCCACATAGTTAAGGTTGATTGTGTGTGTGTGTGTGTGTGTGTGTGTGTGTGTGTGTGTGTGTGTGTGTGTGTGTGTGTGTGTGTGTGTGTGTGTGTGTGTGTGTGTGTGTGTGTCCGACTCATTGTCTGTGTAAAAAGGTAGTAGATAACTACATAATTCACATCAGAACGCACAAATGTTAACCATACAGTTAAAATGGATAGAGAATTGCTACATAAATATGTATATTCCTGCCTGAGCCTATACTATAATTGGATATCTAATCTCTCCTGGCGGGAAAGTTAAACTTTATTTTACAAGCACTTTAGCATTAAATTTAATTCCTGAAGACAGTTTGATCGAGAGTCATTATAAGAAACGAGTTGTTTTTAAAAAATATTTACAACGCATTTCATTTATATTGTCCAAGGAATGGGTTTACGGGTTAATGACGCTCTTGAAAGTCGTATATGTGACTTAAGGTAGAGATATATATCTAATTCATCTGTATTTTGTAAGGGAAACATATCTGTGTACATGTATGCATAATGTACATGCAACTTAATGAATATAATTGTGATCCCGAAATCGGACGAGCACATATTCGGCTTCAATTCCAAATCTAATTACCGAAAAAAATAATTCTTTGGACTTTGCAAACAATACAAACTGGCTAATAAAACTGACATATATGATCTCCTTTTTATCAGTTTTAAGTTTGATGGAGGAATGGGAGGAGGGTGTGTGTGTGTGTGTGTGTGTGTGTGTGTGTGTGTGTGTGTGTGTGTGTGTGTGTGTGTGTGTGTGTGTGTGTGTGTGTACTATGAACAAAATGAAAATATGAACAGTGACTATCTGTATTCTTTGAATCTTGCTTATTTATTACACTACAAGAAAATATGCAAGCTAAACGAGAAAAAATTACGTGTGTATTTTGTAACATATTTATCTACTACAAGATGTTTCAAAAATCTAATCATAAGAGGCAAAATAGCGATGAGGATTACAGGATCACTAAATATCAGCAAAAACCGTTTTAATATACGGCATTATGGGAAATATCGCTTTCTCGCTCTATCGCTTTCTCGCTCTATCGCTTCCTCTAATGACTAACCATAGTCATATGAAGGAATCGGGTGTTCTTTAACTTCTTTTGTATAGTATGTACTATAAATCTTGAAACTAACGTTCGAGTTAATTATAAATGCGAAAAATAAGCGTAGACTTAATTACCGTATTCGACGTAATAAGCGCCCAGGGCGCTCTCAAAATTAGAATATTATTTTGGTGAAAAGAAAGTTGAGTTGAAAGATTAATTTCGTGGTTTATGCTGACAGCCTCAAATGTTTATGTACAACAGATATATTATTCCCGAATTTAATTGCCCATAATTAAGTGTGCATATAACGAGTGCGTTTTATACGCGAATAAATAAGTCTTGTGTACATTAATCAATCGGAAGGGGTGCTAATTGGGATTGTTCACTAGCCAATATATTAGCAAATATCGCCGTGGGTTTTTTTTAGAGCGGGGCGCTTATTACGTTGAATACGGTAATTATACTTTGCATTGATGTCTCAGAAATGACTGTTGATAAGACGGCCTCACTGAACACGTTGAATAGAGGAAATACCAACTTGAATATAAAACCAATCAACTATCTATCTGAGAACAATAAATATGTCATCCAAAAACTAGAAATTACATAATGGACATCCGGTAGTATTACCATTGCTTGGGTGAGGACTTCCACTTTGATGACATCTACTCCGCAAACAGAATAAACATTGATATAAACGTTGTTTTTAGGAAAACACTATTGCTTTTTAGGAAGTACGTACTACTCAGCGCTATTAAGCGGTGTGATTTGCTATTTGTTTTGATAACTTGGCCTGGGGGCGGGGGATCCAATAGCTAAATAGGGCCATAAATCAATCAAATTCTTTTTTACGCAGACATACTATCATTAAGTAGTCTGTTGTGTAGATATCAACATGAACAGCGAGGCCGGTTTTGTTGACATGGTAATGGCGGCCCCCGTGACGCCAGTGCTGGTTGAAGAAACTGAAGTAAATACTAGGAAAAGGGGTCACTCTAAGGTTGTGGAAGACAATTTAGAGCATTTAACTTCACAACACAAGAAATCCAAAAGCACTAGTGACACAACTAGATATGAAGTTGAAGTAATAGTACATTCAAGCAACGACAGTAATAAAAATGAAGTGCCGGCCAAAAATCTCTCTTCAGTACTTCACAACACTGACAATACAAAGCAGAACAATGAACTATTGATTTTAAATGCTGTTACTGAACTCTCTAAAGACCTAAAAGGGGCAGTTCAATCACTCAACAAACGTATGGATGATCTTGAAACCAATCTAGAAACAAGATTAGTGTCTTTGCTAAGTCACACCATTGAATCAGAAGTTAGTAAAGTTAGAAAATAATTTAAAAGAGACTTTGACAGGGTACAGGAGAGGATGGATAATATTGAGAAATCTTATGCAGAAATAGTTAAAAAAACTAGGGACTGTGAGAGAAAACAATACCATTGTCATAAAGGGATTAAAACCTCAAAAAGAAAATGAAACACAGCAAGAATTGACCAAGAACGTTGAAGCTCTGATTCATAAAACACTTGATTCAAAAGATGTACAAGTCAAGAAGTGCAATAGGAAGCCTCACTATAAAGGAGACAACCCTGGACATATCATGTGTGAATTAGAAAATGAAGAGCAAAAAATCCCAGTGCTGAAAAACAAACATAAACTGAAAAACACAGCGAATATGAAGAAGGTCTACATTGACTCATTTAAAACAAAAGAAGAATTGAAAATGGAAGGAAATATGAGATTGATGCTGAAAACTTCAACTGAGAACAGCAAATGAGACAACACAAGTAAAGCACAGATAGGGCCTTCGGCTTAGTATATAGAACTGTAGAGGTTTCACGAAAAATGACAAAAATATAGACAATTTTAATTTTAGATGTGATGTTGTTGATATTTTAGACTGTGATGTTTTGGGATTGTGTGAGACATTTTTACGTAAAGAAGACACCATAAATATTGAAAATTACAAATGGTTTGGTCAAAACAGGTCACATCTGCACAAAAAGGCCAAAAAGAGGATCTGGAGGGATTGGATTCTTAGTTAAAAACTACCTAGCCCCATATGTTGACAAGTTAGATGATTTTAATTATGAAGGACTACTATGGTTAAGAGTAAACCGAAAACAGACAGATGATATTTATCTATGTGTGTGCTATTTACCACCAAGTGGAAACAGTAGAATGATTGACAGTGATTTTTTCTTCTCTGAACTTCAGAAGCAATTCTACATTTATCAAAATAAGGGCTTAATATATCTCTGTGGAGACTTTAATGCACGATGTGGGCATCTTCAAGATATCATTGAGGGTGTTGATGAAGTGAAGCTAAGGCAGGTGGTAGACAGCGTTGTCAACAACAATGGTGAATCTTTCATATACTCCCTGTCTGCAAGTGGGCTATGCATGTTAAATGGACGGATAGGTAAACATGGTTATACATATGTGAGTAATCTGGGCACGTCTGTGGTTGACTACATTGTGACACCATATGAACAACTCCCGTTTGTAAGTGATTTCCTTGTACACAGGATGACTGAGTTGATCAATGTGAACAATCCGGAGGTACCAAGCAGCACACCTGGCCACTCAGTGGTAACATGTGTAAGTGATGTGAACTTGCAACTAGAACATGAAAGTACCACCACAAAATCAAATCTTCACTCAACCTAACATCTATTAAAAAATACAATATATGATGTGTCAAATACCCCATCCCTGTTTTTAGCTTGCAATGATAATGTAACACTGCTGCAGAATTGGATACGAAATATAGAAGATAACATGTTACAACAATCTGAGTTAGATGGAATGTATGACAGTTTTGTTGAGCTAGTGAAAGAAGAAATGAAGAACTCTCTACCCCACAAGCATGTCACCCGCAATTCAAACAGAAGAAATAATAAGTCCAGAAGAAAGCCCTACTGGTGTGATGATTTGCAACATAAATGGGACTTAGTCTGTAAGAATGAAACATTATGGGTTAAAAGTAAACACAGTTCAAAACAAGAAAGAAGAAAACTAAGGGAACAATTCTGTAATTCAAGGAAACAGTTTGATAGATTGCATAGAAGACACAAGAGAATGCATCAAAAGACTAAGCAAGATAAACTCACTGAATCATTATCAAATCCATCAATATTCTGGAAAGACATAGGAAAAATCGGAATACAAAATGAACGGAAGCCTATCATCCCAAATGAGGTAATACTTGACAACAAGGAAATCAGCACAGACCATGCGGAGATAATGAAGAAATGGAAGAATGGCTTCAGTGATCTGTATAATCCTTGTATAAATACTAGTAAGCAGTGTGAACTCAGTGTGACAAATGACAGTAATATCAGTGACAATGTAGTCAGTTGTGATGTTTTGAATCAACCAGTTAGCAGGTTTGAAGTCAGTACTGCTGTAATCTCAATGAAATCAAATAAGCTTCTGGTATGGACTGCATACCAGCTGAGGTGATAAAGAATCAGCCATCTATAGACATTTTAACCCGTTTTTACAATGTGATCTTTAAATCAGGTCTGGTCCCCAATATTTGGAAGAAGGGAGTCATTAATCCAATCCCCAAATCTGGGGCAGGTGACCCAAGATTACCAACTAATTATAGAGGCATCACTCTTCTATGTGTGACTTATAAAGCATATGCCAAAGTCCCCAACAACAGAATCAGCACCTGGCTGGAGACTAATGATCTGCTTCCACTTTACCAAAATGGTTTCCGCAACGGTAGATCATGTCAGGATCACCTAGAAACTCTCACTAAAATAATATACAATAGGAAGATGTCAAAACTATCTACTTATGTATGTTTTGTTGACACGCGTAAAGCCTTTGATTCTATACAGAGAAATATGTTGTGGCATAAACTACAACATCAATTTGGAGTTCAAGGATATATTTTGAGATCTATTCAATCTCTCTACCAGGATATGCAATGTTCTGTCAAGGTGAATACTGACAAAACTGACTGGTTTGATGTTACTGTTGGGGTCAAGCAAGGCTGTTGCTTGTCACCCACACTATTTTCTATGTATATAAATGATCTAGCAGATGCTTTAAGTGAACTTCAGTGTGGAATAAACATTGACTCTGTCAACATTTCGTTCCTAATGTATGCGGATGATATTGTCCTCATCGCACCTAATGAAGATAACTTACAAAAGCTTCTCGATTGTTTACATCAGTGGTCTACCAAATGGAAGCTAGCAGTGAATAGAGACAAAACAAACATCATGCACTGTAGAACAGCATCAACGCCTAGATGTGATATTCAGTTCAAATGTGGAAATGTCAATATCGGTTATTGTACAGAATATAAATATCTAGGAATGTGGATCAACGAACATTGTGACTATAGGAAAACAGTTAAAGAAATATGCAAAGCGGCAAACAGAGCACTTGGAGTTATTTTCATTAAGTTCAACCATTTGGGAGGTTTAAGCCATGCAGTGTACACAAAATTATTTGATAGTTATGTGCAACCAGCTCTTAACTATAGTGCAAGTGTGTGGGGCATAAATATGTACAAAGAAATAAGTTATATTCAGAATAAAGCCTCCAGATTCTTCTTGGGAGTGAGAAAGAATGCCTCTAATGTTGCCGTCAGAGGAGAGATGGGGTGGAGAAGCCAAAATACTAAAATTAAAATTGAAGTTCTTCGAAGTTTCCATAAAATCATCACCTCCTGTGAAACATCTGTGTGTTCCATAGTCCATAAATGGCCATTTAAAAGAAAATCCTCCTGGGATTATAGGGTGTGTGAATTTGTGAAAAAAATAGATATTCATTGAAATATGGACGTTTTAGATTTTTGTGTCAAGGCTAAACGTGCCTCATTTCTCAAAGCATGCCTTGAAGT
Source organism: Haliotis rufescens (assembly GCF_023055435.1). Lineage (NCBI taxonomy): Eukaryota > Metazoa > Mollusca > Gastropoda > Lepetellida > Haliotidae > Haliotis > Haliotis rufescens. Next base: position 393,078 of record NW_025963786.1, read on the forward strand.
GTTAGATACAAGAGACATACAAAAGTGGTTCTCGGATATATTTAATGACAAAGGTAATTGCAATGGAAATAAATTACGAACATATAGGAAATATAAAGAAACTATCCAAACTTCTCACTATGTGAAAATGTCTCTACCCAGACAACAAAGAAGTATATTAGCCTCATTACATTGTGGAAACCTTCCTCTGGCTATAGAAAGTGTCAGGTATACCAAGCCTGTGACTCCTTTGGTAAATAGACTTTGTCAACTATGTCAGGAACAGTTAATCGAAGATGAAGTACACTTTGTTGTGGTGTGCAAATTATACAGTGATTTAAGGAAATGTTTATTTGATACATGCAATAATCAGTTCAGAAGTTTCCGTGAACTGTCCACGTTAGATAAGTATAAGTGGTTGATGAACACTGAATGTATCCAGCTAGAATTGGCGAGATGTATTCAGAAAATGTATCACAAAAGGCTGCAAGGTGTACAATAACTATTCAATATGAATTTTATATGAAAATTGTAATTGAGTGTGTGAGGTTATGGGTCATGGGTGTGTGTGTAGAGGGGATTTTAATGTTGGTACGGTCAGAAGAAAGGATATGGAGTGTGTGTAGATGCAGGAATTTGGGTATGGGTATATTTGTGAGTGAGGTTGAGTGTGTGTGTGTGTGTGTGTGTGTGTGTGTGTGTGTGTGTGTGTGTGTGTGTGTGTGTGCGTGCGTGTATGTCTCGAGTGAGGGGGTGGGGGATATCTGAATGTGTTTGGGTGTCTGTTTAGTATGTGCGGGAGAATATTAGAATGATTGATTGTGTGCGTGCGTGCGTGAGTGCGTATGTATATATGTGCGTATGCATGCATGCATTATGTGATTGTGTTAGTGAATATGTGTTTATGTAGATATTAAGAATGTGCATGATTACTTTTTATATCTAATTGTATTTTAATATTTGTAATATCTTAAGGTGTCATTTCGGCCCTCTGAGGCCTGGTGTTTGTATTTTAAGTATGTGCTAAATGTTGTATTGCTTTGTAACACATGACACTGTAATAAACTATATTATTATTATTATTATTATAATTTGAAATGCAACTGGAAAAATCTCAGCTCTCATTTATGATTAAAGCCCACATCAGCCCCCCCCCCCCCCCCCCCCCACACACACACACACACACGAACACACACCCATACACCCCCACACACCCCCGAGCGAACGTTTTAACCAACCACTTGGCTACCCGACCGGCCCCGTTAAACAACAAACAGACAGACCTTGTAACATATTTTGACTGTAGCAATGAGACCGCAGGAAAGACATTATATTGTCCGTGAAAAGATTAAATGCGGGACAGAGTTCGTTCAGCCAATCACACCCACGATCCTATTTCAGATTATGCACACCCGAGCGTAACGCTGAGCCGTTCTCCAGCGCATTCACTAGCTTAGCTTCGCGATGGTGGCAAGACGCAGGAAGATGGGATTTGCATTGGTTCTTGTGTTTTTCGTTGGAATTCTGGGCTATATGTTTACAGCCCAGGAAGTGAATCAAAATCGTGGTAAGTAAAACTGTGAATTCCCGTACGTACACATGCACAACAATCTGAAAAATATATGCCGCGTTTGTGAAATTTGCCATCGATTGAATTGTTTATAGATTTTAGATTTCGCTTTAAGAGCACAACTTGAGAACCGTTCCATACCCTTCATAAAAAAATGGCAGATATACCAAACAGATCCTGAGGTGGTGCCGTTTGCTTTTTGTGATTTCATCATTTTTATTTTTCTCCATTTGCGAGGAAACAATTGGACTTTGTCTCGAGATAGGGTTGGATGTCGTTTTCAGAGCAGAGCTCGAAAATCATGAAACATGCTAGGTTTATCAATGATGTCCTGAAGTGGTGCATTTATTTTGAAATGACTTTGTTCATGCATCTCATCGTATCCCAATTGCGTGGATCGACTCCGCAGAATTGTTGTAAATTGTCTGTGTAGCTACGCACACACTCCTCGGAGGACAATGGTTTCATCGTACATAGCTTGGCATAGTGGCCGAGAGGGGACATTCCTTTCACACGTTCTCGCTCTTTTGGCTTCACCGGTCAAGCGATGTGTCCACTTGACAACTGAAGGGGTCGCAGGTGTTATCTGTTTCTGGGAGGGATTGTTGAAATTTTCTCACCATTTACTTACGCATAATTTAATTGTAAAGAAGTGGGTGATTTTGAAACATTCCACGGATTTCTGCGTGAATGTAATGGGTTGATTTATGTCCCTGTTTGGGGCTTTTAAAGGGGAAGTGTACACGCAAAAATCACTTTCTATCTTTTTCTAAACAAAACGCAATTTTAGAATGAATTAGTATCTGTGTTTGAAAATATACACTCATTTTTTTCACAGTGAAAGTAGGAAACTCACAATAGTGTGAAAATGATATGCCGTTTTTTTTATGAGGCCTTCGTTTTTCGAGCTAAACAGGCCTGAGTTATCCCCCTTAGATTATGACGTAATTGGTGCCAGTTCAACTGGGTCCCTGTCTATTCTCAATGCAAAAGATATCAAGTACCAGTTTGCGGTAAAACAACATGGCCTACGACACATTCCGGCGCAGTGGTGACTCAGCATAACACTATGCTGGCTGGCATCTGAGACGCTAGAATCACACACCTGTACCTACACCACGTGAAGCGGCTCTAATAAAGCATGATGACGTCATAATGTTTATCAATTGGCACCAATGACGTCATATTGCAAGGGGCATAAGCCATGGTGTTTTTGTTGTGGAAATAGAACACTTGGTAAATGTGAAAAATATAAATCGTTTTAATGCGAAAAATATGTTAATTAATTGTGATATTTTTATATTTTTGTCTATGACACTTCTAGGTTAACACTTTTAATGTGGAAAAAGTACAAGAAAAATAGGTTCATTTCCGTGTGAACTTGCCCTTTAAGAGACCATTATGCTGATATTTGATATGCGTCTAAGTTTTGAATATTACCTAAACATACTGCAGGAAAACGTTTGGTGAGTCTTAAGGGGCTTGTTACAATTTGTTGCATGCAACACATTGCATCGTGCTAACGGGTAAGTCGGGCCAACTTTTGACATACATGTATGCCACTTGTTGGACGTGAGTTGTACGAAATACGACATGTTCTATTTTATTGCAACAAGTTGTATGAACGCAGCCAATCAAAACGCGTATGACAATCACGGATATTTACACGTCAATATGGAAACAAAAATGGCGACACTGATTCACGTCGGTAACTTCTAACACGTCCCATTTTAATTCTGGAAACCCAATAGTCCAGAAACTCTACGGTCTTTGCTCAGACTCGGTCAAAGGTATTTACAAAATTAAACATGCTGTTTTCATGGGAACATACTAAGGAAGAAAAACTGAAAAAAAAATGTTCAAAAAATCAATATATACACAATGTGGCACATGGTCCTACCCATGGGCGAAAAGTGGCCCATGGGTAGGACCATGGGCGAGAATATGTTCCTTTGCTCAAAGCTCATGTTTTTGCCTCCCAAATATAAACAGGTGTTCTTACAAGTTTCATGACACATAATTTAACTCATTTTAACTTAATTCAACTATTGTACGACGTTATTGAAATATATCGCCTTGGACGAGAAAGTTTGGCCCATGGGCGAGAATATTTTCCTTTGCTCAATAGTTTCAGTTTCAAAAATACATAAAGGTGTGTCTACAAGCATGACACATGATTCAACTCATTTTACTTAAATCAACTAATTTGTGGCGTTATTAAAATATGAGTATCGATCCACGCAATTGGGATACGATGACATGCATCAACCAAGTCAGCGAGTCTGACCACCCAATCCCGGTAGTGGCCTCTTACGACAAGCGCAGTCGCCCTTTTACCCCGGATCTTCACGGGTCCATTGAAGCAGGGATTTGTGTAAAGTCATTCCTACAGCATACAATGCCAACTCAAAAATGATACTCAACTTACTTACTTGTATTGGAGATTTAACGTGCGCTTTCCGACTGCAAGCTTATGTCGCACACGGGATGATGATACTCAGCAGTGCAGTAATTTAGAGTTTAACGACCGCTTCAGCCTCTGGCTGTGTCGCAGTCGGGGCCGACGGAATATACTTGACAACAAATAGTGGGAATAATGATAAACGTCTAGCCCCCAAAAATATAAATGAATGGGGATAAAGTAGGAGAGGAGAGAGGTTGGGGGTATAGAGGCAGATGGTGCCTAAAGAGAGACATAAAGGGCTACTTTATCCTGGTTCTAATGCTAATATTGTGTAAAAAATAAAAAAAATAAAAAAATAAAAATATAAGTATAGTAGAATGGATGAGAGTGTAATCAGTTAGGCTGATAAGCTACATATAAGGAGGTATAAATGGGAAAAGAATAGTGTAATAGTAATGGGAAACCTTAGCTACTAAAGGTGGGTCCTATATGCCGGGGGGAGAGGTATGCTGTCAGGCCGTGGCGCGTGTGGTCGTGACAAGGGTGTCCTTGACCTTGGTTGAGAGGCTGGTTGAATGACTATTATCGTTAGAGTGTATGGTTATGGCGGAATTTGGAGCGCGGACGTCGGAGAAAGCAACTTGCGCTGTGAATTTCGATCCCGATCCGAACCTAGAAAGTTTGCAGAAATGATGATAGTTAAGGCTGGTAATTTATGTGGGATGGTCTAAAGTCTTGTTTGTAAGTGTGTTGTCTTCGGGAAAGTTTCTATTTGTTTGTGTATACTTGTTGGATTTGATGGTTTGAGAAGCAGTGTTATATTATTTTTGTAGTTGGAGGGGAGGGTGCTGTAGAGTGTTTGTTGTTGTTGTTGTTGTTTGTATTTCGTACAGCTGTTGAAAATGTGGTTTATGTTCTCTGGTGTGTTGCAGTGTGTGCAGTTTGGAGTTTGGGTGTCTGTTTTGAGTGTGTAGTATTTCATTTAGATTGACTTGGCCGCTGTGTATTCTGTTTATTAAATTACTTTATCTGTAAGGATTGAGTTGGTGAAGTTTCGACATTTATAGATCGGGCTATTTAATCCACTGGGACTTACATTTTTGTATATTAGTATTGAAATTTTGTTGTTTCGTGTTATATTTAATTAGTGTTTTGGTTTCGGACTTACTTGTATAGGGGTGGATCATAGGGGATGCTGTTTGATCTGCTATTTCATTACCTGGTATGCCTGAGTGACTGGGTACCCACAGTAGTGTTATTGTTTTGTTTTCTGTGTTTAATGTGGAATGAATGTTTACAATCTGGTTTATTAAGTCGGGACGGGTTTTGGAGTGTTTGTTTGCAATTTGTTGTATAGAGCTGAGTGAGTCTGAAATAAAAATGTGTTTTTTGTGTTTTGATTTGGTGATATGCATGTAGTGTGGCTAGTAACTCTGCTGTATTAGTATTGGTATAGTCAGTATAGTGGAAGTATTTGGTAGTGGTGAATGGTTGTGTTGTGTGGATACCCAGGCCTGTTTTTTTGTTTGTGGTGTTGTATGATGCATCTGTGTATATGTGTGTATGTTCCGGCCAGTTTTCTTGTATGTGCTTGACTGATATTGTGCATTTCTCCGTATTTGAGAGCTTATTGTGATTTTTGAACATTGTATGGAGGGATGTATCTGTGTCGGGGGGGGGGGGGGGAGGTTGATATGTTCTAGTTTGTGAATTTTGATTAAGTGGTACAGGTGAGTAACGAAGGGGGCCATGTGTTTGTTATTTGTGAATTTTTTTATTGTTGCGGGGCGAGCATTTTGGTATTTCTGTGTGATTTGCTTAAGGATTGGGTTATGTTGTGCCCCAGCCCAGTAATTGAGTACTGTTTGTTGTCGTCTTAGTGGTATAGATGTTATGCCTCTTAGTAATTGTAGTGTGTTGAGTGAGGTGCCAGCTCTGGTTCCCAGGGCTATTTTAAGGGCTTTATACTGAATTGAATTAAGTTTTTTTTCTTCTAGGTTTTCTGTTATTGAGTGGAGGACCGGGGCGGCGTAGTCAATTTTGGCTTGAATAAGTGTTTTATAGATGTTAACAAGTGTGTGTTTGTCGGCTCCCCAGTGAGAGCCGCTGATGGCTCTCATGAGGTTAATATCCTTTTGACATGAATTGACCACATTAGCAAAGTGGGGAGCCAATTTGAGGTGTTGGTCAAATGTAATACCTAGGAATTTGGCTTCTTTTTTTAAATTTGGTGGTTTCGTCGTTGAGTGTAAGTTTGGGTGTTAGATTTGGCGTAAACGGTTTTTTGAAAAGTAAGCCTATGGTTTTTTTAGTGTTAATTTTGAATCCCCACTGGGAAGCCCAGTATTCTAGGTTCGAGAGGATGGGTTTGCTTCTTTTTTCCATTTCTTTAAGTGATGTTGATGACGTCTAGTAATTATGCCAAACCATGTCGAACGCTTTTGAAAAATCAATGAATATGGTATTAGGTGGTCTGGGTCTGTCTTGCGGAAGGAAAACATAGCCTTTTTTTGGGGGGGGGGGGGGGGATTTTTGTTTCCTGTACGGCTATGATGAAGGGGTCAATTTTGTTTAGGGCAATGAGGGCCTTAAGTTCATGTCCATTGGCGTTAAGCCCATTACAGTTCCACTGTAGAAACACCAACACACGTCGGCCTTTTGAGGTTGACTATTTTATTTGGGAAGTTCTAAACATTTAGGTTAGGGGTATAGTTAGTGTTTTTTTAAGAGACGAAGGTGGCAAGGCGGTAGGAAGGGCACGTAGGGTTTAAGGAATGGAGGCAAGTGAGCCGCTGAGGAGAAATTTAGTAAGTTTATAGTCGTTTAGTGAGAGCGAGAGATAAGATTTTTTAGTGAAATGAGCCGTGGCGTTAGAAATGAATTGTGGGGTTAGCTGAATGCCCTGTTCTTGGATATCTATGAGAAAGGAATTTAGATCTTGGATTGTGGTGATTTCATGTTCGAAACGTTCTTTGTTTAGATACTGGATGATGGTGAATTTAACTCGTTCCTGAGTGGATTTGTAAATTTTGATTCCAGGGGCTTCAAGAGTTAGTGGTGTTGGTAGCAAATAGTGGGATGAGAGAATTTGCTCAGCTTGCTGTGTCAGATCAGATGTTAGTTGGGATTCAGAGATAAAAGTTTTTTGAAATGGGTCTGTTTGAGTAGGGGTGGTAGACAGATTAGTAGCCTTGATAGGCGAAGTGTGGGCGTCTATGGTGGTAACTTGGGGAGAGGGGGGGGGGGGGGGGGGGAGGGGGTTTCAATTACCAGAGTTTGAGTTGTTTGGTCAAAACAGGGGGTATTGGGAGTAGGTGTAACTTAAGTCTGGGTAGCATGGTCGGAGAGGGGTGGGGGGGGGGGGGGGGGGGGGGTGTTTATTCTTTTTCGTTTTTTCTCCTGGGTGGGAGCGGCAGAGGGGGTGGAGGTGGGGGTGGGCGGGAGGGGGGAAATGGGGCTAGAGGGGGAGGGGTCCATAGACTGTTCTGGCATGGTGGATACAGGTAAAGTTTGAGTGTTTATATTCACATGTGACGCGGAGTCATTGGCTTGAGCTTGGCTTGGTTGAGGGCGGGTGGAGTAGCGTGCCGGAGCCGTATCCATGGCTGGGTCCTGGGTAATCCGTTGGGGAGAGTGAGTGAGTGAGTGAGTGAGTGAGTGAGTGAGTTGGGTTTAACGCCGCTTTTAACAGTATTCCAGTTATATCACGGCGTGTCAGCTTAATGTGGGAGGAAAGCCCGAAGTGATGCAGGTCTCAGACGTTTACCACTTCGGTGAAACCCACGAGCACGGGTATGGTGCTCACAAACCTAGAAACATAATCGAGGCGAACCGGGATTCGAACCCACAATCATAGGTTTCTGGCGTGCCCAAGGGACGCAACTCTGCACAGCGAATCGCGGCGCCTTAGACGACTGGGCCACCCGTGCCCCCCGTTGGGAGAGAGGTGAGCGGGTACTCTCCTGTATCGGGGGAGTTTCGGTTGGTTGCCATCAAAGGTGATGGTAAGCACCTTAGTGCCGGCCGACAGATCGGCGTTTAGGGAGTAGTTGGCTATATGAAAGCAGAGGGAGGATTACTCCAACGAGTTCCCTGGGGAGGGACTTGTTAATCGTCCTGTCTGAGGATGACATAGCTAGGTTGATTATAGCGAGTGATCACGGTGAACGTGAATGACTGATTGTGTGAACGTGAATGACGACCACGACGAAACGACTTGTGGATACTCAATGTCTTACTTACTTACTTACTTACTTTAGAGATTTAACGTGCGCTTTCCGACTGATGCGTATTTCGCACACGGGCCCGGCCAGGCCATTTAATGTGTTTCCGAAAGGGGCGAAGGTGGTCTGTGCAACCCAAGAGGGGGGTTTTAGGGGTTGCTTATATAGAATTTGGGAATTTTGAGATTTGGAATAGATGCCGATGGGATTGGGGAGGAGAACTAAGGGAGCTGGGTATGGTGGATGTTTGTTTGTTTATGTGATTTTGATTTGGTGAGTTATTGTGTTTTTAGATGCGTTTTATTAGTTCCGTTTTGATTAAGAATACGCCTAAGGCCTTGAAGTTTTCTAGTTTATTTTGTGGGTTTAGTATTGCTTCTAGAGTTAGAGCCTTGTTTAGATTGAGGGTGGTTTGTAATGCGGTTCGATGTGTTAGGTAGTGTGTGCAGTGGATGAGTGCGTGTTCTGGGGTTTCTGGTTGTGTGCAATGTGGGCAGTTACCTGTAGTGTGTTTTTTAAAAAAATTTAGGTAGTTATTTAGGTTGGTGTGTCCTGTTTGGAGTTTAGTGATTACCCTGTCGATTTTTTTGGATGGATGGAGAATTTTTGGTTTGGTTAGTGGTTTGCTGAGCACTTTTTTGATTTGGCTATTTGAGTTTAGATATAGGTTATGCCATTTTTTGGTGATTTTTTGCTTGTTTAGCCTTTTAATATCTGATTTTGAGATGGGTAAGTTTAAGCTTATTTCTGGGATTTTGAGGGATAGTTTAGCTGCTTTATCGGCGTTTTCATTACCGTATATTCCTACGTGGGCGGGTATCCACAAGAAGGTTATTTGTTTGCCTGCCTTAGTTAGGTCGTTGGAGCTTTTAAGTACTGAATGTCTTACTTACTTACTTACTTACTTTGGAGATTTAACGTGCGCTTTCCGACTGATGCGTATTTCGCACACGGGCCCGGCCAGGCCATTTAATGTGTTTCCGAAAGGGGCGAAGGTGGTCTGTGCAACCCAAGAGGGGGGTTTTAGGGGTTGCTTATATAGAATTTGGGAATTTTGAGATTTGGAATAGATGCCGATGGGATTGGGGAGGAGAACTAAGGGAGCTGGGTATGGTGGATGTTTGTTTGTTTATGTGATTTTGATTTGGTGAGTTATTGTGTTTTTAGATGCGTTTTATTAGTTCCGTTTTGATTAAGAATACGCCTAAGGCCTTGAAGTTTTCTAGTTTATTTTGTGGGTTTAGTATTGCTTCTAGAGTTAGAGCCTTGTTTAGATTGAGGGTGGTTTGTAATGCGGTTCGATGTGTTAGGTAGTGTGTGCAGTGGATGAGTGCGTGTTCTGGGGTTTCTGGTTGTGTGCAATGTGGGCAGTTACCTGTAGTGTGTTTTTTAAAATTTTTTAGGTAGTTATTTAGGTTGGTGTGTCCTGTTTGGAGTTTAGTGATTACCCTGTCGATTTTTTTGGATGGATGGAGAATTTTTGGTTTGGTTAGTGGTTTGCTGAGCACTTTTTTGATTTGGCTATTTGAGTTTAGATATAGGTTATGCCATTTTTTGGTGATTTTTTGCTTGTTTAGCCTTTTAATTTCTGATTTTGAGATGGGTAAGTTTAAGCTTATTTCTGGGATTTTGAGGGATAGTTTAGCTGCTTTATCGGCGTTTTCATTACCGTATATTCCTACGTGGGCGGGTATCCACAAGAAGGTTATTTGTTTGCCTGCCTTAGTTAGGTCGTTGGAGCTTTTAAGTACTGAATGTCTTACTTACTTACTTACTTACTTTGGAGATTTAACGTGCGCTTTCCGACTGATGCGTATTTCGCACACGGGCCCGGCCAGGCCATTTAATGTGTTTCCGAAAGGGGCGAAGGTGGTCTGTGCAACCCAAGAGGGGGGTTTTAGGGGTTGCTTATATAGAATTTGGGAATTTTGAGATTTGGAATAGATGCCGATGGGATTGGGGAGGAGAACTAAGGGAGCTGGGTATGGTGGATGTTTGTTTGTTTATGTGATTTTGATTTGGTGAGTTATTGTGTTTTTAGATGCGTTTTATTAGTTCCGTTTTGATTAAGAATACGCCTAAGGCCTTGAAGTTTTCTAGTTTATTTTGTGGGTTTAGTATTGCTTCTAGAGTTAGAGCCTTGTTTAGATTGAGGGTGGTTTGTAATGCGGTTCGATGTGTTAGGTAGTGTGTGCAGTGGATGAGTGCGTGTTCTGGGGTTTCTGGTTGTGTGCAATGTGGGCAGTTACCTGTAGTGTGTTTTTTAAAAATTTTTAGGTAGTTATTTAGGTTGGTGTGTCCTGTTTGGAGTTTAGTGATTACCCTGTCGATTTTTTTGGATGGATGGAGAATTTTTGGTTTGGTTAGTGGTTTGCTGAGCACTTTTTTGATTTGGCTATTTGAGTTTAGATATAGGTTATGCCATTTTTTGGTGATTTTTTGCTTGTTTAGCCTTTTAATATCTGATTTTGAGATGGGTAAGTTTAAGCTTATTTCTGGGATTTTGAGGGATAGTTTAGCTGCTTTATCGGCGTTTTCATTACCGTATATTCCTACGTGGGCGGGTATCCACAAGAAGGTTATTTGTTTGCCTGCCTTAGTTAGGTCGTTGGAGCTTTTAAGTACTGAATGTCTTACTTACTTACTTACTTACTTTGGAGATTTAACGTGCGCTTTCCGACTGATGCGTATTTCGCACACGGGCCCGGCCAGGCCATTTAATGTGTTTCCGAAAGGGGCGAAGGTGGTCTGTGCAACCCAAGAGGGGGGTTTTAGGGGTTGCTTATATAGAATTTGGGAATTTTGAGATTTGGAATAGATGCCGATGGGATTGGGGAGGAGAACTAAGGGAGCTGGGTATGGTGGATGTTTGTTTGTTTATGTGATTTTGATTTGGTGAGTTATTGTGTTTTTAGATGCGTTTTATTAGTTCCGTTTTGATTAAGAATACGCCTAAGGCCTTGAAGTTTTCTAGTTTATTTTGTGGGTTTAGTATTGCTTCTAGAGTTAGAGCCTTGTTTAGATTGAGGGTGGTTTGTAATGCGGTTCGATGTGTTAGGTAGTGTGTGCAGTGGATGAGTGCGTGTTCTGGGGTTTCTGGTTGTTTGCAGTGTGGGCAGTTACCTGTAGTGTGTTTTTTAAATTTTTTTAGGTGGTTATTTAGGTTGGTGTGTCCTGTTTGGAGTTTAGTGATTACTCTGTCGATTTTTTTGGATGGATGGAGAATTTTTGGTTTGGTTAGTGGTTTGCTGAGCACTTTTTTGATTTGGCTATTTGAGTTTAGATATAGGTTATGCCATTTTTTGGTGATTTTTTGCTTGTTTACACTTTTAATTTCTGATTTTGAGATGGGTAAGTTTAAGCTTATTTCTGGGATTTTGAGGGATAGTTTAGCTGCTTTATCGGCGTTTTCATTACCGTATATTCCTACGTGGGCGGGTATCCACAAGAAGGTTATTTGTTTGCCTGCCTTAGTTAGGTCGTTGGAGCTTTTAAGTATTTGATTTATTAATTTAGGTCGGTTTTTGGTATTTTTGTTTTGGAGGGCTTGCAGTCCACTTAGGGAGTCGGTAAGTATCAGGATTTTTTTGTGGTTTTTGGATTCTTGATTATGGAGGGCTGAGGCCATGCCCATTAGTTCTGCCGTGAATATTGATTGGTTGTTTGGGAGTCGGAAGGATTGTGTGGTTTTAGTTGGTTGTGTGGTATGGACTCCGAAACCTGTGTGTTTGGAGGTCGGATCTGAGGATCCGTCCGTGTAAATGTGACACCAATTTGGCCAATTTTCGTGTATGTATGCTAGTGTGGTAGTTTTAGCTATGTTTGGGTCGGTTTGTTTATTTATTTGGCTAGCTAGTGTTGTGTCTATTTTGGGTATTTTAAGTTTAGGGGTGAAGATATTTGATTGTTTGCAGTTTTGTTTAAGATTTTTAATTTGGTGTTCATTTAGGTAGTTTGTTATTCTTTGGGATATTGGGGTAAGTAAGGGGTGTTTACGAGCTAGAGCTTGGTTTTTGGGGCTGATGTTTTGGTTTATTAAGTTTTGGATGAGAGGGTTTGATTGGGACGCGGCCCAGAAATTTAAGCTTAGCTGTTCCCTGCGTAGACTTAGTGGCATTTCTCCTGTTAAGGCCTGAAGTGAGGTGTAGGAGGTGCCATGTTGGGTGCGTGTAATTAGTTTGAGAGCCTGATATTGTATTGAGTCAAGTTTTTTAGATAGAGAGTTGTTTAGGGTGTTGTATATGGCGCAGCCGTAGTCTAGTTTTGATCTAATTAGTGATATGTAGAGAGAGAGGATAAAGTAATATATATAGCACGGTACTTAAGAGTACATGTGAGAATATACTCATATTAGGGAGATGTTTAATCTATATCACGCGTTATTATTCCACCTAACAATGTATTTAATGAAATTAATGCAAAACAAACTCAACGGTTAAAATGTTTCATTGAAAAAACTACTCCTGGTCTTGCCTAATAACACACCTGCAACCCGACACAGATCAAACGCAACTTACAAACACAATCATAATCTGGTTAATCTGTATTACTCAACGAGTTGGAGTAGCTTACTTTGCCCACAGTATAACAGTATTGGGCAGCTCAGTAATTAGTAGGTAAGACCAGGCAGGTACACTGGTCACACTTGACTGGTCTGTCTGATGATTAGGTCGTCTGACAATTGGGAGTGAACCATAGCAAGTACTGTACAGCGGAATATCTGCCAAACGAGTTGCTCCTTTTATGGGACCGATTAGTTTTATGACCATGGGCCTCGACACAAGCGTGGTGTTGGAAGACAAGTTATACATGTCCATACCATATGGTGACTGTTTTTCACTATTAATATTCTAAATTCATTCACAATTCCACAACATTTTACTACTCCTTAAAACTTTACAATGACTTCAAAATGTACAATAGATTGAACGAGAACAAATAATATATTGCGGATAATTCAATCATGGTCTGTCCTTTTTCAGATTTAGCCTCAGAATGTGCTCATTCGAATTATGAACTAATTATAAAGTATTTGCTTATCATGAATATATATGATACAATTAAAAGTTACTTGTACACTGTAGATGTATTCACTTTAAAGTAGTATAGGACCTTCGCGAGCGAGTTGAATGATCCAGAGTGTAGAACGGGTTAAAAATGTTTGTATTTGGTAATGTGTAGGGTTGTTAAATATGATTACACGTTTCGGTGTAGGTTCTATCACCGTTATCAAGCAAATTATATTATGTAGAGCCTCCACCGAAACGTCGCTCTTAATTGTAATAAAGAAGTTGTTTGATCCATAATTTCTTATCCTTACTTAGATACATGAGAGACAGTGACTACAGCTGCTGAACAAAAGTTTGTTACATTAATATCGCTATGTTTACATGGCTATTAAGACTTTACACACATATTACAAGTATATTAATACTTTTATTGCAGCACTATTTATTATCAGAAGAAAGTACATTCAATTAGGAGATTTACCCCCTTTTGCTTTTCATAGTGCCTTTATTCGTTTAGGCATCGATTCCAAGAGACTGCGACCGGTATCTTTGGAGACAGAATACCAAATTCCAGAGCTCCTGGCTTGATGTAGGCATTTCCCTAGCAACTCTCTTGCTAATAATGTCCCAGAGAGTCTCAATAGGGCTCATGTCAGGGGAATCACCAGGCCATTCCAATAACGGTATGTTTCTGACAGCCAAAAACATGAGTGCTCTTGGAAAAATGGGCAGGGGCTATATTTTGCTGAAATATGAATTTTTTACTCGGAAATACAAGGCTTTCTCACTGTGTTTTGAGGTCATTGATGATCTCAGTCTGATATTTCTGGGAATTAAAAATACCATGCACCTTTTTAAGAATTCCGGTACCATTTGCTGACATGAGTCCCCAAACATGAACCTGGGGTGGGTGTTTTACGGTCACCTGTGAACAATAACTGCGGTATCTCTCATTTTGGAGACGTCTTACTTTCAACCTACGCCTATTACTAAAACATCTGAAAATATATTCGTCGGAGAAAAGTACACGGTTCCAATCTGCCACTCTGAAATGTGCGTGTGCTCTTGCCCAGTCCCATCTCAGTATTCTCTGCCTTGCATTCAGAAGGGGTTTTCTACAAGGGACGTAACATTTTAACCCAAATTGTTGTAGACGTCTTCAGATTGTCATGTGAGTGATCCGCAAACCAACATTTTTCCGCACAATATCCCTCAAAATGTTGAGAGTTGAGAATCTGTTTATCATACACTGTTTGCGTATCAATCAGGCTTCTCTTTCTGTTGTGCATCTTGGTATGCCAGACCTGGGAGCATCAATAACATCTCCTGTGGCATCAAATGTTTTCCTAAACTTAATCATACCATGTATTGTGACACTGCAATTGTATTTTTCGGCCATTACTTTCTGAATTTCCTCCCATTTCAGTCCAGTGTGCCTGAGGGTGACAATCCGGGTTCTTTCACTAAAAGTTAAATTTCTTTGCTTTGTCATATTTGCTGAAGCAGATATTGGAAAAATCCGTTATGTAAGACAATCCTGCAAAAGAAAACAGATACAATCTTTTTTGGTTATACCAATTATTAATGACACCGGACATCAAGTCATGAAACCCTTTGTACAGTGTAGGAATATTGTAAGTATCTTTATATTAGATTTCATAATGAGTATATAACATTCAAAGGCAATTTATGTTTCGAAGAAATATGCAGTTTAATTGTGACATAAACATTTGAAAGTACATGTACAAAAAAAAATGTACACACCAAGACAGACTGGCGATACCTGAAGTATTTACCTCCGCAACTTAAGCAGAATCTAACTCAATGTTCTGCATAATACCAACATTTTTTTTATCTTATTTGCATGTACAATGTGTGGACTATCCTATTTTGACAAGAAAAGACCATCTTTAATACTTTTGGGGGAAACGAATGCAACAAATGTTACGAAATATGTGAATGTAACAAACTTTTGTTCAGCAGCTGTACATGTACGTAATCCGTATTAATCAAAGGTGTAAAAAAACAACCTGAAAATCATATCTGTCGGAGACCCACCAAATCACCAAGTTTTATTAATTACTCTATTTATTAAAATGCAAATCCTTTAGTGATACATTTTTCAGAGGGTAGGGCATACACACAAGTATATTGCTTCCATGTGTGAATGCAGGTTATACTTATGGGCCGGAAGAGCGAAACCTAGCCATAATCAACTCTAAAATCTCTTCGCTTTCGTGAAGCTACAGTAAGACTGGTCACGCTACAGTAAACACGGGATATTGCTGTACCAGGGACTCTCAAATTACAAGAAAAACACAGAAATGCGTATACCGTATTTACAGTAGTAATTTATTAGATGCTGAAGTATAGTATAGTTGCACAAAAGTACTTTACATTTAACAAATTTAATAACTCTAATACTTTAATGTTTCATAGATGTACATTATAATTCTAAATATTCTTGTTTGTGGTGAAGATGAAAATGTCGTTGTCGATGCGATGAAGGAAGTGTTCTCCTGCTTCGGTCAATGTCCACAGTCCTTCAAGATGAATCTCAGGTCGGGTGGCAGGAAGTTTAGGAAGGGTCTTGTGGCTGTTGTCGGTTCAGAATGGTCTTCAGGGATGCAAAGGAAGGAATTTCTTTAAGCAGGTCGTCTTGAACTACGTAGTGGTGACGGCGAAGTCTGGAAATCTCATCTCCGTATATGGTTGGAATCGGCGTTGTTTCCGTCTTAGCACGGTGGATGAGCTTGGACTTGAAAGATTCCACTTCCATCTCACATGGGATAGGTTGGTGGGTATGGTTCACCTGCAATTAAATAATTGCATTTTAACTAATATTAACTATAAACAAATACATACATGTGACAAATACCTGTGGTATCTAAAAATAAGTAATAATAATAAGTAAAATAAATAACTGAATAGGTTGTTAAGCAAAGTCTTTTGAGTCTATGTCTTTAAGATTATTATCATCATGATCATGTGCATTATTTTCTAACCTGCAAAGCCGCTTGAAGAATGCCGTTTTCAGTGATCACCGACGGTCTGCAGGCAGCAACAAAGCAGTTCCAATACTTCTTCTCACGGACCGTTTTCTTACAACGAAACTTGAATCTCTCATAAAACAAGTGCTGACCACCTCGCACGGTATCAACCATGGTTTCTCGAACTTGTGCATTAGCCATTTTGAAAATAGATAAATAAGTTGCAATCTTTATTTATACCATCAAATACATACTGTATGTATTCTTAAGAAACTCCTCTCCTCTCCTCTCCTCTCCTCTCCTCTCCTCTCCTCTCCTCTCCTCTCCTCTCCTCTGTTTGAACAGCACGGGCGCTAATCTAAACTACGGTAATCCGGTGTTTTTATAGCCATTACTCATTTCTCGCATTCGTGGGACAAATACCCCAACTTGGGTTTTTTACAATTAATATTTTAAATAAGCCGTTATAATATGCCAGTTGTGACAGGGATGATAGTATGGTGGCTGTAGCAGACAGATTGACAGCCGTTGTTATGTGCGTTACTAGGTTATTAGTACGGCATTGGCCTTGTTGATTGTTACTATACTTTGAGGATTTCTGTGGCCAGTGGCGGACGTAAGGGAACACCACGCTCTGCCCTCACCTATTGTTATAGGGTACAGGTGTAGTCAGCCGTGGTTAAGTGGGTAACAATAGGGGGATCACCTATAGTCTGTTGCACGTCTATATAGAGAAAATTAGGTGTCTAGCCGGGAGGGCCACATTTCAGAAATGGCTATTGCCGGTACAGCCACATTTTCAGCTGAGTGCATTTCACCTATTCTAGCGGGTAATTAATTAATCCGATTACCGATACCTTTAAATGAGTGTCCCACATTTAAATTACTTAGCGTGGTGTTCTTTAGAGATACCTTTAAATGAGTGTCCCACATTTAAATTGCCCCTCCTGACAGCAGACCCCAGATCCAGCTGGAGGAGAAGTACTCCCAGACTGAGGGAGGCGACCAGTTCCTACACCGTGTTAGTGACGACATCCTCATCTTCACTTCAGACAAGAACATTGTATCATGTATCTGGAAGAGGGTGCAGAAAGAAGGTCTGGTGATGGACTATAAGGAAGATGAGGAGGTGAAGAAGCTGGTGAGAAGAGCTGCTGCCCTCCCTCTAGTACCTCGTGACAAAGTGGATGATGTGTGACTTGATGCCATTGCTGACTCTCCTGCTGGCCCTAAAGTGACTGCCTTCATGGACTACGTGACAACCAGTTGGGTTCAAGGATGGGCCTTCATGCCAGAGATTTGGAACCATTTCGAAAACCAAGGCCACCGTACCAACAATCACCTGGAAGGGTGGCACAACAAGATAAAGAAACTTGCCAAGAAGTGCCACCCGAACATCTACGAGGTAGTGAAGCTATTTCAGCGAGAGCAGTCACTCAAAGAGGTTGCAGTCCTGAGACTCTCTCACCAGTGGTCAGAACCTTCACGAAGAAAGAAGTACAAGGCAATCGATGCACGTATTGCGTCCCTCAAGATCCAGCTCCTGAACCAACACCTGAGTGAGATGGAATATGCTGACCACGTGGGCGACCTCCTTCATCTGCAGTAATGACATTAAATCCCTTATGATATTCATATGCTATTCATATTCATCAATGTAAAGTTTTGATGAATATGTTATCCTTGTTGAATAAAAAATGAGAAAACAAGATTTGTTTTGTTATATACGGTAACCTGTTAGAATCACAAAGCATGTTTTGACAGCATAGCCACGAGAGCCACATTATACAATCACGCAACCATAACCATTGCCGCGAGAGCCACATCAATTTGGGCTATCTATTTTCGATAGCCGGCCGGCCTGTAACCGAAAATTACTATCTGTCAGACCTCATATATCTAAACGGACAGGTCCCATCACCTTGGAAACAAGCCCTGGTCATACCAATCCCCAAACCCAATAAACCAGCTGACCAGGCTAATTCATACAGACCAATCTCCCTAACTTCTAACTTATGCAAAGTAATGGAATCAATGGCAAAAAACAGGTTACAACACTACTTAGAACAAAACAACATAATAAATCCAAAGCGGTTTCACTCCTGGACGCTCGACCTTAGATAACCTCGCTCGACTAGAGCAGGACATTAAAACAGGCCAACTTAACAAACAATATACTACAGTCATCTTTCTAGACTTCTCCAAAGCATTCGACATGGTTTGGCATAACGGGCTAATAGAATCAATCCTAAATCCACAAAATGATTAGAAATTAGAAAGGCTTTGGCATATACCTAATTAAAACAGGATTAATTAGTCGCATTTAAACCCCAAATAAAATATTAAAACCAAAACTACCTTATCTAACAACCACCCAACACACAGCTCCCTTAGTTCGTCCCCCACCTACTCTTGGCATTCTTTCCAAATCTCATAATTTCAAAATTACTATATAAGCAACCCCTAAAGCCCCCCTCCTGGGTTACACAAAGTCACTTTTCCCCTTTTGGAAACACATTAAATGGCCTGGCCGGGCCCGTGTGCGACATACGCTTGCAGTCGGAAAGCGCACGTTAAATCTCCAATATAAGTAAGTAAGTAAGTAACTGTCATTCATAAAATTTCATATACATTTCAACATTTTACAGAAGCATATATTTCGTAAAATTTCACATTGATTGATTTCGTATTGCATAAATAAATATACATTTCAAATTCACTTTACAGCAGAAATATTCAGTTCACAATCCAACATATTCAGCCACAGCGTCAGCACATTCAATTGGTGCCAGTCTGCCAGTCAACAAGTTGTCCTTCTCTATCAGGATGTCGTCGTCAATATGGAGATATTTCCTTCGCTTTGGCGGCAGTCGTCCTCTGGCATGAATTTGCATCAATAATTTCTCTGAACGTGATTGTTCATTCTTGATCATGTCAATAAATTTAAAGATGTTTGGATGACTTGGACCCGAATTCTTCAGCTTGGAGTGCCAGCCTTCTAAGAGAATGGTTGTCCTGGAACCCAGGGTCCTAAATCGTTCCACACGTCCTTCCTGCAGCAACGCCAATGTACGGTGGTGTTTCTTCTGTTCTTAATTCGGAATCTGTGTCCGTTGAAAACTAAGTTCTGTCCACCTTGGGAGTTAGCAACAAATACAACTTGTTCATTGGCCATTTTGTTCTGGCAGTATGCTTACTTACTTTGAGATTTAACGTGCGCTTTCCGACTGATGCGTATTTCGCACACGGGCCCGGCCAGGCCATTTAATGTGTTTCCGAAAGGGGCGAAAGTGGTGTGTGCAACCCAAGAGGGGGCTTTAGGGGTTGCTTATATAGAATTTGGGAATTTTGAGATTTGGAATAGATGCCGATGGGGTAGGGGAGGAGAACTAAGGGAGCTGGGTATGGTGGATGTTTGTTTGTTTATGTGATTTTGATTTGGTAGATTATAGTGTTTTTAGATGCGTTTTATTAGTTCCGTTTTGATTAAGAATACGCCTAAGGCCTTGAAGTTTTCTAGTTTATTTTGTGGGTTTAGTATTGCTTCTAGAGTGAGAGCCTTGTTTAGATTGAGGGTGGTTTGTAATGCGGTTCGATGTGTTAGGTAGTGTGTGCAGTAGATGAGTGCATGTTCTGGGGTTTCTGGTTGTTTGCAGTGTGGGCAGTTACCTGTAGTGTGTTTTTTTTAAAAAAATTAGGTGGTTATTTATATTAGGTTGGTGTGTCCTGTATGACTTGCAGTATGACTTGCAAATGCCTGTTTATACATTTCCAAGATTGACATCAATCACTCATATATAATTTTAATCATCCCTATGCATTTCATCATCATTTAATCCCATGAGATAATTGTTCACCTATTATCATCAAATAATGTACATGAGAAAACTGTTCACCTATTATTATCAAATAATGTACATGAGAAAACTGTTCACCTATTATCATCAAATAATGTACATGAGAAAACTGTTCACCTATTATCATCAAATAATGTACATGAGAAAACTGTTCACCTATTATCATCAAATAATGTACATGAGAAAACTGTTCACCTATTATCATCAAATAATGTACATGAGAAAACTGTTCACCTATTATCATCAAATAATGTACATGAAAAAACTGTTCACCTATTATCATTAAATAATGTACATGAGAAAACTGTTCATCTATTATCATCAAATTGAACACCAATTGAACAGAGTTCACCCTCAGAGGGGGGTTCACTTTAGTGACACAGACTATACCAAGCGATTAAGTGATTATCCCCTATAATCCACTGTAACAACAGTTGGGGTGAAAGCACAATGAGGTAAAACCGGACGTAATTCAAACTCCTTCCACACTGACACTGCCTCAAAGATATTTGTGTACCGATTATATAATAATAATAATAATAATAATAATAATAATAATAATAATAATAATAATAATATAATATAGTTTTTTACAGTGTCATGTGGTACAAAGCAATACAACATTTACTGACATGGCACCAAACTCAAAATCTTAAACAAAACTGCAAAAAATCAAATATCTTCACCCCTAAACTCAAAATACCCCAAATAGACACAACGCTAGCTAACCAAATAAATAAACAAACCGACCCAAACATAGCTAAAACCACCACACTTGCATACATACACGAAAATTGGCCAAATTGGTGTCACATATACACTGACGGATCTTCAGACCCGACCTCCAACCACACAGGCTTCGGAGTCCATACCACACAACCAGTTATATCCACACAATCTTACCGACTCCCTAACAACCAATCTATATTCACGGCCGAACTTATGGGCATGGCCTCAGCCCTGCATAACCAACAATCTAAAAACAACACAAAAATCCTAATTCTCACCGACTCCCTTAGTGGACTAGAAGCCCTCCAAAACAAAAATACCAAAAAACGACCTAAATTAATAAACAAAATACTTAAAAGCTCCAACGACCTAACAAAAGCAGGCAAACAAATAACCTTCTTGTGGATCCCCGCCCACGTAGGAATTTACGGCGACGAAAGTGCCGATAAAGCAGCTAAATTATCTCTCAAAATACCAGAAATAAGCCTAAACCTACCCATCTCAAAATCAGAAATTAAAAGTGTAAACAAACCAAAAATAACCAAAAATGGCATAATCAATATCAAAACTCAAATAGCCAAATCAAAAAAGTGCCCAGAAAACCACTAGCAAACCTAAAATCCTACACCCCTCAAAAAAATTGACAGATTAATTACAAAACTCCAAACAGGACACACCAACCTAAATAACCACCTAAAACAACTTAAAAGACACACCACAGGAAACTGCCCCCACTGCAAACAACCAGAAACCACAGAACACGCACTCATCCACTGCACACACTACCTAACACATCGAACCGCATTACAAACCACCCTCAATCTAAACAAGGCTCTAACTCTAGAAGCAATACTAAACCCACAAAATAAACTAGAAAACTTCAAGGCCTTAGGCGTATTCTTAATAAAAACGGAACTAATAAAAACACAATAACCTACCAAATCAAAATCACATAAACAAACAAACATCCACCATACCCAGCTCCCTTAGTTCTCCTCCCCAATCCCATCGGCATCTATTCCAAATCTCAAAATTCCCAAATTCTATATAAGCAACCCCTAAAACCCCCCTCTTGGGTTGCACAGACCACTTTCGCCCCTTTCGGAAACACATTAAATGGCTTGGCCGGGCCCGTGTGCGAAATACGCCTCAGTCGGAAAGCGCACGTTAAATCTCCAAAGTAAGTAAGTACTGACATGGTGGGGCGGTAGTTCACCAGACGACACTGTGTATATTGGGCGGCGCCTTTGATATCGCCGCCAAACATACTTTTATTGAATGACCCATGAAACGATGATACACATCTCGTATAATATATCAAGGTACTAATTCATCTTTCATAAACGTTTTGTGTCTTTGTGCTTTATATATCCACATATTAACGAAAATATGAAATACACGTAAATATATATACAGGCTGGGTATTTGCCCACAGCAACACGTGCATAACTGTTTATTCACGCGTGGTGTGGTAGATTGTAGATGACGAGAGCAGGTATTGTAGAGTCACCTGTAAATAAGGCCGGTGTCCCGGTATAAACTCTCCCCCGTACAAATTCTCCCCCCGGAGATTTTATACCGGTACAGATTCTCCCCCGGCGAATCTGTTCTGAAATAAAATCTCCCCCGGGCGGATATATTTCGCGCCCCCCTCAGTATAAAGTCTCCCCCCTGATTATTCGGTTTGTTGCAATGTCTTTAAGTACTATATTCTTTAAAAAGTTATCTTTAATGTAAGGAGGGTTACTTTAAAAAATAGATTATGAAATATGGTCATAATGAATTGATATTTCAGAATATTTTATTTGGTAACTGTACCTTCCATCCTAAAATAATTATAAGACATAATCATACCAAACAAAGGATGGGAGACATGAGTCTCTACAGAACTTGTTGTTTCTAATACAGTTGTTGTTGTCTGTATACATTTTTTTAATATACCAGTTTGAGTCTACATGTGAACACAATCGATGGTTGAAATGTTAGTCTAAGAACAAAACATGAACTAATTCTAAAGAACTCTGATGTATAAAGTTACCTTCATCTTTGATTGACTGATGTATTTTCAATCTTTATTCAGCACTGAAGAGGCCACAGGCCCATAGTACGAAGCATTAAGTTTATGAATAAACTGTTATAAAGTATTCATAAAGTATCAGGGGTCATTTCAACTTACAAAATGATTGACATGGTCCTTTATAGAGCGAGGATTGGGCTGTTTTCCCATCCGATTGACTGATATTACAACATTCACATGGTTTAGAATGGTACAATGAATAAAGCATGCAAATTACACTAATACGCGATATTTCATAAGAAAATATCATATCTCCGTTGAAACATAAAACCAATATTTATGAGTCTACATATTGATATAAGACTTTATCACTGTATCCAATTCCAACATTTAAGATATAAACTTTCGGACAGTTCAGTTCAAAATTCTTCAACCTTTAATACATCACAGGGATTTGTAGCTAGACGACGGGAATCTACAGTCTTGACTGTGTGTGTTTTATTATGAGAATGTTTCTCACCGACCTTAGCGTGTAGGGGTGTGATGTCCTGGGCAGGAAATGACAGTGTTTTGACTACTCGTCTTTCATTAATTAACGTTATGGGCATCCCTAATTAACATTTACTAATTCATGTTAAACCAACACAGGATGTTTTCTGTAAGTGGACAATCGCGAATGTAATAGGGCTGACACGACATGTGTTAATAACTGTCCTAGAACTTCTTAAGTTACTAAACATTCTTTATATCTAACGGCTAATATTATATCCACCTATATAGCACTTTATTGTCTCATATTGCGGTAGTAAAGAAAACACAGTGCTCAAAGTGAAGCCCTTTTCACTCCACATTCTCAACATCGTCTCTATCAGAAGTGTTTGGCAACTATTGAACTGCATGGCAAGTATTTATAAAACGACCGGGGGAGGAAATATTCTGGGGGGAGATTTTATTTCGTAGGGTGGGGGAGAATTTATTTCGAGAGGGGCGGAACTGTACCGGTATAAATGACACCGGCCGCATGGAACTCTGGGTTGGAGAGTGTAGTTGTCGCAGCGCGCATTGATCCGGGAACCAGACCGGAAGTGACAGTTTGGACCGTCGCTTATATCATTTCAAAAGGAGAGTTATTTCCCTTTGGAACAAAAGATTGTCCAATAGTCAGTGTTGATAAGTCAATAATGATCGGTTAATCATCACACGAACAGTGATGATGGCGTTGAAATATGAGCACATACAGTCGTGCTGTGACTCGTTTGATTGAATTTGTTGTTATTTATTGTCAAAAAAGAAAGACGATATTTGCAATTGCAATAAGCTCCCAATTTATGCATCACACAATATGTTATTGCAAATTTCCATTTCATCTACCCTGAGCCTTTTTCCAATATTAAATGTTCAGCTCTTACAAGGAACGTCACAGAAAGTAGTATAGGTAATGGTGATTCTGCCGCAACCCCACTGGAGCCAGATTTATATACCTATACTGCTACAACAGGGGGAATTTTTTATGTGTAAACGCTGATGCGATTCAACGATCGTCATGAGATTAAGTTAAATTGACCCTAGCTCACCACTACCTTGAGTCAATCAATGATACCATAGAGGGAATTTTTAGCACAAAAACGATGATGAGACTAAACTAAATTGTAGTGAAAATATTCTCTATTATTTTTACTCATACGCATACCATAATTTTTTAACAAAGTGATATTCAACATTTTTACTAAGTTCTTCGTTCATTTTACTAGGAGACCAGACTATATACTCTTCTTGGTAATTGGAAAGAAACAATTGATGACCGTATTTGGTTGGTCTGACATCATTGATATAATATATACCTTGTGGTAATTCTCTCCATTTGATAATTTTGTCCCTGAGCATAAATGCTTCGATAGCTTTTTCGAGTTCTTCCTTTGTTGGTTTGTAATTCTCCATTATTATATATTTATGTAAGCATTCGTTTAAATGAATGTATGATTTGTTATGCGGTGCGATCCAATGATATGAAACAATCTATTTTAAATCTCCAACCAGTTCTTTGGTTTTGGCACGGAATAATTGACGCGCTTGTGTCCCCTGTTCTATGTACTTTTTTCTCGTCTTCGCTAATACCACTGATCTTACGATATTAAGATCGAATCTCCTGCTTTATTGTGTTGTATTTGGTGAGTTCTGACAACACTGAACGAAAATCCTCCTCGGATATCTTACAATCAGCCAGTGCTGTTGAAATATGATCCTCAATGCTGTTCAACTTTGCTTCGGCGAGTATCGGGGGCACGGGTGGCCCAGTCGTCTAAGGCGCCGCGATTCGCTGTGCAGAGTTGCGTCCCTTGGGCACGCCAGAAACCTATGATTGTGGGTTCGAATCCCGCTTCGCCCCGATTATGTTTCTAGGTTTGTCAGCACCATACCCGTGCTCGTGGCTTTCACCGAAGTGCTAAACGTCTGAGACCTGCATCACTTCGGGCTTTCCTCCCACATTAAGCTGACACGCCGTGATGTAACTGGAATACTTTTAAAAGCGGCGTTAAACACAACTCACTCACTCATTCGGCGAGTATCCGAATATTATCATGTTTTAATGCTTTCTTTGGCAACTTACGAGAAATAAATTTTATCGCTATTCCTGCCAGTCCAGAGACTCCAGCGGCTATTTCCATGTCAAGTACGTATACGATAGGCGTGGCGGTTATAGTTGATAGTAAACCAACACCGGCTACACCGAGTCCCATGCCAGCCTTTACAAGCATACGTTATCAATGTACCTCGAGTACAAGCAAGTAATATCCATGTACTGGTACAGCATAGCATTATTATGAATATGAAATCACAATAGCACATTTTCTTTTTAAAACAGACAAATTGTGCGTTGATAATGCTTTAATCTCTACATTAACAATCCAGGAAGAAAACTATCCCCTTTATTGCACCACTGTGCCCAAGCTTGTTCTATTATGCCAACAGTTCAAACTCGAGACCTAGCAACATATCCGATTACACTTGGCCCAGGCTGACCCTAGCGGGATTCCGTCAGTTCTCAATGCAATACTCACGCGGTAATCTGTCTCCTAGGCCTGGTCCTGCGCCATGACTGTGATATTTATATTTTTTAGGTATTCTGTTTTACTAAATTCCTAGGCAAGTCTAGATCATACTAACCAAGTCTAGTTTAGTCGATTCCATAACAGCAGAAGGAGAAAGGTTCTTCCGAATAAAAAAAATATATTTTAAAGAAATGTTTTCATTGACTATGTGTTACTCTATCTGTCCCCAGATCCTAGAGAATATATTTGAAACGGACTCCAAGTAAAGAATGATTTGACAAGTCTAGATTGCCTAAGTTCTGGTCCTGAAATCAAGCATCGTTCTGGGATCCATTTGTATTCTATTGAGTAGATTTATAATTTTAACTGCGTGAAATTGTATTTCTGGGATGTTGGTTGATTTTAGATGTGGGTATTTATAGATAACAAAAAAATATGAAATATATATTATTTATGATGTAGCTAAGGTATGTGCACGTGTAAAAACTGTAGTTTGTAGTCAACCAAAGAAGATATTCAACACTTTAGATTGTATATTGTTTTGAAATGTCTCGCCTCATGAACACGTTCCTTATTTCAATATTGTATTCAATTCCACCCATGACTGTACACAACATTTATATATTTACATGTATACGACGGCTACATGGGCAAGAATAACGGTAAACACAAACGTGTGTTTGTTTAACATTTTTGTGTGTTGAAACACTGTTATATTAAAGGGAAATATAACCATTTAGTCTGTTCGGGTAACCAATTCTAGCTATTATTTCCTGAATAAAATATTATCTACTTCAGGCATACACATATTATTTTGTGCCATGTGACACCAGATGTTGTTATCAACCAATACTCATAACGTAAACAACCATAGAAATGTGAAACATCAATGCTAGAGAATAACCAAGTTCGATTTTCCAACGAAAAAATTCCTTTTGGCGTGAACGTTGACAATAGCGGTACAAATATATTAATGGATCACTGAAAATCAGTGATGACGCAATTGTTTGCAAAAATCTGTTGCCTCTGATGAATAGATGAAGTTATGCCGAAACAGTAAGCTCTTGGAAGTCTTGTTTGCCAGCTGGGACCATGTCAGTATATCAGGTATGAAATGCATTTACACGTTGAACGCATTGACAGAGAGTATTAGTTATCTTGAACGGTTGGTGAAACCGCGCAAATCGAAACAGTTCATTTATGGTGTAGTATTTCCATTGGCAAATCGAAACAGTTCATTTATGGTGTAGTATTTCCATTGGCAAATCGAAACAGTTCTGGGGGCGAATATATTTCGTGACACCGGAACTACTGATGTAACTGATTTCAGAGATCTTATTAATCCTCGCAAACATTCGGTTTTAATACTAACTACGTCAAAACTGTCAACATACCCACGCCGTTATACTCTGGTTAAAGATCTAAAATATATTCCTTAATACAGGCTACCATTTGAAAATGGTATCAGTGTAATACCAGGGGCTAGAATATCATGGTGCAACCAGGTTTCTGTTAAACATACAACATCATAACTATCTAATTCAGCACTGATTAAATCTACTTTAAAATCTACTAAGACTGCGTACGTTTACATGTATAATCTTTATAAGCAAAGTAACCCAAAATATAGATAATGTGTATCATCTTCCCGAAATGATTAGCATGTAGAATAGATTCAAAAACACCTGTATTGAACAACATCAACCGGCATCGTCAAAGCAGATGTACATGTAATTGTTACAATGGGGCTGGCGGTGAATATTAATGAAGAACATCTTGTTAAAAAGACACACCGAAACTGATTTGCATAACTGATGAACACAACATATTGCAAAATATCAAAATAGTAAAAATGATACAGTTTAACCTCACACTGAAGAGAAAACAAGAACGACACAGAAAAGTAAAATAGTACGTCATATAGAACTGAGATAAAGTAATCTGAGAAGGGATTCATACGTTATATACAACTTAAAAATATATTATTATGAAAAACGAAAGGAAAGGTGGGACACCCCCCACCCCCCACCACACACCCCACACCCCACACAAGTAACTAAATGTATAATTCAGAAAAAAAAGGAGATAAAAAAAAAAATGAATAAAAAAACACATAAACAAATTAACATTAAAACTATTGGCAACTGCATGGCAAGTATTTATAAAACGACCGGGGGAGGAAATATTCTGGGGGGAGATTTTATTTCGTAGGGTGGGGGAGAGTTTATTTCGAGAGGGGCGGAACTGTACCGGTATAAATTCGCCGGGGGGAGATTTTATTCTGGGGGCGAATATATTTCGTGACACCGGCACTGTAATTAGATACAACGTACTAATGAGAATAAGAGAATTATTATAAGAATGCCGTTGTTTTTTTTCTGAACTGTTCCCATATTTATACCAAAAGTGGCAAAGCATTTAAAAGTTGCTTTCGTGTCACAATATTCACTCAAGTTTTCCTCAATCGCCCTTAAATATAATTCTCATTGGTCAGTTCGACACCGCATATAATGAAATAATTATTTCGAGATTTCATTAGAATGTGAGATATTCAGCCAGACGTTATGCAATGAAAGACGAATCGGTTTTTTTCCATTAAAATGCGCGCACGTGTACCTGTATTTTGCATACCTAGTGTCACTTAATTGCCCACTGTCATGTAACAACTAGACATAATGAAACATGTGAAATGATAAAGAAACTAACTAAACTTTAATGTTGTGGAAAATAACGCCAATTAATTGGAGTACACGCGCATGAATTCGTATGATAGACTATCAAAACGTTTTGAGAGTTAGGGCCGGGTTCATTAAAGATCCTTACAATATGAAAAAAAGGTAAAATTTGTAAAACTTCTATAAAGTAAACATCCAACCATAGGCCCTTTTTAAATAGTAGTGTAATGAAATAATATAAAGTAGTTTTCACATGATACAATATACTTTGCACACAATTAGTTCATGCTTTAAAGGGACTGACGAAATATTTCAATAACGCCGTAAAATAGTTGAATTGAGTTGAAATTAGTTAAATTATATGTCATGAAATCTCTAAGAACACCTTTACGCATTTGCGAAACAAAACCACGAGTTTTGAGCAAAGGGAAATATTCTCGTCAATGAGCCAAACCTTTTTCTCGCCCATGGGAGAAATATTTCAACATCGATATAAAATCGTTGAAATAGGTTAAAATAAGTTAAATTTTGTGTCATCATACTTGAAAGAACTACATTTATGTATTTGGCAAACAAAAACATGAGTTTTGAGCAAAGGAACATATTCTCGCCCATGGACCTACCCATTGACCACTCTTCGCCCATGGGCGACATAGTGTAAAAATTGAGTTTTTGAACAATTTTTATTTCATTTTTTCTTCCTTAGTATGTTCCCATGAAAACAGCATGTTTAATTTTGGAAATAACTTTGACCGAGACTGGGCAAAGACTGTAGAGTTTCTGGACTATTGGGTTTCCAGAATCAAAATGGGACGTGTTAATTTCATCAGAAGACGTTTAACAGGTTACACTGTTGTACGAAAACGTGTTTATTTCTTATGCGATAATTAAAGCGTGTTGTGATCACTAAATATGTCTATATCCTAAACATGTTTAGAATTGTATAAAACCAAAACTTCATGATTTAAATGTTTGTCAGTTTTGCTGAGACATTCGCCTGAAATAGTTTGCTTTGCGGTCGTAACAACAGGACCGCATCAATACTTTGGCTCCCAAGTTAGATGTCAGATCAAATAAGTACCTCTCTACACTTCACAACTCTTGCATGCTGATGTATTTATCAAAGCAAAATGAAGACCAACACCTTTCAGAGAATCCATTATGTAATATATTAATATGTTTAGATTTGAAGATATCAGCAATATAAGGTTGTGTGACTGATCATTTCAGACTAATTATTGATTTAATTCCCCGAAGAAATGTTCCCAAAAACCTTTGTAAATTTGATAGACCAATTGTTAGGACAGTTGACTGTTGAGTCGTGAAAGAGTTGGGTATGGAAATACCACTATTCAGTAAATTCCCAATCTCATTAAATCCAGATTTTAGTACCAGCTGCTGCTACACACTAATATATGCTACTAATATATTTCGCTGACCATGAAAGCCACGAGTATAGCCTTGGTGCTGTCAAACCTAAAACCTAAACCTACTCAGGGCGCCCAGTTTTGACTTACCAAGTGCCATAAAGTGAGTATATTCTGAGACATGTTAAAGGCGATTGATCCCACAAGATATAGCTGAGAACTGTCTCTCGGACGGCAATGGGTGATGCTGTCTTTGATAGTGTTACTGGGAAATGTTGACGCTTGGTACCATCATTTGCTCCAGCGTTCTAACTGTCACGCATCTCAACAGAGCCATGACTGTGCTTACATATCGACTCCCCGTATTTAGTTGTTAATCGGTAACATTCATTCTGCTGCGGTCCAAATTTATCAGCTTTTTCATCTATTGTTACAAGCTTGACTGATTTCTTTACACAATAAAAACTCTAATTGAAGACCACAGGGCCGACCCTCTGTGCAAGACCACTTCCACCCCACCATGATGCTCGGACCACCCCATGGGTCTCTCACAACAACACAAGCATCCGAATAACATCCTCCACGGCGTCGCCAGACTCTCTCTCTCTCTCTCTCTCTCTTTCTCTCTCTCACTCTCTCTCTCTCTCTGCCATCTGCTGTTGAGATACAGTAACGGCTCTCGTCTGAGAAGAGGACTCTTCTCCACTGCTGGTGCTGTGTTGCCCACTGAAGACGGTCCCAGCGATGACGTGATGTCAGAATGGGTCCTCGGTGTGGCCTGTGACAGTGGAAGTGTCTGCTGGTCAATCGTCGACGCACGATGTCCGCACTAATGTATCGCTGGTGTGTCCCCATGGTCTGTCGAGCAGTTTCCGCAGCAGTAACAAAGCGATCTTGAAGATGCTGTCGCACAATCTGACGATCCTGACGTCGGGTGGAGACCCTTAGTCTACCACTACGTGGTCGGTCATCTGTAGTGTTGGTGGTCTGGTACCGTTGCTGGAGCCTGTATATGGTCCTTACGTGGACTTGAAATGCATTGGCTACTTGCCGGGCGGTTTATCAAGCTTGCAATCATCCAAGGGCTTGGTGTCGCTGATTTCCTGTCAATCTTGGCATGTGGTAGCAATTCAATAACGAATGAATGTTATCCGATCTGGGTGGAATTTTATAGGGCAAGAAATGGGGCGACGCATGTGCATTTCAATTTGCACGGGTCTCACGTGCATCAGGTTACCATGGCCGTTGCCGTGATGCGTTTGGGCGATCGGTTATATTGTCATCTGCTTTGGGGGGTTTTTATCATCAAAATTCATTTTTCCGGACCAGGTAATGTTTAATTTTAGAAACTTTGATAAAAATGACCCGGACAAATGACAACTTTTCATGCAATGTTTCTTGGGGTGACGTTTCTTTGCGGTTCAGTATATATCAAATACATGTTCTGGGAACTTCATTGTAAATTGTCAAATGCACCTGTGATTGTCTAATTCATCCCTAACAATCGCGGTGTTTGGTGTTTTTTAGTTTGGTGAAGGTGGGAGTTTAACTTGGTGTGGCCTGTTTGTAGTTTAGTAACCATTGTCGTGACATTGACCGTTATATACGATAGTTGTGTGGAAATGCATTGCAAAAAATTATAACACGATTTAAGCCGAGCTGCGACGTCCATACGACCGCGCGCGACCGACTTAACACGAATGAACACGAATGAGTGCGCGACCTTCATACGTTCTAACACGATTTAAGGAAAAACGTTAAATCATTTTCATTCGTGTTCGGATTCGTGAAGGTGAGATAGGGGCTTTACAAACGCGCTGCACACCCGGTGCACACCCGTGTCACATGCATGTAAGGGGAATCAACATCTTGACAGTAGTGTACATGTACCTTCGTCTGGATCGGATTGCAATGTGTCGCAAGCTTCGGCATGCTCGGCCCAAGTTTTAAGATTCAAGTTTAATTTAACGTCATGCTCAGTAAACATTCTTCAGCATAATTATCTCGTGCACTTTGTTCACCCCATCCGGTGTGTAGTAATATACAAAGTTATAATTATTTTTTTCTTTTTCTCTTTTATATTTAAATGTACCATTATGTAATTAGTGTCTCGTAGGCCAACTGGCCGGGTGCAGTTTTTTTAATGAAATAATTATATGTCTATATATTTTGTACTGCAGCATGTGATACTCTAATAAAACAATTTCCTTTTTCCTTTACCTCTTCTGTAAATACAGCTTAATCCGGGCGTTCCGTGCTCGACAACTAATATCACCAAGGCTTGCTGATCATCGTTTACTGGCCATTTCATGAACATCTGGGTGTCTGCTTTGCAGTGTAAATATTGAGTTTTTGAACATTTTTTTCTGTTTTGCTTCCTTTGTATGTTCCCATGAAAACAGCATGTTTTATTTTGTAAATAACTTTGATCGAGACTGGGCAAATAGTTTCTGGACTATTGGGTTTCCAGAATTAAAATGGGACGTGTTTTCTGTTTTTCGGTATCCTAAGTGTCACTCCTCAATAAAGGACCTATGAAAAGTAGGGACGTATGTAGAAGAACCCTGTCACAAATTATATATTTTGACATTTGCATCGATCCATTTATCTAGGTTAAACTGTTAGTGACGAGATTAGGTCCATAATACGTTTCGAAAACTTAAAACACATCACACACACAAATACATGTCACAGTTTTGGATTCTGCGAGAAAGTTTCTATTATGTGATGCCACTAACAACTATTTTAAGCAAAGCATATGTACAATAAACGACATCTGAAAATAGTGTACAACGAAAATATCGCCATTTCCGCCTTTTCCCTGTTCCAAATGTAATTATTTATTATCCCCCGCCGCGCGAAAGCGCGAAGCGGGGTACATAGTATTCACGACCGTCCGTACGTCCGTCCGTCCGTCCGTACGTCCGTCCGTCCGTCCGTACGTCCGTCCGTCCGTTCGTACGTCCCACCTGTTTGTTGCCGCGATATCTCAAGAACTAAACACTGGATTGTCTTCATATTTGGAACTATGGTGTATATACAGACTCCGCAGACACCAGTCGGTTTTGGTGACCTTGATCCCATTTTCAAGGTCACAGCAGACAAATCTGCTTTTAGAGTTGGAAAACGGTGTTGTCGCGATATCTCAAGAACTAAACACTGGATTGTCTTCATATTTGGTACTATGGTGTATATGGCGGGGGATATTTCGTCACTCTGTGACAAATACTTGTTCAAATAACGTATAGCTACATGATAAGCTCAAATACAAAACTATCGGATGTATGCTTTTTGTCCAAACACCAATGATCATTCCGAAAAATACTCCAATAATCCTATAGTCCCATATAGAACCACCGCCGCCTTGGTCTAGTGGTAGAGTGTCCGCCCGGAGAGCGGAAGGTTGGGGGTTCGATCCCCGGCCGCGTCATACCAAGAAACATTAAAAGATGGTACTTGTTGTTACCCTGTCTGGCGCTCGGCATTAAGGGGATAAAACAAGGACTGGTCGGCTCGGAGTCAGTATACTGTGTCTTAGTGGGGTATTCATGTTAAACTGCGGCATGGTGCTAGCACTATAAATCGGCATCAGTACGGACTAGTACAAGCAGCCACACAAACACACACACGTACATGCACGTCGCTATATAAGTGCAATAATCTTGGACGCGACGTTAAACCCTATTCCACCTCACCCCACCCCATATAGAATCTCTATGTTGGATAGTGTTGTAAAATTACGATACTTTTCGCATCAGTCGAGATGCCTGTCACATCACATATTTTTCACTCAGCTACGTTACATACATCCCTGAATTCATCATACCATTAAAAGCTATCAACTGACAAATTGTCTAAGTCACTAATACAAACGGTTACTAATGAAATCAACCGAAATATTTAAGTGTTTAAACGAAACCTTCTCGTTTAAAAATGTAAACAAAGCAAATTTCTAGTTTCACATGTAAACATGTTCTACTATTCAGAGAGATTCAGTCATCAATTTGTTGCATACATTAGATCAGACTTTTACGAATTTGAACCTGTCGTTTATGGTTGCACGGATTGAAATACCGTATTCGACGTAATAAGCGCCCAGGGCGCTCTCAAAATAAGAAATAGGGGGATCTTATCAGAATGTTATTTTGGTTTGAAAAAACAGAGTTGAAATATAAATTTCGTGGTTTATGCCGACAGCCTGAAATGTTTATGCACAACAGATATATTTTTCTAGAATTAAATGCCCATAAGTAAGGGTGCATAAAACACACGAGTGCATATTATACGCGAATAAATAAGTCTTGTGTACATTGATCACTCGGAAGGGGTTCTGATTGGGATTGTTCAATAGCCGATATCTTAGCAAATGTCGCCGTGGGCGCTTATTACGTCGAATAAGGTACGTATATAGAACCGTCAACACCGTTCCGTAACTGTCGTTTGGAATACCCCCGTTAACGTTTTCGAGGTTGCATGATGAAACAACACATTCCGACTGTCACTTTCATGATCTGGTAAGCGACGCTTTGATTGTTTGGATTAAAGGTCCTCAGATCGTAGTTAAGCGATAGCGAGAACTAAGATCTGATTTTAATGAGATTGGGCGCGTCCCTTTCGAAGGCCGCCATGCCTCGAAACGACTTCCAACCATTCAGACCGCAGTGTATACGGAGAACAGAATTGTGTTATACTAATTGATGTTGTTACTTGTAGGGCCATGTTGGTTGACAGATTCAAATGTACAGGTGCGTTTCTGTACATACAGGAAACGGCTCCCTTGACTCCGCCATGCGGTCATTCGAGCCACCACAAGTCTTGGCTTTCCGTGAGTGAGTGAGTTGTGTTTAACGCCGCTTTTAACAGTATTCCAGTTATATCACGGCGTGTCAGCTTAATGTGGTTGGGAAAGCCCGAAGTGCTGCAGGTCTCAGACGTTTACCACTTCGGTGAAACCCACGAGCACGGGTATGGTGCTGACAAAACACAGAAACATAAGAAACATAGAAACATAATCGGGGCGAACCGGGATTCGAACCCACAATCATAGGTTTCTGGCGTACCCAAGGGACGCAACTCTGCACAGCGAATCGCGGCGCCTTAGACGACTGGGCCACCCGTGCCCCCCTTGGCTTTCCGAAACTACATTCAGTGTAAATATCCATTTTGATGGAATACCAAGACATTAACAATTAAATCAAAGTGGTTATCTAATCACCTATGCGTGGATCGATCCCCATGATGTTAATCAGTGGATTGTCTGGTCAAGACTCGATTATTTACAGACCGCCGTCATACAGCTGGACTATTGCTGAGTGCGGCATTACACAAGAAACCAACTACCTAAGCCTCTAAAATATGTGTCTGAGTATTGTTCTACTCCCCTGTTAGCAATATTCCGGTAATATCACGGGGGAAGACACCAGAAATGGGCTTCACACAGTGTGTGTGTGTGTGTGTGTGTGTGTGTGTGTGTGTGTGTGTGTGTGTGTGTGTGTTTAAAGTGGTATTCTGACAGTGTTGGACAGTGAAGAAACCTATATCTACCTAAATCTGATTATAACCAGCTCTTAAAATCCCGCATTAATAACCACAATTTACCAGTCGAGCCTGGTCGCTGGAATAATGTACCCAGAGAACAACGTCTATGTTCACTCTGTTTGTTTTGTTTGTTTGTTGTTTAACGCAGCACTCAGCAATATTCCGGCAATATGGCGGCGGTCTGTAAATAATCAAGTCTGAACCAGACAATCCACTGATTAAAATCATGAGCATCGATCCACGCATTTTGGATACGATGACATGCATCAACCAAGTCAGCGAGTCTGACCACCCGATCCCGTTTGTCGCCTCTTACGACAAGCCTGGGTTGCTGAAGACCTATTCTACCCCGGATCTTCACGGGTCGAATCTTTGCACAGCCGTCATATAGCTGGAATATTGCTGAGTGCGGCGTTAAACAACAAACAAACAAACTTATGCTGGATGTCAGTAAACAAAGCAGCACACAGTCACAGGGAAACAGTATATTGGCGACGTAAGGATCATACGAAGGGTTTGACCAGCCACAGTGAACACCCAGAATAAGTTTCCTATCATTTTTTTAAAGTCACATAACTACCAGTCAGGTCAGTTTGCATTGGGTAGACATCACACCGAGTCCAATTTTCATCCTTGCCGATCTTGGCTTGAATTACTAAAGTACTCACGGAAATGAAAAAAAAACTGTTTTTTTTCGACCTCATATCTTAAATAAATGCAGTTAATATACAAAATATGTAAATATTCAAACAACTAAATTAGTACTAATTGGGCCGTGGCACAAATACAGCGTATCAAATGTTTTTATGTCTTTTTACACGTAAAAGTGTGTAAAAATGTGAATAAAACAGACTATTGTGAAACAGGGCATAACCAGGTGTAAGTAGATCAAGGTGACCTATGACACCTTGACGACAGGTGATAACAGGTGCATAATGCCTATAGTCTGTTTCTGCTATGTCAATTTGGACTTAGTTTTATTTTTGAATGTTGAAAGTGCCGACAAATTACCTCCTGTAAAGTACATTGTGTATTGTTCACTGAGATCAAACTAGCAAATCCAGACTAGTACTTTTCGAGTTGTTTTGTTATTTTGTATTTACAGCTACATAACACTTTGTGTCGATTTTTAAATTGAGAAAAACAGGTTTTTTTCATTTCCGTGAGTACTTTTTTTTTTTTAGAGTTATGTTTTGGCACAACACAATTTCGGACGATTGCAGAATTTGCAAAGCATGTGTGCTGGCAACTGGGCCTCGACAGATATTTTCAAAATCCTTTTAAGTTTTCAATCAACCTGCTCAAGTGATTTTGACCCACTTCGCGACGTAAGACCCGTTTTATTACAGACAGACAGACAGATTATTTAATTTAGCCCCACCTCGTTACATTAACAATAGGACATAAACTCCTTAAAAATACCTTAGTAAAAAAGCATATCAAGTATCGAGCCACATCCTACGGAATTATGAGAGACTATGACATTGGTAAAAAAAATGAATACATTTGCACATATATTACATACGATAAAAAGGACTTTACCAGGCTATTCACCTATAGTACGACATGGTGTAGAGCATCCGATCTGGTTGTTAAAATATTCTTGCAGGTTTTGGCAGTTGTAAAAATCAATTCTGGGCTGGACAGTATATTTCTGTAAAAAAACTCAAACTCAAAATCAGAACAAACGTAACGCATTTCACGTCATACTATGAAGTAGATTTCCCGTTGAGTCTCACACAACACTGTACACTTTTGTAGAGTGACGTTATAGCATTAAACATTTTCCTTTTATGTTAACTTGGCCTCCAGTAGTTTAGTCCACATCTTGTGGCGGTCAATATAGCCATACGCTCTCCTAAAGTCTATGAATGCTGCGTATGTAGATTTCTTGAGGGATTTACGTGTTTCTACTATAGAAGTAATAGCTGCAATATGCTCCGTTATTGACCGACCTTTCCTGAATCCATTTTTATTATCTTCTAAAATTCCATTGTCCTCTACATATTTGGATAACCTGTTAGTTAAAATACCACAGTATATCTTGTAACTAGAAAGAGTAAGTCCTCTCCATAATAGCGGGTCTCTTCGATCGTCTGTTGAGGTCTTCAGGATAGGATTGACGACTCCTTTAGTCCAGGTACCTGGTATACAGCCAGTATTAAAACACACACAGTAACCTGTACTTTATATACGTGTCATTTCAAAGAACCTCCACCGGAATATTGTCTATATACTACTTGCCTTGCTCTTTTTAGCTTTGAATACTGCAAAACGAACTTCTTCTATGGTTTGTTTGTTGGTTTGTTGTTTAACACCGCACTCAGCAATATTCCAGCTATATGACGGCGGTCTGCAAATAATCGAGTCTGGACCAGACAACCCACTGATTAATATCATGAGCTTCGATCCACGCAATTGGGATCGATGACATGCATCAACCAAGTCCGCGAGCCTGACCACCCGATCCCGTTAGTCGCCTTTTACGACAAGCATAGTCACCTTTTACGGCAAGCATGGGTTGCTGAAGACTTACTCTACCCCGGAATCTTCATGGGTCCTTCACGAAATCAATTTTCCTTTCACGAAAGGAAAATCAATCTAGCCCACGAGTACTGAAAGGCTCTGGGGCTGAGTGAGGTAAAATGAAACGTCGCAGGGGCATATTTTTCAGGGGCAGGTGATGGGATTTAATTTTATCGAAAGAAATTAGTTTGTCTTGAAAAGGAAATTGCCTGCCACAAAAATGACATTGTTACAAGGTGTTTTTCTTTTCCCAAAATGTGTGTTAAAGTGATAAATAAAATCACATTGTCATCAAGAACGCTGGTATTTAGGGCAATTGTCATGTTGATGTGCACAAGACAGGACACACGATACAAGCTTGTCATAAATCAGGTATTCATTCATAAATCAATTTATGATCGAAATATTGTGAAATTCCGACAATTGTTGAATAGTCTAGATAAATTAATGGTGCAAAACTTAGCCATGTATATATTCCACGCACTGCTATATAGAACCAAATTTAAATAATAGTTAAAATTGAGTGCAACAGCTCTGTCATATGGACGTTTGACATGTGGCCTCTTGCGTGGGCACGGGTTGCCCAGTCGTCCAAGGCGCCGCAATTCCCCGAGCAGAGGTGCGTCCCTTGGGCACGCCAGAAATCTATGAGTGGGGGTTCGAATCTCGGTTTGTTCCGATTATGTTTCTAGGTTTGTCAGCACCCATCTTCCCGAGGCAAGAGAGTTAACTGAATATAAAAGTCCAGTTTCCACCCTTGCCGAAGTAGGCTAGTATTATGGAGTTACATTTTGGCTGGACTAACGAGTCTATGTATAGTCCAATCAAAATCGCGCACCGAAATCGAAATCCGGTTCGTACACTGTCGTACAGATTTCGGTCGATTGCAGGATTTGCAAAGCATGTTCACCGCCAACTCGTTGTCAGAAGATATTTTCCAAATGTTTTCATGTTTTTAATCAAGGTGCTCACGTGATTTGATGCATTTCGCGATGTAAGACCCGTTTTATCACAATATAGATCCTGATTGTCCATCAGATTTAACGGACCGGGCGCCACCATTTTGTGTGAAGCAAACGCAAGTGATACGAGAGGTGGAATCTGATTGGTGCATAGGAGAGGCTTAGAAGGGACGTGACTGGTAATAGCCACTGGTGGGGCTACGATCGAGCCCAGTAATTCCAGCCTAGTTCGGCAAGGGTTGAAACTGGACTTTTAAAGTCAGTTAACTCTCTTGCCTCGGGAAGATGGTCAGCACCATACCCGTGCTCGCTCGCACACCCATCCACCCACCAATTACTGACCCTACATGTCCTCATACATTTTCATTTGTTTTCAGACAGATACGGAAGGCAACACGTCGCCAAAGCGACACTGAAAAGAGCGGTGAGATTATTTTTTTAATTAAATATACCCGCATAATAAAACAATTGACTCTTTTCGCAAAAGAAACACATTAGCAGTCGAGCATCTATTCTATATGAGAGGGTCCGAATTAAGTTTTTAAAAATTGCTCAATACGAAAACATGCGGGGAACAAAACATAATTCTTCATCAGGTTTTAACCAAAGTTAGTATTGTTCAATGAATGTAAATACATGCTTCTTTCTATTTGATAACAACTTCTTTATTCTTAGTTACGACGTGTCAAGTATTCATCATCTGATGGGGGGCACAGTTGGCCCAGTCGTCTAAGGCGCCGCGATTCGCTGTGCAGAGTTGCGTCCCTTGGGCACGCCAGAAACCTATGATTGTGGGTTCGAATCCCGGTTCGCCCCAATTATGTTTCTAGGTTTGTCAGCACCATACCCGTGCTCGTGGGTTTCACCGAAGTGGCAAACGTCTGAGACCTGCATCACTTCGGGCTTTCCTCCCACATTAAGCTGACACGCCGCGATATAACTGGAATACCGTTAAAAGCGGCGTTAAACCCAACTCACTCACTCACTCATCATCTGATGAAGGGTGAATAAGTAGTCCTTAAACTTCGTTATCAATAAATAAGTTTGTTTGTTTATTGTTTAACGCCACACTATACAGTAATGGCGATTGTTAGGATTTAAAGTGCATTATATGTCTCTACATTAGTTCAAAAGAGTAGCAATCTCTCTTCCATTCAAAGTATATCTCAATATTGTTTCTGAAAATTTGGCAAATTAACGCTTCCTCACAAAAAGGTATGTTTGTTATATTTTCCGAAAGTTTACCTACAGTTTTGTCCTTCTCATGTGTCAATAGACTGTGTGGCTGTTTTTGTTGTTTTTTCAAACATTCGGAATACCAACTTCGTGAAAAATGGCATGATTATCAGGTATGATCGTGGTTATGTAGGCAATTTTGTCCTTCTCATGTGTCAATGGACTGTGTTCAAGTATTGCTGTTTTTGTTGTTTTTTCCAACATTCGGAATACCAACTTCGTGAAAAATGGCATGATTATCGGGTATGATCGTGGTTATGTAGGCAATTTTGTCCTTCTCATGTGTCAATAGATTGTGTTTAAGTATGGCTGTTTTTGTTGTTTTTTCCAACATTCGGAATACCAACTTCGTGAAAAATGGCATGATTATCAGGTATGATCGTGGCTATGTAGGCAATTTTGTCCTTCTCATGTGTCAATAGATTGTGTTTAAGTATGGCTGTTTTTGTTGTTTTTTCCAACATTCGGAATACCAACTTCGTGAAAAATGGCATGATTATCAGGTATGATCGTGGCTATGTAGGCAATTTTGTCCTTCTCATGTGTCAATAGATTGTGTTTAAGTATGGCTGTTTTTGTTGTTTTTTCCAACATTCGGAATACCAACTTTGTGAAAAATGGCATGATTATCAGGTATGATCGTGGCTATGTAGGCAATTTTGTCCTTCTCATGTGTCAATAGATTGTGTTTAAGTATGGCTGTTTTTGTTGTTTTTTCCAACATTCGGAATACCAACTTTGTGAAAAATGGCATGATTATCAGGTATGATCGTGGCTATGTAGGCAATTTTGTCCTTCTCATGTGTCAATAGATTGTGTTTAAGTATGGCTGTTTTTGTTGTTTTTTCCAACATTCGGAATACCAACTTCGTGAAAAATGGCATGATTATCAGGTATGATCGTGGCTATGTAGGCAATTTTGTCCTTCTCATGTGTCAATAGATTGTGTTTAAGTATGGCTGTTTTTGTTGTTTTTTCCAACATTCGGAATACCAACTTCGTGAAAAATGGCATGATTATCAGGTATGATCGTGGCTATGTAGGCAATTCTGTCCTTCTCATGTGTCAATAGATTGTGTTTAAGTATGGCTGTTTTTGTTGTTTTTTCCAACATTCGGAATACCAACTTCGTGAAAAATGGCATGATTATCAGGTATGATCGTGGTTATGTAGGCAATTTTGTCCTTCTCATGTGTCAATAGATTGTGTTTAAGTATGGCTGTTTTTGTTGTTTTTTCCAACATTCGGAATACCAACTTCGTGAAAAATGGCATGATTATCAGGTATGATCGTGGTTATGTAGGCAATTTTGTCCTTCTCATGTGTCAATAGATTGTGTTTAAGTATGGCTGTTTTTGTTGTTTTTTCCAACATTCGGAATACCAACTTCGTGAAAAATGGCATGATTATCAGGTATGATCGTGGCTATGTAGGCAATTTTGTCCTTCTCATGTGTCAATAGATTGTGTTTAAGTATGGCTGTTTTTGTTGTTTTTTCCAACATTCGGAATACCAACTTCGTGAAAAATGGCATGATTATCAGGTATGATCGTGGCTATGTAGGCAATTTTGTCCTTCTCATGTGTCAATAGATTGTGTTTAAGTATGGCTGTTTTTGTTGTTTTTTCCAACATTCGGAATACCAACTTCGTGAAAAATGGCATGATTATCAGGTATGATCGTGGTTATGTAGGCAATTTTGTCCTTCTCATGTGTCAATAGATTGTGTTTAAGTATGGCTGTTTTTGTTGTTTTTTCCAACATTCGGAATACCAACTTCGTGAAAAATGGCATGGTTATCAGGTATGATCGTGGCTATGTAGGCAATTTTGTCCTTCTCATGTGTCAATAGATTGTGTTTAAGTATGGCTGTTTTTGTTGTTTTTTCCAACATTCGGAATACCAACTTCGTGAAAAATGGCATGATTATCAGGTATGATCGTGGTTATGTAGGCAATTGAGAGTCAAACACTGCTATTGTTTTTTGCATATGTTTTGCAGTGTCCCTAATCCTATGTCTAGTTAAGTACCAAGCAATAGCCGACTGTCTTGTAGTTTATTTCACAGGTTATCCCAAGCTACTTATCCCTTGTGAAGTTGTTTGAATTACCTTGCATAGTGAGTGAGTGAGTGAGTATGGTTTTACGCCGCTTTAAGCAAAATTCCAGCAATATTACGGCGGGGGGACACCACAAATGGGCTTCTTACATTGTACCCATGTGGGGAATCGAACCCGGGTCTTCGGCGTGACGAGCGAACGCTTTAACCGCCAGGCTACCCCACTTCCCAACCTTGCATAGACAACTGAGAGATAGGAAAATAAATGTCCGCAGCCCTGTAGTGTCTGTAGCCCCTATTTTAATATCTCGTATTTGGACTGAACAGTTCAGTTAGTAACTTAACCAAAGGAAATATTTCATGTATGTAAGCCTACACTAATCGGACTCTTTCCTTTACTCTCTTCAACTGGTTTTGAATGTTTGGGACATTTTACCACACGTAGTGTCCGTAGCCACTGATTCATAGACATTTAGATATTGCTTTTTATTGAGCAGTTTCCGAAGATAAAAGTTATCTACCGTATTCGACGTAATAAGCGCCCCGCTCTAATAAGCGCCCCGCTCTAATAAACATCCACGGCGATATTTGCTCATATATTGGCCAGTGAACAATCCCAATTAGCACCCCTTCCGATTAATCAATGTACACAATACTTATTTATTCGCGTATAATACGCACTCATGTGTTATATGCATACTTAATTATGAGCAATTAAATTCTGGAAAAATATGTCTGTCGAACATAAACATTTCAGGCTGTCAGCATATTTCATATGTCACGATATTTATCTTTCAACTCTATTTTTTTCACTAAAATAATATTCCAATAAGAGCCCCCTATTTCTAATTTTAAAGCGCCCTAGGCGCTTAGTACGTCGAATACGGTATTTGTCATTTAACATTAGTTTTTATCTTGTTACAGTTTGTCTGTTCACTAATTAGTCATTTTGCAAAATGTAGTGTCCGTAACCCTATGGCAGGGCAAGTGAGTCAGTTGCCTCGATATTTATCTTTGCACTTGTTTTTACAACTTTGTCATGTACTACTTAGAAGTTTTTGAAAGGATTTTATAAAAGTTAGTTCATATTGATTACCATTTTTTTCAGAAGAGAAACTGATACTTTCAATTTATATACGTCATTTTCAATCATGTTTCGTCTGTTTTCTGAGACATGAATAAGG
Source organism: Haliotis rufescens (assembly GCF_023055435.1). NCBI lineage: Eukaryota > Metazoa > Mollusca > Gastropoda > Lepetellida > Haliotidae > Haliotis > Haliotis rufescens. The sequence continues at coordinate 436,452 of NW_025963786.1, forward strand.
CGGTTTACTTTGCAGTAGTCCTATTGTGTCCATTCAAATAAAACACACACCTGTCCTCACTGTTTTGTTGAATAAACTTCAATGTTATATTGCATTTTGCAGCCCGTGGGATGTGTTTGAGACAAAACCGTATGAAAAAACCCACATTTTCAGGCATAAAATTGCTACTATAGACCTTTTATTTTCTTACACCACTAAGCACTTTAATTGCACTTGAGTTTTCAACAAAAGTGCAACAAAAACAAAAGTGCAAAAATATGACCCCTGATTTTGACCAGGCCGAAAGTCAAGGCAAACTGGAATTTAAACCCACAATCACTGGATTCTGGAAACCTAAGGGACGCAACTCTTCGCATAAACGTCTAAGCTGACATTACGTCATATAATTGAATTCAGACTGACTCGCTTCCTCGATTTAGTGTTATTTTGTACATGTATTGACCTGGGGGGCACGGGTGGCCCAGTCGTCTAAGGCGCCGCGATTCGCTGTGCAGAGTTGCGTCCCTTGGGCACGCCAGAAACCTATGATTGTGGGTTTCACCGAAGTAGTAAACGTCTGTGGCCTGCATCACATTAAGCTTTCCCTCCCACATTAAGCTGACACGCCGTGATATAACTGTAATACTGTTAAAAGCGGCGTTAAACCCAACTCACACACACTCACTCACTGTAAAGATCTGGGTTGGAATTGATTTTCAGCAACCCATGCTTGTGGTAAGAGGCGATTAACGGGAAAAGGTGGTCAGGCCCACTGACTTAGTTCCGTTCAAATCATGTCAATCACTGGATTGTCTAGTCCAGACAGATTATTTACAGACCGCCGTCATATAGCTGGAATATTGCTGAGTGCGGCGTTAAACAACAAACAAACACAAGTATTATCATGTTCGTCTTTTTCTTTTGTAAGGTTCACGAACAACCCGCGCGGGAGTCTTTGGTCCCAAATGAAGATCTGGAAGTATACGAGGCCAGGTTGAACACATTTCGTATCGCATGCGCTCAAATGGAACAACCAATCACATCAAGGAACCGCTTCATTCACTATGAGACAAACGACATTGACGTCAGTTACTGTTCAGTGCCGAAAGTTGGATGTACATTTTGGGGCAGAGTTTTTCAATTCCTTCTCAGAACTAATGGGTCTCGGGAAGTGTCAAGTCCTCTTGATATAACACGGTACCAAGTACATTTTCTTCCTCTGGTTCATATCAAGGAGATTAAAATAAATCAAAACATCATCGAACATTCAAAACGCTTCTTCTTTGTCAGAAATCCCTACACAAGACTGTTTTCTGCCTATGTAGATAAATTTGTGCTTCCGCAGTTTCTAAGCTTGGAAAATTATGGATTAAGAATAGCGAAGTTCAAAGGCCAAACTATCCCCAACCCTAATACCACATGTGTTAATGATCTCAGTTTCAAAGACTTTGTTCAACATCTCGTCATTGGGGACCCGATTGGCAACTATCATTGGAAGCCTATGTATTCATCCTGCAACCCATGCAAACTGTTCCCTCATTTTATTGGAAAACAAGAAAGTTTCAACAAAGATGCAAAATACATCCTACGGGAGGTTGGTCTGGGACATATTCTGGAGAAATACTCACATAAGAAGTACATTTCGGATGAAATTGCTCAAATGGTGGATTTCACGTTCTCCTTTCGTGACCGAATGACATCTTTGAGGAGATGTTTTGACGACATTTCCTTAACTGAAAAAATATGGACCACATTTCAAATAAATGGCCACTTAAAACCAGATATGAAGTTCCCGAAAGCAACATTCAAGCGTATTCTTGAAGGCAGTTTGTCAACGAAAGACGCGAAGAAGCGCGTGACAAAGGAATTCGTTAGAGTCAATGAAAATGCTCACATATCACATGAGCTCCATTCTACACTAAAGCTCAGATGGATGCTAAAAGCATTCAAATCACTTACAAGAGATACCATGGAACAAATTGCTAAATATTATGATATTGATTTTAAACTGTTTGGATATGAGAAATATCCGAAGGATTTATTTCCTTGGAGGTACACCAACTCCTCTGGATAACCGGAGTGCCTGGGAACGATCACCTATAGACTGCAATGTGAGGTACCGATGCTCATAACGTCAATCACAGGATTGTCTGTCCCAGACTTGATTATTTACAGACCGCCGTCATTTAGCTGGAATGTTGCTGAGTGCGGCGTAAAACATGAAACGTTTGTTCCCACTGACAAGGTCTCAAACAACATCATCATTCTATGTAAGCATCAGTACATTAATTGTTTGATCAAGGAACTCGGTATGAGTTACCAGATTTGACTTCAGATACAGCTGGCCTAGATCATCCCATTGCCAGGGCTGAGGTTGAATGTGCGATTGCACGTTCTAAACGTGGGAAGGCTGTAGGACTTAACCTACTTCCAGCGGAGTCCCTAAAGAATGCGAGCTGTACTGAAATTCTGTTTAGATTGTCATCCCACTGTTCGATATTTGGCGCACTAGTATTTAATTTATCAATCCAAAGGCAGATACTGATCCTCGTGATCCTCTTGGTTATCGCCTTTCAGTACCATTTAAGATTTATTCAGATATACGCAATACCCGACTTAATATACTGAACAACAAAAGTTCCTGTGACATTGAATGAGATTTAATGCAAAGTTACGTTTTACGTTTATGCCTACAAGTGAGTAGCGGTATGTTACTACCTGTATTGGTGTTTTGTCAAATAGGTTTCGATAATTCTTCGACTTAAGATACTATCTGAGAACTACGTATGATTTATAATGCCATTAGAAACATATTCTTGTGTTGACGTGTTATTCTCTCACATCAGCATGTTCACTCGTGAGATACCTCCCTTCCTTGGCCTAATTTGAAGACAGGTCAGTTTATGGCTTATGACACACCCAATTCTGGCCATGGTAATACTGTTTGATTTATAATACCCATGGTGGATATAGCTTGTGGAAACGCTACCCTTTCTATTTTGTTTTTATTATCATTGTGTGTTTTCATACAATCTGTTTTTCCCACAAAGTTTAAAAACATTCAATTCAGTAGGTGATGAACCAGTGTATGATGTATATAAAACAACCTTGACAACAATATGAATCTGTTTAGTTTGGAAAACACTGAATATGGATGACAAAATAAGAATAGTATCAGCAAACTGCAGGGGCCTAGCAGATAAAAGGAAACGTAAAGAAGTAATGAACCTATGGCGAAAGAAGAAATTTTCCATGATATGTTTACAGGACATTCATATTTCTAAAGAAGACGAAACATTAATGAGATATGAATGGGGACTTCAAAGTATAATAGCGCCTTACAAGTCAAATGCAAGAGGAGTTGCCATTTTGTTTTGTAATACTTTAGAACTAAAAATCCATAGATTTAAACAAAGATATTAATGGAAACTACATAATAGCAGATATCACCATAGAGGGCATAAGGTTAACTCTGACTAATATTTATGGGCCAAATCAAGATGAACCTGCTTTTTACAATACTTTGTTCAATAATATTGACGAATTTGAAAACGAATCAGTGGTTATATGCGGAGATTGGAACTTGGTTCTAAATCCAGATGTCGATTTGGAAAATTATAAACATATCAACAATCCCAAAGCAAGAAAGTTAGTTCTTGAAAAAAAAAGAAGCTTTGATCTAATTGATATTTGGAGAGAGAAAAATCTAAATGCAAAGAAATCCACATGGTGGAAGAAGAAGCCTAAACAACAAGCTAGACTTGACTTCGTTTTGGTCTCACAAGACATTGCAAATATAACTATTGACTCTACAATTATACCAGGATACAAATCTGATCACTCAGCAATAACTTTTTCAAATACACTTAGCAAAGAAAGAGGTAGGGGCTTATGGAAGCTGAATACATCTTTACTGTTTAACAATGAATATATCCAAATAGTGAAAGATACACTAGAAGAAACAAAGCTAGAATATTCAAGCAGTGAATGTTCCAAAGATGAAGCAAGAAAAACTAAAGATCTAAACTTAAAATTAGAAATCAGTGATACTCTTTTTTTAGAAACATTTTTGATGAAAGTGAGAGGCAAATCAATATCTTTTTCCACGTATTAAAAGAAAACCAAAAATGAAGAAAGTAAAAACTTAGGGGAAATTTTCAGAATATAAGTGAATCAAAGCTGTCAGACCTGTCTAATTATAAAGTACTTTTTGAAAAATTAAAAGAAGGAGAATCAAGGGGAATACAAATATGATTATTATATAATTATACCAGTAAACTAATTAACAGTATTATAAATGAAAAAGGGGAGTTAATAACCGATGGACAATCCATCTTAACTGAACAAAGATATTTTATGAGAAACTATACTCCTCAAGTGGAGAAATAACTAATGAAACCAAAAATTTATTACACAAACTTAACACACCAAAACTTAGTAAATCACAGTTTGATTATTTAGAAGATATAATTAACATAAATGAAATAACAAAGGCCGTAAAATCTTATAACAAATAACAAAAGCCCGGGTATCGATGGATTCCCTGTAGAGTTTTTCAAATTTTTCTGGAAAGATCTTTGAATATGGGTATACAGATATATTACAGAAACATTTAGAAATAACACTTAAAGTCTAACAATGAATAGAGGTGTCATTACCTGTTTACCCAAGGATTGTAAGGATAACATAAAATTTATATTCAGTTATAAACAATATGAAGATGTCGAGACAGTCTACTTATGCCTGTAACATTGATACCAATAAAACCTTTGAAGTTCGATAAATATAAATTTATAGTTATAACCCTTAACGTAAAAAAAATATTATCTATCACTTCAACCCTTAATGTAAACTTCTTTTACATTAAGAGTAATTTTTACATTAAGGGTTGTAACAAGGGTGAACCCGCAACCCTTAATGTAAAATAATTTTTCATAAAGAGTATTTTTTACATTAACGGTTGTAACAAGACCTAACCAGCAACCCTTAATATTATATTTTTTTACATTAAGAGTAATTTTTACATGAAGGGTTGTAACAGTGCTGTCACCAACACTTTTTTCAGTATATATTAATGACTTGGCTGATGAAATCACTAGCTTACATTCTGGAATTGAGCTGGACAACTCCATGTTGGGTATGTTATTGTATGCAGACGAAGTCGCGCTCATTGCGCCCAATGTGAATTTTTGCAGCGCAAGTTGGATTGATTCACTCGTTGGTCCACGCAGAGGCGACTCTTAATAAATATTAAGAAAACTAGCATTGTACACGACCGACCCCAGTCTGTTACAAGATATGGGTTTAATTTCACATTTGGTTGTGATCAAATTGAAATTATTCATCCTTATAAATATTAAGGTATTTGGTTGCAATAACATCTTGGCTTGAACTCTACTGCATCAGAAATAGCGAAATCTGACAGTAGAGCACTGATATGCAAGTCTAGATTAGCCGGTGGTATGGCTTATAATCTTATCTTATGGCTCTGCTATTTGGGGAACGAGACAGTTTAGTTGCAATAACTGTTTAAAATAGAGCTGCGTGATACTTTCTCTGTGTTTGTAAAAAAACTCCCAATTTAGCTGTCAGGGGAGAGATGGGCTAGTTGTTTTCTTTAACTAAACAGAGAATCGAAATGTTACGGTTTTCGCGAGGGCTCCACTCTGCCGATGTAAACAGATCTCTATGCTTTATTTGTAGATTCGTCATGATATGGCTGAAATACTGCCGGTGTGACGTTAAATATTCACTCACTCACTCACTCACTCACTCACTCACTCACTCACTCACTCACTCACTCACTCACTCACTCACTCACTCACTCACTCACTCACTCACTCACTCACTCACTCACTCACTCACTCACTCACTCACTCACTCACTCACTCACTTGTAGATGGTCTGTACACTTCCGCAAATCTTGGAATATGGAAATACTGATTGGTTAACAGGTCTGTGGAATGACTGCTGTCAAGTTAACGGCAGTAAGCCCCGTACTTACAGAAGTCTGTAGAACCCTATGTTAATACAGTCATGAATATAATTTTTTTATGATTTTATTTCATTTTGGAGTACACAAACAATAAGTTTACAGAATATGGTTCACATGCAATCTTAAACACATTCAAGTTTCAAAGTATATCTATAGATGATAATAAACTAAAACTATTCCAGTGTCATATTGATGGATTGTGCAAGTTCGTGGGTTTACACGAATACATGTAGGTAGTGACAGAGAGATCAAAATGTCATGAACTGTGTGTATTTACATTGTGAATATGATATATTTCTATCGATGTAATATGAATCGGTTATTTCTTTTTTGATGTGTGGGAAATTTAGTATTGAGTGGGAAATGTGTTTTTTTTTAATATGCTTTGCTTTGTTACAGTGATAATATATTTGATACACCATTTCATTTTTGTTGATATACCAATAAAAAATTGTCAATTTTGAAAATTCTAGTTCTACTCCAGTTTTGTCTATGAATAGGTCTTCAGCAACCCATTTTTGCCGTAAAAGGTGACAATGCTTGTCGTAAAAGGCGATTAACGGGATCGGGTGGTCAGGCTCGCTGACTTGGTTGATACATGTCATCGATCCCAAATGCGTGGATCGATGCTCATGATGTCAATCATTGGATTGTCTGGTCCAGACTCGATAATTGACAGACCGCCGTCATATAGCTGGAATATTGCTGCGGCGGCGTTAAACAATAAACCAACCAACCAAAGTCTGAATAGGTAAACTAAGGTATATCGATGATGTGATATTCGATGGTGATTCAATCAAATAGCCATTTCCCTTCCACTGAATATCCCACCTGAGCTGGAAATAATAGAGATCAGTGAAACCGCCCAATCTGTTTCTTAGTTAGATCGGGGCGGTCGGGTAGCCTAGTGGTTAAAGCGTTCGCTCGTCACACCGAAGACCCGGGTTCGATTCCCGACATGGGTACAATGTGTGAAGCCCATTTCTGGTGTCCCCGCTGTGATATTGCTGGAATATTGCTAAAAGCGGCGTAAAACCATACTCACTCACTTAGTTTACATAAAGATTCAGAGTGACGAAACACTTTCCATCCACTCTCTCGTCTTATGTCTCCGCTATAGTGTTGTATGCATATTGACTGAATTTGAAATTGTGAAATTTTTGTAAATACCAGGGAGAGGGCATTCTAAGTTGGAAAAACTGGTCCCTCAATCCCGTTCACTTCTTGTGAATAAATATGTTTAAATCACACAACAACAACAACAACAACAACAACAACAACAACAAAAAACAGAGGTATGAATTCAACTTTTCAATAGTCAACTTTCCCTTTATGTCGAGCAAACTTCTGACAGCTCCAGGCTTTGGTGTCCACATTTCACAAATGTTGAGGTACCATCGAGCATGTTCTTTCTACCAGGATTTTGAAGAGCGTCATTCCGCTCATGCTCAAAAGTGGCTCAGAGTTACAACATTCAAGGCCTTAACAAAGCCTTCAAAACGATTGGGCACTTCCAAATATTAAGCATCAGAGACAAAGGTTTTGTCTGGTGCAATGCCCTTCTTGTACCATATGTTCCCAAGTTTTCTAAGGGGGACAGGTGGAATATTGTCGAGCGTGGCGCCAAAACAACAAACAAATGAGGTAGACAATTGACTTGCCTTTGCATGTGTTTGTGACGGTTGCCACCTGTGAGGCTGGATAGCTCACCTTTTTTCCTGGTATCATCACTTTTGAAAGTGATTCAAAAACATTCAAAGTCGGAATCGTAAAATTGGCTTTGCTTTTGGAATTTATCTGAATTGGTTGAAGAACGTCTCTAAAATAATATTGAGAAGAGTAAACGTTCTGGATCCCACATTCGCCCCGATTATGATCCTTGGTCGTCTAAGATCAGCCTTACGGGCTTCCCTCCCACATTTAGCTGGCACGTTAACGGTACTTTCGCTCGGATAATGTCGGGTTATGATGACTTCTTTCGCGAACTTCCCGCCAGCCTCGTTTTGACGTTTCCCGTCAGAGGGATCACCGCAAACGCCACACTGATTGACTCTGAAATACAAATTGTGTATAAAAAGACTGATAGGTTCTCATTCGTGTCATTACAGGACAAGTCGAAATGCGATTCGCGCGCCTCTTGTGGTATTATATTTATTTATTTCGTCCTAGCGCAAGCGAGTCCAGGGAAATATAGTAAACTACGGTTATAACGAACTAGAAGGGACCACTAATGTTTGTTCGTTATAACCGTAGTTCGTTATAAGCATACATATACAGTATTTACAGCAAATGGACGAGACCAAAAGAGTTCGTTATATCCGCCAGTTCGTTATAAGCGTGTTCGTCATAAACGTAGTTTACTGTATACAGTTTTGACATTTGAGTGGAATAAGTATAGGGTAAAACGGATGGTTTCAATGGAGGGAGGGAGCGAGCGAGTCACTGGAAAATAATATAATCACTCTATGGAAATTTGTCCCAATCTCGATATAACAAGATATTATGATATATATAACTATTATAAACTGAGCACACTTTGGTGGAAAATACTTGCACATTCTGGTACACTAGGATGTGAATAGCATGCAGATCGCTGGACCAGAGGCAAGCAGGAAAATTAAATATTAAAAATTAATATTGACGTAGTGAGTTATTAATTAATGTCTGTGGATTACGGAATTGCAATTAAACGAAACCGGAACCGGAACAGTGAGTGAGTGAGTATGGTTTTACACCGCTTTTAGCAATATTCCAGCAATATCACAGCGGGGACAACAGAAATGGGCTTCACACATTGTACCCATGTCGGGAATCGAACCCGGGTCTTCGGCGTGACAAGCCAACGCTTTAACCACTAGGCTACCCGACCGCCCCGGAACCGGAACAATGTAATAACTACTTGTGAATCTGGATGCTTATCTCATATAGAAAATAATTCTCTAGGTTACCACAGTTGAATTTATTATTTCATACTGATTGAAATACTTCGCATTTGTTGATAGAAAATTAAACGAAAATATGCAAATTTGGACAGTAACAATTCAATATGTCTGGTATGCTATTGATTCCTATAAGGGACATTGTGCCGTTCTGAAATTGTCGCGTTGTCGCCCTTGCAAGTCCTGGCTAAAAAGCGCGACAAAGCGACAACGTGCCGTTATCGCATTGTCTCCCCTTGAATATTTCTTTTGCTTTTTAACCAAGGGCGACAATGCGACAGCACATTTTTGAAGGATAAAAAAAAATGTGTTGCGTTGTCAGATTGTCGCTCTCATTAAAATGTGTAAAAAGGCGTTACAATGACAACTTGACAGTGTTCCTTGTAGGATTTCATGGTATCCAGATATAAACGAAGGAAAGCATTCTTGCAGTAGGGTCTATCATTGCGGCAATAATGTTTTAAAAAATCAGTTTCGACGTTTCAGTTGAAATATGACACTAACACAGTATCCTACAGTTCTACCATCCTGAAGTGAACTAGCTTCGGAGAGCAATAATCACGTCGTTTCATGACAGTATAACTTTGGTAATGAACCTAGTCACAGAGCCTGGTCGCCCGATCGAACGAACATCGAACGGGAATCGAACGCATACTTTCTCAATGGTTATCTCACACACTGACGTCTTGGCTAACCAATGCAACCACAAAGCAAGGAAAAGTCTTTCACTGACATTATCTTTATTACGTCGTGTAACCCATTGTTAAACACTCAATAAATATACAACAGAATAGAAAGTATGACAAAAGTATTGTACTTACTTCAACAAATTGCATAAATTTAAAATCTCTTAAAAATAGTAGCTATACGGTTAGAAACACATGTAAGAGATATGTGTATCTGCACATTACAATATCTAGTATATAGAGTGTGAGATAGATTAATAGTGGCGCAATAACAAGAATCATTGGTACATTTAATGAGCGTTGCACACTCACAATAACATTGACATACGTTTATCACAGATTAACACATAGCGGTACCTATTTAAACATCATGATCAAGGAACATGATGATTAAGGAACATGATCAAGGAACGTGATGATCAAGGAACATGATCAAGGAACGTGATGATCAAGGAACATGATCAAGGAACGTGATGATCAAGGAACATGATCAAGGAACGTGATGATCAAGATACATGATCAAGGAACGTGATGATCAAGGAACATGATCGAGGAACGTGATGATCCAGGATCATGATGATCAAGGGACATGATCAAGGAACGTGGTGATCAAGGAACATGATCAAGGAACATGATGATAAAAGAACGTGATGATCAAGGAACGTGATGATCAAGGAACATGATCAAGGAACGTGATGATCAAGGACCATGATCAAGGAACGTGATGATCAAGGAAGATGATGATCAAGGAACGTGATGATCAAGGATCATGATGATCAAGGAACATGATCAAGGAACGTGAGGATTAAGGAACACCGTGATCAAGGAACATGATTATGGAACATCATGATTAAGAAGAATCATGACCAAGGGATGTGATGATCAAGGACCATGATTATCAAGGGACACAATGATCAGGGGCATGATCAAGGAATATGATGATCAAGGAACATGGTCAAGGAACATGATGATTAAGACACGTTGATCAAGAAACATATTCAAGGAACATAATCTTAGGATATGATTGAGTAGCATGGTGGTCAAGGAACATGAAGATTAAGACACATTGATCAAGGAACATGATCAAGGAACATAATCTTAGGATATGATTGAGTAGCATGATGGTCAAGGGAGAAGATTAAGGAACATCGTGATCAAGGAACAATCATTAGATAGGATGAACTCTTAGTTGATAAATTATTGCAGGCGGAAACATTTTGGCAACTGACGTCTTTTCTACAAATAAATATGTTGAAATAAATACCAATAAATAGCGTCGACATGCATTATGCATGGCGTTTGTTGAATGTTCAACGGTGAACATAACACAGAGCTCGTAAACAGAACACACTTCAACATTTGGTTGATGAGCAAAAAGCTATAATTAAGGTGCTAACATGTAGAATGTACATATACAATGGTTTCAACACCAAGAAAATGCATTACAAAAACGTTTCACCAGTTTGACAGCGTCTTACAATCGCAGTAACGTACAGGGCAATTTCCACTGTTGCAGACATTGTTACACCAGTCATGGTTGCTTTGCAATGCAATGCCAGATGTCATATACCTGCACTGAAGGCTATACTGATATGCACACTGACAGGTACAAACGTTACTCGGGCACTCCGCACCGGTGGGACAGTTTCGGTTACAGTACTGCTTAGCGCCCTGGTTATTGGCCAATGCTCCAAGTCCCTCGCACAGGAGCCGTTGATTTGCCTCGCATAACGGTAAATGAGCTGCTAGAGGACGCCTCTGTCCGGCCTGCCAGGAGACTGATGGCTGGCTGTTCCAAGAGTTAAGCTTATTACCCCACTGGTTATTCGAGCTTCCCGAAAGCCAGGAATTATGGTTCTGTGGCCAGGTGATTCCTGCTCCGGTCCACGAATTACCCATGGTATTCCCAGTGAAGGTATTAGCTCCACCCCATGCGTTTCCAGCACCACCCCAAGGACTTCCCCCAGCACCAAATAGACCGTGCGTTTTACCCCAGATACTCCCTGGCCACGCCCCTGTATTGCCACCCCACAGGCTCCCTCCCCACTTTTGCTTCTTCATCCCACCCCAGCCTCCCAAAGAAGGCCCCATACTCATCACCCCATGGCCTCCCCATATTTTGTTGGCCAGAAGCAACATTGGTGCTATTTGCAATTGACTAAGATCGCCCATAGTCCATCCAGTTCCTAATCCCCAACCACCCGATACAGAAGACTTAGTACTGCTCTTCACCGACCCCTTTGCCGGGCCTTCAACACTGTTACTACTAGCACTGTTACTAGATCCCTTGTCACCAACTGAGGACGATCCCACACTATCAGCATTATTTTCAATAGATGATACATGGTGCTCATCATTGACATGGCTGAACGGCTTTGCTCCTAATGTTGGGATCAACGGCTCTATACCACCATTGTCTGTGTTCCCGACAGTTCCTTCAGAGCCCTGTTGTGGTGTTCCCGTGTGGTTGAGATCATCCTGAGGTGAGGTAGATTCCACTGGTGTTTCGTTTACAATCGCAGGATCTGTCATGTGTTCGTTGTTGACATCTAGTTTTTCGCTTGGAGTTGGTAGTTCCGACTTCAGGTTGTTAACCACTGAGCCTTCCGCTGGCAGGTTGTCATGGGTCGTTTGTACAGAAGGAGTTTTAGTTGGTGTTAAGTCATCAAAAATCTGATCAGGAATCGGATCCAGAGATTCGTCTGGTTTTGGTGTGGCTTGAATATTGGTACCATCTGGAAGAAATGTTGGGCTGGGGTTATTGAATCCGGAGTTTTCATCTGCTGGCGAAGATACAGAAATGCCGTTTCCATGGCCACCGTGGTCATTAACTGTTTGGTCGAACTTTACATTAGCATCATTGAACAAATTTCCTGATTTTAATATTCCTCTGTCCATGTCAGTACCATGTGATGGAACTGTGGGAACGGCAGGTTGGGCACCAGAGGGTCCAGCTTCAGATGTCGGAGACACATAGTTCGTTTGATCACTGTTGTCATTGGGTGTGACCTCAAACCTTGGGAATATCAAGACTTTGGTTGGATCCTGTGGGTCTGATATACCAGTTGTTGATCCGCCATGTGGACCATTGTTAGATAGTCCTTGGGGACCATTATCAGGTGGACCATGTGGACCAGATGGAGCTACGATACCTGTTTCAGTAGGATGAGGATAGATGGAGCTCGGAGGACCACCTTGTCCGCCAGAACCTTCTACTCTTTCATCGTTTCTATTTCCTGAGGGAACAGTTTCAGTTGGGACAGGGTTCTCTAGTCCAGGTCCGCTGTCCCCAGAAGCTGACTTTGTCGTGTCTCCACCCACTAGTGTGGCTGTCCCTACCCCCAGCTGCCCATCTCCTGGCCAGATTGCGACATCAGCACAGTTGTACATTTCAAACTGAGGGCCACAGCCCCGGCACATGCGGCCATCAGAATTATGTCCCCATTCATTCCCTGAAAAAAAACCGAGTATGATATCAAAACGATGTTATGTCAGTCTCATCATTTTTGTATTTGCAAAAAACATAAAACTGTACCTCATAACCTTGAGTCCTTGGCCCAGAAAAACATATTCCGATTTCTTTGTATTATTTCTGAGGGCTGGGAATTCAACAGTGACCTGACAAACCAGAGTTATTTATATATGCACTCCCCGCACTGTCTGAATGCGCTGACGCACAAAAATTGACCTTAATTGTTGACTGATCGCTTAAGCTATTTTGTCGCCTCTTACGACCCCATAGGTTGAAGGGGATCTATTCTTTGCCTGAATCCCCACTGAGGACAGAATTGAGGGTTCCCATGCCCTTTTAATATATACAGTGCATTTCCCATCAACGACATGTGTGTATGCGTATAACTTCACAATCGATGGGTAAATAAAGACAAGCTGTTCCCCGGCCCCAAACCCCATCAATCTTGAGAACAATTATTACATTTTATAAAATCTGCACGTTGTCGGAATATCTTGGTTTCAGTTCGATTCAGAGACAGCAATAAATAAACATAGGATTTATGTTTGTCAACAATGAAATTATGATTGTTCGTACGATTTCATTCATGATCAGGCAAGCAAAAAACACAACTTTGTTCCAAGAAAAGCACGTTTTAAACTTTCGAGTATGTTTTCCTAATAAAAAATATATTAAAGCAATATTGGGAAATATCTGTTAATAATGCAGATTTTAACCATTTCAAAAATCAATCGGAAGTACAAAAAGTGAAAATAAAACAAAAAAGTAAACCTAAAACATTTATGAGACCCGTAAAGATCCGGGGTAGAATAGGTCTTCAGCAACCCATGCTTGCCGTAAAAGGCGACTATGCTTGTCGTGAGAGGCGACTAACGTGATCGGGTGGTCAGGCTCGCAGACCTGGTTGATGCATGTCATCGTCGATAGAAGTTCATGATGTCAATCACTGGATTGTCTGTTTCAGACTCGATTACTTACAGACCGCCGTCAAAAAGCTGGAATATTGCTGAGTGCGGCGTTAAACAACAAACAAACAAATGAAACATTTATGAATAACAATATCGTATTTTTTCAGTTCCTTCAGGATACAAAATAGATTTAATTAAGCTACTTTCAAAATATATCAGTCTTCATCGATCGATTCAGATAAATGATCCGATGCATCTTAAACATGAATAGTTTCGTCGTTCCACAAACTGAACATACCATATAATTAATCAGATTATGATATTGGATCGAATATCTATAAATTACACTTTTCACTTCCTGGATGACGCAGAGACCATATACCGGTATATGGTCTCTGGGTGACGTAAAAAACCCTAGGATCAGATGTAGGGTCAGCAAGTACAGTCTTCCTCTTCCCCCTCAGGTGGGTCACTTATACGAGGCTAATGAGAATCCAATCAGGTAAGTGGCTGTCCCTGGGGCACGGTGTAATTTCCAATACCAGTATATCTTGACTTTTTATACCTCAAATATCTTTGACGCATTTATGACGTGACGTTGAGTCATTAAGCGTTGATACTGATAGTAATTAGAAGTAATTAATTCCGCGAGGTAATCGATCATATTTAAGGTGAGTATTAAGTAATGTTTGAACAAAATATATCTAAAAAAATAAATTTGTCATACGTAAGGAAATACAGAAATACTGCCAAATTACCGTTACTTGTAAAAACGACCCGTGAATATTCCGGGGTAGAATAGGTCTCCAACAACTCATGCATGCCGTGAAAGGTGACTATGCTTGTCGTAAGAGGCGACTAACGGGATCGGGTGGTCAGGCTCGCTGACTTGGTTGATGCATGTCATTGATCCCAATAGCGTGGATCGATGCTCATGATGTCAATCATTGGATTGTATGGTCCAGACTCGATTATGTACAGACCGCCGTCATATAGCTGGAATATTGCTGAGTGCGGAGTTAAACAACAAACAAACAAACAAACAAAAACTTGTGAAAACATGACTTATACGTGTTTTTGGTGTCTGAGAGCGATGTTTATACTTGATCTTGCAATAATCGTGGAATATATCTGACAATAAATCAACATAACATGTACAACGTAACAAGAAAAAAATGAACTAACTCATTACAATAATATAATATGAACTTGAACCAGAGTATGTTCCGGAGCAGCGGATCATTTGCTATTTGCCAGACAATACGTAACAAAGGCCACATATATGCAACGGATTTTACTCAGTAAACATATTTATGGTTAGTGTTGACGAAATTCCCAGGGAACTGTGCCGGACGGATTAAAGGGATTTCGCTGTATGCTTGTTCGATTTGACGTGTTTTTTTAGCTTTCGAGATTTAACAAACGTACCTCTTCAGTACAGACAATGCCTTATAGGAAATGGGCAAATGTAACATGTAGGATTACAAATTCCAGCACTTTTGGGGGGTTGAGTCCCATCTGATCTGAACTAACTCTGAGAGTAAGGCACCTATTCTCCACTGCACAACTGGCGGTTTTGATCACGCTGTGTACCCCCGCTAATGTAAATTGAAACACACACACACACACACAGACACACACACACACACATACACACACACACACACACACACACACACACACACACACACACACACACACACACACACACACACACACACACACGCACACACGCACACACGCACGCACACACAACCCGTGAAGATTCCGGCGTAGAATATGTCTTCAGCAACCCATGCTTGCCGTAAAAGGCGACTCTGCTTGTCGTGATAGGCGACTAACGGGATCGGGTGGTCAGGCTCGCTGACCTGGTTGATGCATGTCATCAATCCCAATAGCGTGGATCGATGCTCATGATATCAACCACTGGATTGTCGATTAAATACAGACCGCCGTCATACAGCTGGAATATTGCTGAGTGAGGTGTTAAACAACAAACAGAGAAAGAAACACACACACACACACACACACACACACACACACACACACACACACACACACACCATCCGTTTATGCCGTTTAGAAAGTAATCAAATGTAACATGTGTTATGTTTGGGGTTACACTTTCTTAGTAAAAGTGGTCAAAACCAAAACAGTACCAGAATTTGCATATACTGAGAAAGTGTCATCTCAGATATAACATACGTTACTTACGTCTTCAGCGAAACAAGAAGCAATGTTAACACATGTGGAAGGAAGCTAGCCGGCCGAAGTTGCGCAAGGGCTATTTACCTGCGTGGTATTTCCACTGTATGACACAATGTGTGCACGTGACTTCCGCCGGAAGACGAACGATCAGTTCGTATTTCCCATGATGCTCCTCCTTCTCCCCCTCCACCGGATACCGTCTCCCCACTCCGTTTACTATCTCCAGGGGGTGCTGATTTAGACACTCCTGTGTCACTGGCAGGGTAGAGTCTGCTACAGAGCACAGCCGAAGTTCAAAATACCCCCCTCGTGGAGCAAGCATTTCGACGACCATTGTTACATCACTTCCGCTTGTGTAGTGCCGCGTTACAATTATTTCCTTTGCGAACTTCCCACCCGCCTCGTTTTCCCGTTGTCCGTCCCAGGGATCACCGCAAACGCCACACTTCCCGTCGTTTGATTCATGTTGCCTCTGAAATACAAATTGAGTATAAATAGACTGATAGGGTCTCATTAGTGTAAGTCGAAATGCGACCCGTGAAGATCTGGGTTAGAATAGGTCTTCAGCAACCCATGCTTACCGTAAAATGCGATTATGCTTGTCGTAAGAGGCGACTAACGGGATCGGGTGGTCAGAACCGCTGACTTGGTTGATGCATGTCATCGATCCCAATTGCGTGGATCGATGCTCATGATATTAATCACTGGATTGTCTGGTCCAGACTCGATTATTTACAGACCGCCGTCATATAGCTGGAATAGTGCTGAGTGCGGCGTTAAACAACAAACCAAGTCGAAATGCGATTTGTGCGCCTCTTGAGGGAGTTTATGTACTTGATTCCACAAGTCACAGTTTTCACCTTCTCTGATAGACACGAAATAGGCTTGACGCCTTCGTATTTGTATTGAATCCCAAAAGGGACATATCGACGATGCGAAATTTTGACCAATTCGCGATGTCACTCTATGGTTAATTATGTTACTATTTGCCTGATTTTGCAGAGGCGACAACACAACGTTGACCCTATTAAGATTCCATATACTGGCGTGCTTTGATGGTACGAAGTGGCGTTAAACCACTCACTCACCCACTCACTACGGGGCCTACCAGTTAATGTTCTAAACAACCGCCTCCGTGGTCTAGTGGTAGAGCGTGAGCCCGGAGAGCGGAAGATTCGGGGGCGTCATACCACAGGACGTTAAAAGATGGTACTTGTTGTTACTCTGCCTGGCGCTCGGCATCAATGGGGCGGTCGGGTAGCCTAGTGGTTAAAGCGTTCGCTCGTCACGCCGAAGACCCGGGTTCGATTCCCGACGTGGGTACAATGTGTGAAGCCCATTTCTGGTGTCCCCCGCCGTGATATTGCTGGAATATGGCTAAAAGCGGCGTTAAACCATACTCACTCAGTCGGCATCAAAGGGCTTAAACAAGGGCAGGTCGGCTCGGAGTCAGTATACTGTGTCTGAGTGGGGTATTTATGTTGAACTGCCGCATGGTATCACCATACAATCTAGTGCAAGCAGCCACACACACACACACACACACACACACACACACACACACACACACACACACACACACACACACACACAAACGTGCATACTCGTCGCTCTATTAAGTGCAATAATCTTAGGCGCGAAGTTAAACCCCATTTCACCTCGCCACCTCACCTAATATTCTTAATTGGAAAGGGGAAGCTGGAAAAATAATCTGTTTGGAAAAATGCTGGAAACAAATTAAAATCTGGCCATGCTTAATGCTTAGAAAGATGGTATGACGGGTGTCCCCTGAACAATTGTTTGATTCCTTCTTTCAATGAAAAAATGTACTTCTTGAGACTGTCTGAAACAGTTTTGCACTTTTGTTTGCTTATTTGTTTGTTTGTTTGTTTGTTTGAATAGCGAAATAGCGAACATAATTGTACTTACATAGAACCCCCCACAGTTGAGGGTGTGGTCGTTGTAGTTGATGGGTGCGTCGTAGCCCATCCTCCAAAGAGTGGATCTCATTGGGGGGTCCTTTAGTAGTCCGTTTCCATTGGATACGTCTATGAAACTTACTAACACGAATATCATAAACATGTCTTGTTGAATGTTTATCGGAAATTTCTTAAAATAAACTTATGTAACGACACAAATACTTTCTTATCAAACTAAGTTAAGATATTGATAATTTTCCGTTTTAAAAATATGAACTACTTCATGATTATCAAATATGGCCAAAACTAACGCTGTTTCTGTGTTGACGTTAAAAAGTGTTCCTGGTCAAGGGTGTTGAAAGTAATTTATACTTTCGAAGGCGGGAGGGTGACAACGTCATCAGCTGTCAATCAATCAAGTTTGACAGCTCTCGTCAATACTGATGCAATTCACGTGTACAGGTTGGTAAGAGATGACATGGGCGCAAGACAGCGCGTGGGCGTGGGATGGTGTCTATTTCCGACAATGATTAATCATTTATTTGACAATCCAGAACGGATATAAATGTTTTGGACGCTAAAAGAAGGCCAGTGAAGGAAGTAGTTGTAATGAATCATTAACATCATTATCAGTTCTTTTTTTAACCTGAAGCTAAACATACTTTGCTGAAAAAGTATTCAACTCGAAAAGGAGTTTTCGATGAGCAGACAGTCATAAATCATCATCTGACATACATTATAGATTTTACCAATCAATAGTGAGGTACGATTGGTTTTAATTGAAATATTTTATCAACGGATATCAATAGTGAGGTACGATTCGTTTAAACTGAATATTTTATCAACTGATATGAATAGTGAGGTACGCTTGGTTTTGATTGAATATTTTATCAACTGATATGAATAGTGAGGTACGATTGGTTTAAGTTGAATATTTTATCAGCTGATACAAATAGCAGTGAGGTACGATTGGTTTGAATAAAATATTTTATCACCTGATATGAATAGTGAGGTACGATTGGTTTAAATTGAATATTTTATCAACTGATATGAATAGTGAGGTACGATTGGTTTGAATATAATATTTTATCGCTGATATGAATAGTGAGGTACGATTGGTTTTAATTGAATATTTTATCAACTGATATGAATAGTGAGGTACGATTCGTTTTAATTGAATATGTTATCAGCTGATATGAATAGTGAGGTACGATTGGTTGAAATTGAATATTTTATCAGCTGATATGAATAGCAGTGAGGTTCGATTAATTTTAATTGAATATTTTATCAACTGTCATTAATAGTGAGGTACGATTGGTTTGAATATAATATTCCATCAGCTGACAAACATGTAATATGAAAAGTGACGTGTGATTACTATGAAATTTAGTACTTTATTAACTGTTCGAATGGAAATGATCAGCCAACACATGTAGGTATTTAAAATATCTGAGTAGTTGCAGACTTTCTTTTCGCAATTTTATCTTTGGGAAAAGAAAAGACATTTATATTCAAAGGCTAGACCCCTTGCTTTTGTCAGTGTGTACAACTGAAAAGTTTCACATAACGAAGTTTGAGGACCTGTGGATATATCATGACAAAATAGATCCCAATTCGATAAATGACTTATTCTTGAATACATGACACTTTCTAAAAGCTTTTTTTATTCTTTGTAACTGCGTTTGAGAGCGACTTCTTGTCCCTTCATCTTTTACCTAATGGTTAAGCATCTCTGTTGCTGAAGGCGGCGTTAAACGACAAACAAACACACAAACAAACAACAAACACAATCACTGTCCGTCACACCAGCACATTTTTTATATCTTTTTTTCAATTTCTCTGCACACGTAAAACGTGATACCCGTGCAACTCACGACTGTTCTTGTTGAACATGGGTGCATCTCGGTCTCCGCGCAGGCGCTGTCACAACAACTTAATGACCCCCTATGACAGGTACAACACTTCTCCCTGCTCCTTGACTCGAGACCTATAGCTAAGGCCAATCCCTCTACCTTGTGTCTCATTTTCAAACAAAACTTATTTTGTTTCTTGCTTAACGCCGCACTCAGCAATATTCCAGCTGCTTTTGTTCTTTGCTATTAGTATTGTTTTAGAGGCGGTATGGACCGGCGGACGATTCTAATATTTTTAGAAAACTTTTACACCTTTCTAAATTATTGATTGTCAGAATCAAATACCTGCTTATACATATTAAATACCTGCTTTAGATTTGTTCAGATGTTTAATGTTTCAGAAAAGTGGATCAAGGCAAATCCAAAGAAGATTCTGACAATTATATATATACATACATACATACATACATACATACATACATACATACATATTATATATATATACATCCAACTGAAAAGACAATATTCCATTTAAGATAACGTTTTATCAGTATTCTAACAACAATATATTTGTAGGTGTTGGTGGAAACATATTTTAATATTCATTCAGAGACAGATAAATTCTTGTGGTAACTATCAGGAACACCCAACCCACTTAACGGTGAGTGTCTCAATACAGATACAAATCCAATTCTTAGCATTAATTTAAAAGGCCACAAAACCATCAAAAGATACTTGATCTAGTAGCTCATGGTATTTAACAACAGTTTCTGCACATCATTCACAGCCCCTGGTATATTTGGTGTATTCCCCAATATACCTAACATTTCCGTGTGTATCTTCTGGAATGCTGTTGTCTCCTTTCCCCCCTGGCTGCAGCGAAAACAACAATGTTCCACATTATAACAAAGTAATAACTTGAACTATATTCAATAAGCACTATATTGTTAATCCAAAGATGAAATATATTATATAGGTTCATAACATTATTTTAATTCTGGAAACCCATTTGTCCAGAAACGCTCCATGCTGTGGCCAGTCTCGGACAAAAGTGTATCCAAATTTCAACATTGCTGTTTTCATGGGTACATACCAACAAGGAAGTAAAAAAGGCTTACCTTTAGAATACAGTACCACAAACGTTTCAAACACATGGCAATACCCTATGACGTAATGTGTAGTTTTTCTAGTCATTCGCACCGGCGAAACAATGCCCAGTGACGTCAGGGGTCGTCGAGTGTACATAAGCTCCTCCCAGTGATCAATTATCTCTACACGCAATGTCATTATATACGCCCAGCGACGTTGAGAGTTTTGAATATTTGTTTACTAAATATAGCCTGTGGTGGCGCATTTTATAGCAAGCGCTAGTTAACGAAA
This sequence comes from Haliotis rufescens, assembly GCF_023055435.1. Taxonomy (NCBI): domain Eukaryota; kingdom Metazoa; phylum Mollusca; class Gastropoda; order Lepetellida; family Haliotidae; genus Haliotis; species Haliotis rufescens. The sequence goes on from NW_025963786.1 coordinate 457,791, forward strand.
GCACTTTTAATTTTTATATATTTTTATTTCGTTTTTCTCGTAATTCAAGTGACTAAAATGGTTATAATGGGAACTAATATATACTTAACAACAAAAGTTCCTGTGACATTGAATAAGATTTAATGCAAAGTTATGTTTTTTACCAAATCAGAAACAATTTCGGTTTGCAACAGATAAAGACTCCTGTAAGTGTTCAAATGGTTTAATTTGCAATACTGACTAGAGAAAATGCGTGAGTTGCCAAAATGTCAATTTCCAAATGAATAGCGTGTGTGTCCACCTCTGGTTGCGATGCAAGCAACACATCTTCGTCTCATGGAATGGATATCTGTCCATATCTGCTGGAGCATGTTTCGAAGTTCCTGGAGTGTCTGTGGAACACGTGGTTGACGTCGAAGGCGCCGATCCATCTCATCCCACATGTGCTCGATTGGTGAGAGATCAGGGAACGAGCCGGCCAGGGGATGACATTCACCTTGTTTTGTTGAAGAGAATCCTTAACAAGTCGAGCAATATATATGAGGCCGGGCGTTGTCATGTTGAAAGGTAATGCCTGGGCCATGACGACGCAAAACCGGTAGAACAACAGGGCCGATGATCTCGTCGCGGTAGCGCTGTCCATTGAGATTTCCCTCTACCACTATCAAACGGGTCCTCTGTCTTGCTGTAATCCCTGCCCATACCATAACGCTGCCGCCCCCGAACCGATCTTCTTCCATGACACAATGACTGACGTGACGTTCACCTCGACGTCGGTACACTCGAATTCGTCCATCGCTGTGGCTGAGGTGAAAACGAGACACGTCAGTGAATAGAACTTGTCCCCACTGCATGGCCGTCCAGCGTAGACGCTGTCTGCACCACTGTAGACGTGCTTGACGGTGGTTTCCTGTCAAAATGGGACGTCTAGCGGGTCTTCTGGCGACAATCCCTGCACATCTAAGGCGGCGACGTACGGTTTGTGAAGATATTCGTCGAAGGCCAGGGATGCTTCTTGCAGTCACTGTTGCTGGCTGGAATCGATTTCGTAGGTGTGTTGTTCGAATCCAGTTGTCTTGTCGATTATTGGTTACGCGTGGCCTGCCACTCCGAGGATGGTCTCTGACTGCATTCGTCTGTTGCCAACGTTGCCATAAACACCAAATGGTGTTTCTGTGGACGTTAAATTGTCTTGCAACATCACGTTGACTCGATCCTTCTTCAAGCATACCAATGGCTCGCAGACGCTTATTTTCGGACAGGCGTGGCATTCCGTAATGTTGAATAATTGCGTAATTTTGTTGTTTTTCTGAGTGGTTGTTGTTAGCACGATGCTTAACAATGCATATTGAATCCCCTTAACGCACATGTTTTTCTATCCATTCTTGGGTAGTGAAATGCATGGGGCTTGCATATAAGTCAACTTTTGCATGGAATGCATGTTTTTCTATAGCAGTTGCGTTTTTGTGACTTGATTCCATATATGTACTACAATATTGAAAACCAAACTTTACTTGTTTGAAAAATACACTAAAATATTGCTGTCACAGGAACTTTTGTTGATGAGTATACATATATTATTTTTACGCACAAGAATGCAGTTTATTAGGGATATTATATTGGCGCTGAACACTGTCCTTAGCCCTTGGATCCCCTTTACGATCAATCACCCCTTTACGATCATGTTAGTGGCTATTATAGATTCTTTAGCGGCTCCTAATAGTCATCACACAAAAACGTCGAGTGAAAAGGATGAAATGGTTTTGTTTCGAATATTTTGGCTACTGGAAACTGTCCTGGGACATTCAGACAAGCCACTTTCACCCCTACATTTATTCAGTACTGATTCAAAAGGGAACTCACCGTTGTGTCGTCACTAGCCACGCTCATGCCTCCCTCTTTCCTTATTGTTATCCACATCATCCTTACAGTGTTCTCTACCCCACACTTTTCTGTCAGAAAAATCACCCGACGAATTATTAAATACCACGTCATTCATGCAAAACTCGCGAGTTCGACGTCTGACGACTGACGCCTGGAGCCGTTTTCAATTCGTGCCATATCGGCTCATTCCTTATCACTCGGTATCTTGTAGATTACGGAAGTGGAAGAGTGTGCCAAATGGCATCGGGATCACTCGTGAGTGTCCGTAGATTAAAGTCACGAGACACCATGCCTACCCGTAACTTTCGTAAGTGTCTGTCACCTATTCGACCCTTTTCGTTCAGTTCCGTACCGGCGTAGGCATGACTAGGTCAATTTGAACTTAGCTGATGAAAACAACTGTAATTTTAATGTGATATGCGAAGAAGAGAAATTTATTTACTTACTGAATTCAAATGTTTTACAAAAATTGCTTGTCGCAATGCTTTTTAAAATGTTTAAGAGACGACAGTCGTCGCCATGATTGTTAAATTACCTCTCTCTCTCTATCTATCCTTTCTTTTTCTGTTGATTGTTGAATCGAGGAGTTTGTTATTGTTTGCTGTGAGTCTTCCGAATTCGTAGCTAAATTTCCCACCTCTCACATTATATATAATACGTCCCATTTTAATTCTGGAAACCCATTTGTCCAGAAACTCTCCATGCTGTGGCCAGTCACTGTCAGAGGTATTAACAAAATTGAACATGCTGTTCTCATGGGTACATAAAAAGGAAGAAAAGGTTTAAAAAATATTTTGAAAAGTCAAAATTTGAACTATGTCGCCAATGAAGATTGGCCCATGGGCAGGCCCTTGGGCGAGAATATTTTCCTTTACACAAAACACATGTTTTTCTTTGGCAAATACATAAATGTTTGTCAACAAGCATCGTGACACATGATTCAACTAATTTTAACTTATTTCAACTAATTTGTGGCGTTATCAAAATATTTCGCCAATAGGCGAGAATATTTTCTTTTGCTCAAAACTCATGGCAAATACAATAAGGTTTGTCTACAAGCATCGTGACACATGATTCAACTAATTTCAACTCAATTCAACTAATTTGTGGCGTTATTAAAAATTAATATTTCGCCCATGTTTTCGCCAGTCCCTTTAAAGCATTAACTAATTGTGTGTAAAGTATATTGTATCGTGTGAAATATACTTTATATTATATCATTACATTACTATTTAAAAGGGCCTTTGGTTGGATGTTACCTCTAAAGAAGTTTTACAAATTTCACCTTTTGTACATATTGTAACGATCTTTAATGCACCCGGCCTTACCTCTCAAAACATATATATAGGGTATCATACGAATTCATACGAGTGTACTCCAATTCATTGGCGTTATTTTCCACAACATTAAAGTTTAGTTAGGGTTTTTTTCATTTCCCATTCTATGTCTCGTTGTTACATATCTATTCGTTACATTGTTTATGACGACTTACAAAGACGAGGCCACACAGCGGAAGAACCCGGCCTGTCGCATCTTTGGTTTGGTGTAATGTAGAAAAATGTTAACGGCCTGCGCTTTTAAGTGGTTTTTGCGTTCCATATACGTTCCATTATTCACACTGGGCAATTAAGTGACACTAGGTATGCAATATACAGGTACACGTGCGCGCATTTTAATGGGGAAAAAACTTATTCGTCCTTCATTGTATAAATTCTGGCTGAATATCTCACATTCTAACGAAATCTCGAAATAATTATTTAATTATATGCGGTGTCGAACTGACCAATGGGAATTATGTTAAAAGGCGATTGAGGAAAACTTGAATGAATATTGTGGTTTGAAACATGGGAACAGTTCAGAAAAAGCCCAGCCTTCTTATGATTATTCCCATATTCTCATTAGTACGTTGTATCTTATTACAGTGTCGGCCTTATTTACAGGTGATTCTACAATACCTCCTCTCGTTCAATTACAATCTGCCAAATCACGCGTGAATAAATAGTTATGCGGGTGTTGTTGTGGGCAAATACCTAGCCTGTATATATGTATTTGTGGATACATGTATTACATATTTTCGTTAATATGTGTATATATTAAGCACAAAGACAAAAAGTTTATGAAAGATGAATTGGTGCCTTGATATATTCAACGAGAACGAATCTTGTATTTTCTCCTCGATCCTGATGTGTATCATCGTTTAATGGGTAATTCAATATCAAAGGTGCCGCCCAATATGCACAGCGTCGTCCGTTTCGCGTGAACTACCACCACCCCATGCCACCCTGTCAGTAAGAGTTATTGATATGCAAATTCAAATCTGTTGGCGGTATGCCGTACGAGGTTTATAATCAACTCTATGTTAATTTAGTCTGCTGTCCGACGCAACCGCTGCATTAACCTGGTGACGGTTATGCGCGCGCATCCTTACCTTCTTGCGACGTTGCGGTGCGTAGCTCCCTGTTGGAGCATTCCTACGTGTCAAACGTGGCATTTCTTTTGTGTGCTTTTTGTTGCTGTGATCCTAACGTGTCGGGTCAGCAGTTTTATACAGAAGATGTGCACGTGCATATCGTGTTACGGGACGGAACGTCATTCGGGAAAATTGCACGCTTTTTTCTCAATTGATCAAATGTTCCCGGTTTTATCGACCGAAAACGTTTGATTTGGAACGTAGGATAAGCAAAAGTACCTTTTCAGACGAAAATTAACTCTTCATAATAAAATATTTAGAAAAATGAGTTGTATCGTTTCTTTTGGACATTAGTTTAGAACTTGGTAGATTAACTAGCTCTAAGACACCACTGCAAAATAGGACATGTAAGTTTTGTAATATTGATTGTTTGGAGGATGAAGTTCACTTTTTGATCTGTTGTAGTTTTTACTCAGATTTAAGGTACGACTTGTGGCTGGAAATAATTAGATCAGAGCCATTGTTTATTACTCTATCTCCTGCTAACCAGGCCGTGTTCCTTTAACAAAGCAAGAAGTTTATTAAACCCTTAGCCGCCCTAGTAAGGCAAATGTACTTGCGCCGTAGGAGTAGCCTTAGCAGGTAATATTTGCCTTATATATCCATAATATTAGTATCATATTACAGATTGTATTGCGATCAGGTCTTAGTATGTATCGTCTTTATTTTTTTCATATTATTATGTACTGTATTGTGCTGTGTGTCTCATAGGCCTGTTGGCCGGATGTTGTATATTTTATCAAAGTTTTTAATTTTTTCCTCTATATTGTTGCACATCATTAATATATAATATGTGACACATTAATAAACTATTTTTCTTCTTCTTCTTCTGTAATCGGTACACAAATATCTTTGATGTGGTGTCAGTGTGGAAGGAGTTTGAATTACGTCCGCCACAGAAATCCTCAAAGTATAGTAACAACCAACAAGACCAATGCTGTACTAATAACCTAGTGACGCACGTAACAACGGCTGTCAATCTGTCTGCTACAGCTACCATACTATTATCCCTGTGACAACTGGCGTATAAACGACTTTTTCAAAATATTAATTTAAAAGGTTCGTTAAAAGACTAACGTATGCCGTATACAGTCCTCTTGTTTGATAAAAAAAACAGTAAATACGTCAACTGGAAAATCAACTGGATGTTACATTCCTTGTATCAGCTAACGGCCCTGTTTGTGAAAATATGCACTGGACATAAGATTTAAGGACTAATAAAATCAATTTTAAGACCACATAGACCTCTTGTGTATTAGATGATGGTAATGACCTAAAATGTTATAACGTTAGATAAGGGAGGAGAAACATTAAAGTGTTTTATAATACTTTGGAACATGAGCAATAAGATGTAGCAACCTAAAGATGCATAAAAGGGTATAGGGAAAATGGTGAAAACAAATTGAAATGGATTTTGATACAAAATTATTTAACTAAACAACTTGCCTGTGCAAAAGCGGTACCCAAACTTGTTTGACAGTTTTTAGTGTGTTGTAGACTGTCGAGTGGGACTCATGTGTGTGCGTAGGGTACACATACCTATTGCGAGTTTTAGTATTCATAAACTGTCTTTTTGTGTTGATATGATTTCTATTTTCGTACATGATATGATTTCATTTTTATCTTTGGCTGCTCTGTTTATATTTGTTCGAGTAGCTGTCTGTCACTCATAAATCGCCATAAATCGGCCTCGCGATTGCACCTCTTGACTACAGGAGATCTACAACAGATTGCGGATCTAACTGCACTTCTTTTTTAGCCAAGCCCAGGCTTGACATTCCAGTAACTGGATTCAGGTTGATTGCATAGTGCTTGATGTGAATTCCTCAAAGTTTGGTTTGTTTGTTAGTTGTTTAACGCCGCACTCAGTAATATTCCAGCTATATGACAGCTGTCTGTAGATAATCGAGTCTGGAACAGACAATCCAGTGTTTGACATCATGAGCATTGATCCACACAATAGGGATACGATGACTTGCATCAAACGAGTCTGCCAGCCTGACCACCCGATCACGGTCGTCGCCTCTTACAACAAGCATTGTCGCCTTTTACGGCAAGGATGGATTGCTTAAGACCTGTTCTACCCAGAATCTTCACGGGTCCATTGACGCAGGGATTTGTGTGAAGTCATTCCGACAGCATACAATGCCAACTCAACCGTGATACTAAATTGTCTCCTCAAAGTGTTGTTGTTGTTGCTGCTGCATTAAGTGCTAAGAGGCCGCCTTCTGTCTAAGCAATTTCGGATGACTCATGTGTGTGAGCAGGGTACGCCTAAAGGTAATATAGTACGGTACTTATAGTACACGTGAGATTATACTCAGGTTATGGAGATGTTTAATGCAAAACAAAATCAAAGGTTAAAAGGTTTCATTGACAAAACTACTACTGGTCTTGCCTAATAAAACACCCGCAACCCGACACAGATCAAACGCAACTTACAAACACAATCATAATGGGGTTAATCTGAATCACTCAACGAGTAGGAGTAGCTTACTCTGCTTACTTACTTACTTACTTTGGAGATTTAACGTGCGCTTTCCGACTGATGCGTATTTCGCACACGGGCCCGGCCAGGCCATTTAATGTGTTTCCGAAAGGGGCGAAAGTGGTGTGTGCAACCCAAGAGGGGGGTTTAGGGGTTGCTTATATAGAATTTGGGAATTTTGAGATTTGGAATAGATGCCGATGGGATTGGGGAGGAGAACTAAGGGAGCTGGGTATGGTGGATGTTTGTTTGTTAATGTAATTTTGATTTGGTAGATTATGGTGTTTTTAGATGCGTTTTATTAGTTCCGTTTTGATTAAGAATACGCCTAAGGCCTTGAAGTTTTCTAGTTTATTTTGTGGGTTTAGTATTGCTTCTAGAGTGAGAGCCTTGTTTAGATTGAGGGTGGTTTGTAATGCGGTTCGATGTGTTAGGTAGTGTGTGCAGTGGATGAGTGCGTTTTCTGGGGTTTCTAGTTGTTTGCAGTGTGGGCAGTTACCTGTAGTATGTTTGTTTGTTTTTTTAGGTGGTTATTTAGGTTGGTGTGTCCTGTTTGGAGTTTAGTGATTACTCTGTCGATTTTTTTGATGGATGGAGAATTTTTGGTTTGGTTAGTGGTTTGCTGAGTACTTTTTTGATTTGGCTATTTGAGTTTAGACATAGGTTATGCCATTTTTGGGTGATTTTGCTTGTTTACGCTTTTAATTTCTGATTTTGAGATGGGTAAGCTTAAGCTTATTTCTGGGATTTTGAGGGATAGTTTAGCTGCCTTATCGGCGTTTTCATTACCGTATATTCCTACGTGGGCGGGTATCCACAAGAATGTTATTTGTTTGCCTGCCTTAGTTAGGTCGTTGGAGCTTTTAAGTATTTGAATTATTAATTTAGGTCGGTTTTTGGTATTTTTGTTTTGGAGGGCTTGTAGTCCACTTAGGGAGTCGGTAAGTATTATGATTTTTTTTGTGTTTTTTTTATTCTTGATTATGGAGGGCTGAGGCCATGCCCATTAGTTCTGCCGTGAATATTGATTGGTTGTTGAGGAGTCGGAAGATGTGTGGTTTCAGTTGGTTGTGTGGTATGGACTCCGAAACCTGTGTGTTTGGAGGTCGGATCTGAAGATCCATCCGTGTAAATGTGACACCAATTTGGCCATTTTTCGTGTATGTATGCTAGTGTGGTGGTTTTTAGCTATGTTTGGGTCGGTTTGTTTATTTATTTGGCTAGCTAGTGTTGTGTCTATTTTGGGTATTTTAAGTTTAGGGGTGAAGATATTTGATTGTTTGCAGTTTTGTTTAAGATTTTTAATTTGGTGTTCATTTAGGTAGTTTGTTATTCTTTGGGATATTGGGGTAAGTAAGGGGTGTTTACGAGCTAGAGCTTAGTTTTTGGGGCTGATATTTTGGTTTATTAAGTTTTGGATGAGAGGATTTGATTGGGACGCGGCCCAGAAATTTAAGCTTAGCTGTTCCCTGCGTAGACTTAGTGACATTTCTCCTGTTAAGGCCTGAAGTGAAGTGTAGGAGGTGCCATGTTGGGTGCGTGTAATTAGTTTGAGAGCCTGATATTGTATTGAGTTTTTTAGATAGAGAGTTGTTTAGGGTGTTGTATATGGCGCAGCCGAAGTCTAGTATTGATCTAATTAGTGATATGTAGAGATAGAGGAGGGTACCTTTGGAGGCTCCCCAGTTAGGCATCTTAGGGTGTTTAGGTCTTTACTGCATTTAGTTGTTAGGTTTTGGATGTGAGCATCCCAGGTGAGATGTTCATCGAAAATAAGTCCTAAGAATTTGGTTTGTTTTTGAAATTTGATTGTTTGGTATTTAAGCTGGAGGATTGGGGAGGCGAGTTTCATGTGTTTATGTTTGAATACTATTCCTGTTGTTTTTTCTGAGTTAAGGGAGAAGCCCCATTTGTCAGCCCATTGTTGTATTTTATTAAGAGATTTTGGAGTAAATTTTGGGCCATTTTAATGCTTTTAGTGCGGATCCAGAGGGCTCCATCATCCGCGAATTTTGATGTGTTTACTTTAGGGGATAGGCCCTCGAAGAGATCGTTTATCATTATATTGAAGAGGGTGGGGCTGAGGATACTGCCCTGGGGAGTGCCATTTTCTAGGGGACATTGGTCCGATAGTGTTTGGTCTATACCCACGGTTATTTTACGATTGTTTAGTAAGTCCTGGATGTAGTTTATTTTCTGACCTTTGAGTTCTATTTTTTGAAGTTTTTGTATTAGCCCGAGTAATGGATTGGGCAGCTCAGTAATTCTATAGTAGGTAAGACCAGGCAGGTACACTGGTCACACTTGGCTGGTCTGTCGGATGATTGGGTCGTCTGACAAAGGGAATGTCTGACAACTAGGAATGAACCATAGCAAGTACAGCGGAATATCAGCGAAACGAATTGCTCCTTTTATGGGGACCGATTAGTGTGAGAGAGAGAGAGAGAGAGAGAGAGAGAGAGAGAGAGAGAGAGAGAGAGAGAGAGAGAGAGAGAGAGAGAGAGAGAGAGAGAGAGAGAGAGAGAGTATTGTTTATTAAAGTGTCACATGTTATATACACTTCGTGATAAGATACATACAAAACAGTAAAATATAACATCCGGCAAAATGTGACCTACGATTCATCATTGTTAGGTCGGCAGGTAGGTGCGAACTTCAATCCTTTGGACATGACTTTGATGTTGACTTTGGTTGCTTAGGTTCTTACCGCTCTGCCTTCTCCAAATTTAGATCAGGTACTGCTCCTCTGAAGTTGGAAACAGGCAGATATACGAATATGAATGTGAATGAAAGAGTGTGTTTTCAGTGTAAGGAAAAAATTGAAGATGAATGTCATGTACTGCTGGAGTGCCCTGTGTACGATGATTTGCGTGAAAGTTTATACGAAAAGGTGAGTTTTAGCTATCCCAACTTTCTAGAGTTATGCAATACTGATAAACTTATTGTACTTTTTAAATATTATGTATATTTTACAGCCAAAACCTACTTTTTAATTCTCCAACGAAGAAAAAATATTTTCTATGGCTAGTGACGGGTATCATATTTTCATACCCCTTTTACACCAATATATTTATGCTGTACATACTGTGATATATTTTAAGTCTCTCGTAACCCTTAACGGGTGGCTCACTTTTATGTCCTTTTATATGTATTTATGTAATTATTTTTGTGAGGTGAGACTCAAATAAACAATCTGTCTGTCTGTCTGTCTGTCTACATACGGACATGGCAGCTGGCACAAAGGCCATTACTATCACATTCAACGCCAATCATCCGAAACGTACTAGGACACAGCCCGAGACACGCCGACTTGATCAACCATGCCGGCAAAACCAGGTCAACCAAACAGCTCAAGCCCTCGCCCTGGATGTTGAAAACGTAAATATGGACATTGCACCTGTAACTTCTACCACTGCTACCCCTGAACACTTGGTAATTCAAACTCCTGATGCTGAACCATCCCCCAATCCTTTTAGTAGCCCCCCCCCCCCCCCCCCCCCCACCCCCCTCCCCTCCCCCTACCTCATTCGACCACTCCCAATGACCAATCTACCCAGGTCAAAAAACCAAAACGCTTAACACCCACTCACCACCCTCTTCTAGAAAAGACCACACAAACTATAGATTACTCCCCCTCTCACACTGTCTGTTTAGACGCTATCACCCAAACTGACCAGCCAATAATTCCCTCTCCCCCCACGACTCCTGTCAAAGAGACCACCACCACTAATGAGACTGGTACCTCCCCCAGCCCTACCCCTCTCTATCAGAATCTCAAATCCAAACTGACCCCATCCCTACCACTTACATTATTGAACATCAGCTCACCACAGATCTTACCCAATGCGCAGCACAAATACTAACTGATCATTACCTTCTCCCAAACCCCTTCACGCTCCAAGCCCCCAGTAACCGTGGTTACAAAAGCATCCAGGAACGCCCCAAATTCACGGCATTCCAATTTATCGAACAAGAAAGATTCGAGCATGAAATCACCAGCCTCTACGACCTTAACTCACTCCTAACAGATATCCAGGACCAGGGCCTACAACTCACCCCACAGTTTATACAAAACACTGCTGCTCATTGTATCACCAAATCTTTTCATCCCCTGTCAGGCCATGACTACACAATAGCTAAACACCTCTTGGCGGGCACTCTGGTCCCCGGCACCTAAAAACAGATATACCAGCTAAATAGGACAATGCCCACCATATCCGCCTTACCGCCCTCCTCAGCAACAATTATTACTATGTACCATGTACAATTATCACCTTAATCATATTCTTTAGAACCTCCCAAGTAAACCCACTAAATGAACGGAGCTTCAGTGCCGAATTCGGTTTTCGATTACCACGCAGATGAAATGAAAAATTATTTTTAGATTGATGTTTTTTTCATGTCATAGTTACTTTAATTTTGAACATTTTTTTGCATAAAGGGCAAAATTAAAGGACAGTTCTTTTTGTAAACGATCACTATGTATTACAGGTCTGGGCAATTTTATCCAGATGTACCGGGATGCCATATAGACCTAGGCCTTTTAGCCTATATCGATCGGAAATCTTATACCGATGTATGGTATCTGTATCGATCGGATTGAAGTGTGATCATGCAGTTTCATTTCGAGATATGGATATTTCAGGATCGATTATTAGTTCATATTTAGCCGATAATGACGACCAGAGAGTTAAGGTAAAACTTAATAATTAATTTTTAATTAGGTTTATACCAGAACGGCTTCTACCGTACAGTTTTCCCCGACCTTGGGGAGACGTACGGTAGTCTTATCAGGTTAGGAAATTTATGTACATTTATGATGAAATACTGAATAAAATAGTTTTAAAAAACTATTTGCAGAGTACTATTTCAAAGGTGATTGATGATTAATATATACTGAACGGCAAAAGAAACGTCACCATGGATAGATATATGAGAAACCTTACTTGTCCAAACACTGTAAACATACTTTGAGACATATTAAAAAGATGAAACTTGGCAAAACTGATCATCAAGGTTGAAGTTAAAGTGTCAAATGTTCTTAATGTGAAACACAATACTAGTCTCTGAGGAAATGGCATCACAAGTCAGTATCTCGCGTGTCCGCCATGTGCATTGATGACTGCCGTGCAACGTCGGTATATGGAATGGATGAGGCGGTTGATGAAGGCCATAGGCACTTGAGCCCACACTCTGAGGAACGCCTGGAGCAGTTCAGCTGCAGTTGTCGGCCTTGGTCGGACATCATTATACCGTCTTTGAATCTCGTCCCACAGATGCTCCATGGGATTTAAATCGGGACTGAGGGCAGGCCACTGCATGGTTCTGATGCCATTCTGCTGGAGGAAGTCTCTTGTTGCTTTCGCAGTGTGGGCACGGGCGTTATCATGCTCTAAACTCGTGGTTGCAGCGACGGGCCAAATGAGGTATGGCGTGTGGTCTCAAGACTTGATCAATGTACCGAGCTGCTGTGACACCATTGCGTGTCCCTGGACTGATGTTCTGGAAGACCACAGAGCCCACCCTCTGTGCAAGACCAATTCCACCCCACACCATGATGCCCGGACCATCCCTAGGGTCTCTCTCAACAACACAAGCATCCGAATAACGTTCCCCACGGCGTCGCCAGACTCTCTCCCTGCCATCTGCTGTTGAGATACAGTAACGGCTCTCGTATGAGAAGAGGACTCTCCTCAACTGCTAGAGGCGCCAATGCTGGTGCTGTGTTGCCCACTGAAGACGGTCCCGGCGATGACGTGGTGTCAGAATTGGTCCTCGGTGTGGCCTGTGACAGTGGAGGTGTCTGTTCGTCAATCGTCGACGCACGGTGTCCGCACTAATGTGTCGCTAGTGTGTCCCCGTGGTCTGTGGAGCAGTTTCCGCAGCAGTAACAAAGGGATTTTTAAGATGCTGTCGCACGATCTCATGATCCTGACGTCGGGTGGTGATCCTTGTTCTCCCACTACGTGGTCGGTCATCTGTAATGTTGGTGGTCTGGTACCGTTGCTGGAGCCTGTATATGGTCCTTACGTGCATTGGCAACTTACCGGGCGGTTTGTCCAGCCTGCAATCATCCAAGGGTTTGGTGTCGCTGATTTCTTCTCAATCTTGGCATGTGGTTGCAATTAAATTACGAATGAATGATATACGACCTGGGTGGATTTTTATAGGGCAAGAAATGGGAGAAAAGCATGTGCATTTCAATTTGCACGGAACTCACGTGCATCGGGTTAACATGGCCATTGCCGTGATGCGTTTGGGCGATCGGTTTTATTGTCATCTACTTTGGTTTTTTATCATCAAATTTCATTTTTCCGGACAAGGTAATGTTAACCTTTAGAAACAAAATTACCCAGATATTTAAATGGCAACTTTTCATGCAATGGTACTTAGGGTGACGTTTCTTTTGCGGTTCAGCATATATTACAAGACAATTAAACATCCCATTTATCTAATCAAAATTCAAATTAATGGTAAAATTTTGATGAGGAAAAAAAGATACTGCAGTACCGATTTTTCAGGTCATTATCCATTGTAGAAAAACACATTCCACTTCCAGAGTCCTGTTTCAAATTTTATTTATTCTAACTAAAGATATATTATTTCAGTTTATCATGGGCCCTTTTCATATGTTTACCAGCAATTTAATTTCTCATAAAATTACTTGTCCCCAATATTTTTATGCTATATTTTGCACACAAGTGTTTGTAATGTGTACATACCTTTGTATCTGATCTTTTAATGATAAACATTTGTTGGCACTTTTGCTTTACCACGATATAATCTACATATATAATGTATCATATAATAAATGAAATCTGTTTTGTGGTAACCAGACTTCAGACTTCACAGATTTGTACAATGTTATGTCATTATGGGGATTGTCTCACTGCTTTTTAATGGATGGCTATGGCTATTTTCCAAAAGTAAAAGTATTTCTGCTTCAAGGCTCCAGACAAGGACTGTATGTACAAATGCAAATATGTGAGATAAGATGTATGAATTAAGGAAAGCACCTGCTATCTACGTTATGGCCAAAGCTTTATTTAAATGTAACTTTAATATTTTGAGCAATATTCCCCCAAACGTCATTTACATCATCATGATCATAGCAATGCTCACTGCCGCTACATAAACTTCAGAATATCTTATAAAATCCATTATATTCTTATAGACACAGTTATGAGACACAGGAGGTCTCACACGCTCTCCACCTTGGTGAAACCCACGAGCACGGGTATGGTGCTGTAGACACATAATCGGGGCGAAACGGGATTCGAACCCACAATCATAGGTTCCTGGCGTGCCCAAGGGACGCAACTTAGACGACGGGGCCACCCGTCCCCCGCTGCTTCAGATTGAGCAATATGGGAAGATCTGGAATGACCGGCAGATATTGTATCGGTGTCGGGGATCAAACCCAAAAGTTTGGCACCATGAGCAACTCTGCTACCCTACTATTGTACATGGAAACAAAACAAGCCAACATTTGGAATAAAAAAATAGTTTACTCTTGGGTGACATTGCTTGAACATGAACATGAATTAATTTTACATGTATTATAATTATTATACACATTTCTAATAGTTATTAATGAATCACATAAAACCACATGGAAAACGAAAGCGAGAACACATTCTGTAGGATAAAGAAATCGATTTTAACGACAACCATCATCTGCTCTTTATATTCGCGAAGAGGGTTGCCTCCCTTTAGGTGAAGACAATTTTAAAGCTTCTATCCATCACAGTATCATTGCTGTACATTTTTAATTTATTGATGCATGAGTGAGCGGGCTAGTGATACAATATCGCCCCCGGGCACAACTGCAAATATATGTTTCATCCATTCCTCCACAATGGAGCCATGTGGCCCTGCGAAACATGCTCAGCAAAGAGTGACTGGGGAGTTTGATTTAAAGTCGCTTCGAACGTTATTTCAGTTATAATACGGTTGTCAGTTTGATGTGGGAGGAAAGTGAATGCATCTCACAAAAGTTTGGTAAAACCAATTAGTGTGGGTATGGATCAACAAATTAGGAATTATAATCAGGATTCGAACCCATAGCATTCTGGCCCGCCAAAGGGACGCAACTCTGCACGACGAATAGCGGAGTCTTCGACAGCTGAGACACCTGTGTTCTAATGTGTAATGAGAAATATTGATAATATATGATATAATATATACTATATATTGTTTAGTCCGTTGCATCAGAAAATGATGCAGAACTCAATCACCCCAAGATGACTGCAGCTGCGTTTTACATGAGCCACCATATACCTCTGTTGTAGCAAAGCCATTGTATGTTTTATACGTGATGGCGCTCAATGACAAAAGACTCATACAAGACAATTGGACAGCAATGTTCAAGGCAACCTACAGTATTCAAGGCTACTGAGATCAATTCCTTTTTAAGATCAACAGAATCAGAAATTCAAAATAACCATATTGTCTTCATCCCGAGTAGTCCTCATGCACTGAGTGAGTGAGAATGGTTTTACGCCGCTTTTAGCAATATTCCAGCAATATCACGGCGGCGGACACCAGAAATGGGCTTCACACATTGTACCAATGTCGGGAATCGAACCCGGGTCTGTGGCGTGACGAGCGAACGCTTTAACCACTAGGCTACCCGACAGCCCCCTCATGCACTGAAGCACAGTAACCTACGCTAAACATGCATGGGCACTAAATGTACCAACGTTGAACAAGCCTTCGCTCGGTACGACTCAAGCAGCTTGTTTACATTTTTCCTGGTGTTTCGTTAAAGAGGATTTAACCTTGTACTCCTTTCCACAGGGACACTGAAACCGAAACCCACGGTGCTCCTTGTTAAAGTGATCCTTGGTTGAGTTCCTGCTCCTGAAGGCATGTTCACACATTGGGCAGCGATACAGTCTGTAATGGAACGCCAAATCATTGCAGTCAGTCAGTACAAATTAAAGGTAGTCATCGAGTTACACTCAAAGACTGGAAGACCTAAAGTTACGCGTGACCTAAATACGTCACAATAGAATTCACTTTCTGCAAACGTATACAGTCTGTAATGGAAAGCCAAATTATTGCAAACAGTCAGTACAAATTAAAGATAGTCATCGAGTTACACCCAAAGGCTGGAAGACC
Organism: Haliotis rufescens; assembly: GCF_023055435.1. NCBI lineage: Eukaryota > Metazoa > Mollusca > Gastropoda > Lepetellida > Haliotidae > Haliotis > Haliotis rufescens. The sequence goes on from NW_025963786.1 coordinate 473,735, forward strand.
TAAAGTTACGCGTGACCTAAATACGTCACAATAGAATTCACTTTCTGCAAACGTATACAGTCTGTAATGGAACGCCAAATTATTGCAGTCAGTCAGTACAAATTAAAGGTAGTCATCGAGTTACACTCAAAGACTGGAAGACCTAAAGTTACGCGTGACCTAAATACGTCACAATAGAATTCACTTTCTGCAAACGTATACAGTCTGTAATGGAACGCCAAATTATTGCAGTCAGTCAGTACAAATTAAAGATAGTCATCGGGTTACACCCAAAGACTGGAAGACCTAAAGAAACGCGTGACCTAAATACGTCACAGTGGACTCTTTCTGTCTTCATGTCAGCAGTACAATGTGTGACCGACCAGGGGAAAAGGGACCTTATGGGTGCTAGGAAACAATTGTGCTGTGACGTCAAAAAGAAAGACATTTGACGTGCGGACTGTACAAAACGATCTTATTTCTCTCACGTTAGTTCGTAATGTCATGAAAACATTATTTCAAAAGATTTCAGCATACCCGTTAATTAATCAGACATAATATCTAAAAAGTGCAATTATTACATCAACACTTTAACACTTATAAGTCTGAAAATGAGACTTTGCAAAAAATGATCATGAGTCTAAATGCTTAATGCCATGTTTCGCTGTAATAACCATAAATTGAAGCTTGTGAATTGTATTTTTGTGTTCCTGAGATAGCGTAGTTTTCAAATATTATAATGGATCTCATGGATGGTCACTTAGTTTGATAAGACGTGTCTCGCAGAACAAACAATTCCAGTAAACGTTTCACTGTCCTGATCCATGAGTGCTTTTACACATATCCCTCACCAATGCTCTTTATGAAATAAGGCAGGGCGGGACAACTTAGGAATGGCCAGGAGTCCGAACTTGACCACACAGAAGGAAGCGAGCTACAAAAACATGTTTTATATCATTGGAAAGCTCTCGAGGAGTCGAATCCAAATAATGTGTGTCCCAGTGTGTTCACATGTTCACAAGCTCAAAAATTGGCTCAGAAAATGCATAACTGCAGAAATTTCTGGCCCAATTTTTTTTTTCTGCAGAGATTTCTGGCAGTATTTTTTTTTCTACAGAAATTTCTGGCAGAATTATTTTTTTCTACAGAAATTTCTGGCAGAATTTTTTTCGGCAGTAATTTCAACCATCAATCTTTGGAAAGTTTGAATTGAATTCAGCAATTGAAGATATTTATCTTGGTATTATATTTACCAAATTTATCAAGAAAAGTTGACGTCACTTGAATTAAACAATGGAACAACATGTTGGCCTCATACCTTTGTATACTAGACAGATGCAAATCATTGAACCTTGAGCTTACCCTATTATAATTATCTAAATTATTATGAGAATTTCAGTGACCATCTTCAATGGCCTTTTGACGACTTTGAAGTGTACAACATTAAAGGTGAATGTGATTCTCAGAAATTTCTGGCAGTATTTTTTTTTTCTACAGAAATTTCTGGCAGAATTATTTTTTTCTACAGAAATTTCTGGCAGATTTTTTTTCTGCAGTAATTTCAACCATCAATCTTTGGAAAGTTTAAATTGAATTCAGCAATTGAAGATATTTATCTTGGTGTTATATTTACCAAATTTATCAAGAAAAGTTGACGTCACTCGAATTAAACAATGGAACAACTTGTTGGCCTCATACCTTTGTATACTAGACAGATGCAAATCATTGAACCTTGAGCTTACCCTATAATTATCTAAATTATTATGAGAATTTCAGTGACCATCTTCAATGGCCTTTTGACGACTTTGAAGTGTACAACATTAAAGGTGAATGTGATTCTCAAAAAATAAATTTTATAATTATTCCATGGGGCCAACCAAATATATAATCCCCAGTTGGAATTCAAAGAAACAACCTACATGTGATATACGGTACTCTGAAAGTAGGTTAACTTCAGACATGGAAAAAAATAGCACACAACCAAGATTTTACAATATAACTGCATATATTGTTTCATAAATTTCATTGTGCACATCTCATCTTATATATGTATATATATATACAATTCTAAATACACAGCTTTACTAAGGAACAAAAACATACAAAGTACAAAACTCCTGCAATGCAATCCTCGGCAATATCTCAGCCACATAGCTTAGACAAAAAATATGTTCATTTCAGCAAAACTTGCTGCTCCTTCTTTATTGTTCTGATACTGACGCTTGTCTTCGGTGCTTTGTCAGAGTGATCTGAAAGTAAAAAAAAAAAGGTAAAGAATATGAGAACATAATTAAAATCACAGTGCATCTATACAATAAAAGCAAAAATAGTAACCTCATGAAGTTTGGTTGTTTCTCTGCCCACATTACACATATTCTAAGTAACGCTGACTAACCCTAATATTACACATCACAATACATATTTCAAAAGAAATGCAATATTTATTGAAATTACCTTTGATTGTTTTTGCAGTTTTTCATTGTTCTTCTCTATTGCCTCTTGAACTTTAGTTGGGAGGGTTGTCGCTTCCCTTGGGGCAGGCATGAACGGCTTGAAGTCTGATAGCTTGGTGGTGGGTGTCCGGATGTCCCCAATCTTGAAGGAGGGCATCGCGGGTTGTTGCAGGCTTCTGTCTAAGTTCCCTTGCAAATACACTAAACGGTTGATCCACATCTTCATGCGTGTGCCCCACCATGAGAAAGAAAGTTTCACCTGAAAATAGTATTTACATCAGTATTATCACTATGAAAACAAATCAAATTGTACAAAACTTGTTTATTTTTACAGAATACTGATTTGAGTATTGAGAATATTGAGAGAAAAATCAATCTTGTGCATTTAAAAAGTTTCAACATTGTGTGCAGATTCTTTAATACTTAGGATGAGCAACTGGACATGAAATACTTGCTTCAAAACAATTCTAATGTGGTTTAAAACAATTTACATAAATTATAAAAATATTAACCACATGTGACTTCAGCATTTACTTTGAATTGTATAGTATAGCATCAAGGAATAAATATGCTATACATGATATTGTATGTGGAGTCATATACCAATAATTTCATTGATAACTATCTTCATGATAGCACTAAAAGTGATACCTTGGATTGCAGCGTCCACTTTTTGACTGGCCGACAAAGTCTTGCAGCTTTACTGGTCCTGGAAATGTCAAATAAATATTTGAACAATACATAAATTGCAACTTAAATGTAATTGGATAGTCATACAAATATAACAATTGCCAATTTCCATTCTCAAAAATCCACAATTCCTCCAAAATTAGACAAGCCTACCAGACAAACATTGAATTTATTCAACAGGCCCGTACCAAGCATTTAGCTAAGACAAAGATAAATTTCTATCCTTCTAAACGTGTGTTACAAATATAATGTACAAACAAATGTCTTGACATACATGGCACGATCCCATTATAAAACAAATCCCATTACATCCTTTACTAATAATATTGGACAAACTACAATAACGTAACCCATATATGTGCACTGAGGATACTAAGCTCCACTGGTTTCTAAATAAGAATCTACATAACTCCCTACCAATAGGATATGTAGACAGTAATATATGTTTTGGTTTGGTTTGTTGTTTACTGCCGCATTCAGCAATATTCCACCTATATGACAGCGGTCTGTAATTAATCGAATCTGGACCAGACATTTCAGAGATTCATATCATGAGCATCAATGCAGGTCAGCGAGCCTGACCACGCAATACTGTTAGTCGCCTCTTCAGACAAGCATAGAATTCACTGGAAACTGGAAAGGAAATATCACAAAAAGACATGTTGTGCTTGGATACCAATTACACAATAATGACCCATTAAATCTTGGGATTAGTGCACTTTACCGGGCGCACTTCTTCAGATCCAATTAGCGCTGTTGGGGCTCGAACGCGCTTCGCCGACTCACCGACTCTCTTTATTAATGCGTTAAATTAGCCGACGCTCTACCACTGGACCACAGGCGCTATCACATGTAATCAGTGCTCGTTTAACAGGTCATTAGAATCACCATTGACATGCATGTGTAATTCAGAAAACAATGAATTGCGCATGCGTGTGACGTCACGGCCCGCTCTCCCATTCATCTTTTCTTGAAACCACACCCGCAATTGTTTATGTCAACAACCAATGGGATTAACTGAATTAACGCTTGAAAAAGTAAGAATTTATGGCTAACCCTTGCCCAAAGCCAGCTAACCCTAATGACCCAAAAACGGGTGTTTGATCGTAAAGACGTGTAAGTTTCCCTAAGACCTAGAACGGGTGTTTGATCGTAAAGATGTGTAAGTTTCCCTAAGACCGAGAACGGGTGTTTGATTGTAAAGATGTGTAAGTTTCCCTAAGACCGAAAACGGGTGTTGGATCGTGAAGCGAGAGTCACCAGAGCGTGAGGCACGGTAACGGTATAACGAGACAGCGTGGCACTATAGCGCGGTAATTGAGCGGATGGTAGAGCTCGGGCTGCGCCCGGTAAACTGCATTGTTACCTTACGCTTTGTGGGACATAATTTCACTGTGTGCGTAATTTGTTTGCAAATACCGTTAAGACTTGACCAATTAAATTCGAAATATATCTTTTTGAAACATGTCTAACTTGTTATATACGTTTTTGAACACGAAGTTACCCATTATCGAAATGTATGTCTGCTTGGCTTGTTTATGCTTCTGTTATCGACGTGCGCAATTTGTAAACATTCAGATACAAAACTGCGTCTGTAACAATGGGTCTCGTCATCACCACGTGGAACCCCATGTGTCCGGTTCAAACAGTCTAGGTTATGAAATATGATCACATGGTGTTTTACATGTCATTAATAATTGAATGTTAATGTGAAAGGGAATATACATTCTGTCGTGAGTGGAAATAATAGCTACATTATTCATTTTCATTTCTTGAAATGAATCAAATCACAATGACTGGCAAAATCTCAACTTCGCGGAAAGGGTGATGCAATTGTATTATAACCCCATGTAGATCTCTTCGTGGGATAAGCCTTGATGTTGTGTTAGAGCGTGTTTATATGATCAATACCCAGAGCCTTATAAACGTATACATTTATCGATTTGAATTAAGATGATGCAATTCTTGTAACCTTGGCAACACCATGCTTCACTTGAAAACAATATTTTTTGTTATTCCTGTGCGGAAAATGTGTGATAAACCCGATGATTGTGTTGACCTTTACTCGAAATCTCTGTATATGTGGCTTGTTGATAAAGTAGCAAGGATGGAATAGCGCGAACCAGAAACATGACCTGTCTTTGGTCCAAGCGCGAACTGAGGGACCCCGTTTTCCCGCCTTTTGCCCGAGGGTAACGTTCGATACACTGGGGCACTAGGTCATTGCCTTGGGGAAGGCATAATTCCACCCGTCACGGGAGGTGGAGGAATGGCTGTTCTCTGAAGCGAAATCTGGGACTTCATTTATGTTTCAGGTCACGATATGGGACAGTTCAGAACGATGTTCCAGTCATCTGACGCTGGTGTGCGAGAATACGACATGGGCGGCACGCTAGCTCCGGTCATATGAAGCTCGTGCACGATGGTTGAATTGTATAGTTTACTGTACAGAGGTTCCTCATAATACAGGGTACAAGCATACTACATGTGATATATATTTGCTACATTAGATGTGCGAGCATACGTCTGTATAGTGTATATGTAGACTGACGAAGATTATTAACACTTGAATTTCTCCTCAAACAGTAAATACTTTGGTCCAAAGTTGATCCATACGTCTTTAAAAGACGCACTCTACTCATGTCACAAAGTTATCAAAAACGCATAGAGTCTGATGTCTTTCTTTTAGGCCCAAGAATATTCATTTTATAAAACATTCACCCTATTCCATTCTTAGGCCCTCTCAACTTTGCAGCTTGTATTCCTTCCCCATTTTCAGATGAGACTTGACTGTTCATTTTATAAAATATTTTACCTTACACATAACTTTATTTCGGGGACTATATCTTGGTCTAAGTTGTCATCGGTTTACCAAACAAGAGAAGGCGGCGCACCCTCTCAGTCTTGGTATCTCCGGAGGTGTTCAGTTATTTCAAAATAACCACGCAGACCGGATGTTAAATTATTTACATCATTAAACACGGGAATACGCACACACACACACACACACACACACACACACACACACACACACACACACACACACACACACACACACAACAAAAAACACACACAAACACTTCTATTGACCCATGTATCCAACGTGGTCACGTATATATTTTGTTTGTGTACATCTTCCTATTCCTGTGCTTCAAATCTAGTTTGATTTTTTAGATATATTAGTTTAAATAGATAGAGTTTTAATCGACACAATTTACAATATATAAAAATGAAACATCGAGGCCTTTGAGACGTTTTGAGATAACTTCATGTTGGGAACAATCAAAACGGATTCACTAATTCAAATAAAGATAATTTCAAAATTTATTGATTTAAAAATGATATATTTCCTAACTCAGATGTGGACAGAAGACAACAAAATGATGTGATGAAAGATCCGCTACAATACTTTCTAAGAACAATGGCCATGACAGACTTGCCACGTGGTGGTTTTGAAAACATTACGCATAACATACGTATATCTTAATCTTTGCACAGCTATTTCAGGAATTGTGTAGCTATCTGCTTGAGTGCGTGTTCAACATTTCCATGGACAAGAATTACCACTCCTTTACCTCTTATCACGATATGTTAAATCTGGCCAGGCGAGTAAAATAAATAGTTTGCTTATCAAGGAAAGGTGTAGCCTAAGGTTATACTGGAATCATTCATACCCGTTACAAAGCGTTAGTGCAGGCCTCCTCGAGGCGCTCAACCATAATATTGACAACGGAAAGTTTGTATACATCCTGCTTTGTTTACCAACAATCGTATCTAGGTAGGCATATACAAAGCCACTCCCCCTAACACCCGTTCCCCGCCTTTCCGGGGTTTCACCGTTGACAGTTTGTTTGAATCTGATTGGTCAGTCGGCTAAAGGACTTCCTTGAATGGGCGCTTAATTCCGCGAATCTGAGAGTGTTTCCTTTCAGGGTTATGATCCCGGTTGTAAATCCGGGTTTGATCGTTAAACCAGGTTATTTATTAAATGGATTTTTGAAAGCCATGACAACTGATTTGCTTTTATCTGGATACAGGTCGAAATGATGATGTCATGATTGAATTTAAGACCCAAGGGACACGTTACTTAGAACGGTGTGAACACGGATGTTATTTAAACATCAAATGGTTACAAGCTTTGTTTGTAAACATGTGCGTTGTGAATAAATGTGGCGAGAAATGTAAGGGATTTCATGTACATACGTTTGTATTAGATTGTTTATGAGACTGTGCCATACCTTCTGCTTACTGAACACAACCAGACTTAATTATCGTGACGACTTTGAAGAGATTATGTTTTCAGCACAGGGACGTCATAATTGGTTAGTCACGACTCTATTTATACACGAGCAAATCGGGATGTCATGGTATACCCTTTTGTGTATACATAAGGATACAAATGGTGACACGATTTTGGAGTCATCTCCGTTAAATCTATTCAATGTATGTACTAGTTGCACTCATAAGTGTTGACATTTGTTTTTCATCTCATTGGATCAGAGAGGGAAGTTTTGATGGCAGAGCGGTTAGGGGTTCATCACTCCGTCAAATCGGGTTCGAATCTCAACATAGGAATAACATGTCTTGCTTTTTTCTGGTATTTTTATTAGCAGGGTAAAACCACTCACAGTTTAGATTGCTGGCTTAATATACCAGACCAAGAAGTGTTTGTTGGTATCATATTGGTTGGTTTTTTGTGTCTACAGGATGTATGTATGTCTGTATATATGTATATAGAAGAAGAAGAAGAAGAAGAAGAAGAATATGTATTGTACATAAACATCCACAGGGGGCAGGGTACAAAACATGAACATGACTAATTAAAACATTAACATACAAAAAAGAATACACATGTTGCTATGATTATATTGTTAGGGAGGAGATGCAGATTTTCTTTGCCTGAACATTTTGTGAATGAAATTAGAGATAATTTATATATGTATATATGAATCATAATATTTTGTTATTTAAACAAATTGCATCTGTCCCGTAATGGAATTTCTCTGCAATAAATATTTTCTTAACTTATTGCAAATATTCTTAACATTTCACGTTATGTAATGCCCTGTCTTGACACCACAATACGGAAATATTCTAAATTTCTAAAATGACATGTGAGGTGTTAGGTTGAGTTATGACCTCTCTGGTACATACTTAAGGATCCCCACCCATCTGAATCCAATCTATTTTTGTACTGAGTCTCGTCTAATCTGTTAAAAATCTATCCTTAAGTAATAGGCAAGTCTAGATAAGCGGACAGTAATTATGGACGCCAGTCATTTACTAGTCTGTCTTACAGACCCTGATACAAATATATATCAAATACAGCCCATGCAAGTCTATAATGTTTAGCAAGTCTAGATTACTGCAGTCTGAAAATGAAGAGAGTCACTGGGCTCCCTTTTATTATATTTTTATTAAGATTACTGAACAACTGTTGTTTTTTCTGTACGATATGTTCATTTCAGAGACTAGATGTTAGTCCAGTCATTTACAGGAACAGTTTGTTCTTATTAGTTCTATTATCTTGGAAGTATGATTTAAACTAATAATTATTGCCCTGGAGACTTGTGCAAGTCTATTGACGTATCTACATACGACATTTTACACGTTTGAAATAAATGCTACTGTTTTAATCTGTAATCGATTGAGGTATTCTCAGCACGAGTAACACAGTATTGTTCCTTTTGTATTCAGAAAAGGAATGATGGATGTACACCTGAGTGGCCTGGTCATGGCCATTAAGTGGGTTGGATACTTTATGGCGCGTAAATATTTATGTTGTAGCGGGCCAAATGAGGATTGTTGGTGATCGATGGACGATACGTTTATGTGACGTTGCATTTATTCTGACGGTGTTGTTGGTCGGCACAGGAAGAACTCAGTTGACCATGTGACATTTTGGGAAGATACCTTACTCCGAAGTGATATGTAAACATTAAGAAAACTGTGATACTGATTATCACAATACTGATTTCCAGGAGTGGGTGGGTGGGTGGGTGAGTGTTTCGGCCACTGCGCGTTACAGTCATGCTAATACATGTAAGTTTAATTTGGAGAATATCCTGATGTGACTTGATGCTGATTTTGACCCAAGGAATCCAACTGACCGGATCGCCACAAAGACACAGAGAGTGCCTCCACCACCTTATGCCACACAGAGAGCTCGATATATTGAACAACACTCATGTGTGGCCATATCGCATATCTACACTACACCAGACTGTGGAGAGGGGGTGGGGTGGTCTTCAGGGAGTTACACAAGCGACACGTACATCGGTGCTGAGTGGGAAGTGCTCGCTCGCCACGTTGGCTCAAAACCGCCCCACGACACAGTATTACTGTCCCGTGAAGATTTCGGGTCAGAATAGGTCTTCAGCAACCTAAGAGGCGACTTATGGGATTGGGTGGTCAGACTCGCTGATTTGGTTGATGCATGTCATCGTATCCCAATTGCGTAGATCGGGGCTCATGATGTCAATCCCTGATTGTCTGGTCCCCACTCGATTATTAACACACCGCTGTCATACAGCTGGAATTATTGCTGAGTGTGACCTTAAACAAACAAACAAATAGATCCATGTCATCCTAGATATATTACAGCAAGTGACCATATTACTAACCATATAACCAGAGCATCATGGTATCCGAAGAAAATTCGCGAAATTCGATATCGACATGTCCTCTCAAAACGAAGAAAGGGTTCTATCACTAGGTCCACGCGAGAGTATGTCTCGTAAACTTGCCTAGCCCTACGCCTATTGTTAGCACCACCGAGTAGACCGAGCCACCCACCAACTCGCACCCTAATTAAGTCATGGCCCTGTGGGCAACGAGGGCAACACTTACCTGGTATACTACGTACGTAACACCAATATAATGCCACGCGAAGCCATATATATATAAAGGCTACACAATCCGCGTATGTTCGCAGAGCCCTGGCTCTTCCGCTCTTCCTTTCCTAGCTCATGTTGACATTTTGATAAAAAAAAAACAACATGCACCGTGCTTTGATTCCGAAACGAAATTTAAATTGGCAACACAGTCGGTGGTGGTAAAAGCCCCCAGCGCAACGAAGCCGATGGAGTACCTCACCCCTACATTCGCCGTACCAGTTTATTTTCGCGTTCGTAGCTCAACTCTACCTAATAGTGCCGATGCAATAAATGAACTATAGTTAACGACATTGCACATAAGCATTACTTACCAATTTCAGTGTTTTTCCTTTTGGGCAGATTTCTTGAAGAAAGATGTCTGCCTTGACTGTTGATGACGTTGGTAAGATCTGTAATAGGGTAGCAACATGTTCAGTGAATATGTTCATAAAGAAACCATGATCCAAACAGAAGGCAAAGGTTCTTCAAGATATTTACAGTGTTTGGTGTACAAAAATAGAATAAAATGCCTTACCCATGTCAACGTTGTTGAAGCAGAGCTGGTGAACCCTCCTCAAGGCATCCAGAGCTTCTCAGTGCGACCAGAACTTGGGTTTTCGATGTGATTTACCGACTTGTTGAATAGTTATCGTTTGATCGTCTGACAGAACGTTCTCGACGATTTAACGATATTTAACGATACCTGATTAGGGTTAAATCTATATATACCATTTTTATGGTCGGGCGTCCACGGCTGATTGGTATATCAAATCAAACACAAGGGTGCATATCATGCCCCTGATTGTTCACGCCTCACTGGGTGGCCACGTAATAAGGTGTGGCACCAGCATCTCGGGTTACAATTTGATATTAATTCAAGTACTCCACTGATAATGTACATAGGTAGTTAACTTAATGTACATAGGTAGTTAACTTAATTACATTCAGTTTTGTCCGACAAGGAGCGAGTTTACTTTTTTTTAGACACAGACTTTGTAACAGGCTCTTCCCCTGGAAACACATATATTGTAAATAAATATTTTGCCGTTTCCATCAACCATATCACGTGATGTTCTATAACTGTTGTCTTGTACACTATCCATAGTGTAAGTCAGCTGGCTCGAGGAATTTTCATATAGTATTATCATTAAACAACATACCCTATGCAACAGTTATGTTGCTACCCAGACAAAACTATTTTTATATTCTATGTTAAATGTAAACGATCAGTTTTAATTATAATACAAAACCACCTTTTAAGCGGTAATACCTATCACGCATTAAACAACATATATGAACAACCATGTGATTATAAAGTCTCACGTTGGTTCCTCCGTGCAACTTCATGCCTGACTTACATTCATATTGTTCTTTCACCACACTTACGCTTCTCCAAATTTAGAAAGAAGCTGTGTACACAGTGTTCTTGCGAGTTACAATAACGCGTCCGGTTTGGCGGCAACTTCAAAGAGTGGACATATGGTTGCTCCTTCAGGTAGCTATAATTACCCTCTCTATAATGCAATATCGTATTATCCATTTGTAATGAATGATAGTAACACTAAATCGGATTGGATTCAGTTAAATCTACATTTCTCAAGGTCTCTAACATCGAGATTTGAAATATCTTTCATGTAAATACCTTCTTTGTCATGTGACTTGTATATATTCGTGTATATTCAGAATCGTACCTACGCACAATGTCTTTGAACAATGGCACAAGCAACGTGGTCTCTTTCTGTAAAACATAGCACTCCTTATTTCAGCCACAGCAAAGATCCCGAACCACGTGCAGTCAGCAGAGTTACAGCGTCTGGTTACCGTCTTGCAGGTACGATACAGGTAAGACGTCAAAATATTTATTGTTTTATTTCTGGAAACGCCGACCCTAGAACGTGGAATTTTGGTAACACGGTTATTTCATATAACAACAACCAAATAACAACCTGTACTCCAAACAGTGAATGTGTGGCTCTGCTGCCATGCGAAATGCGTTTTGTAAGAGTCTAATTTTAGTGTATTTATTTCTACCACTTTTGATATGGAGATATCTCCATCCCCTATGGTGTTATTGCGACTTGTATACTGTCTACATGTACATTAGGCAACTTATTGTAGCTGTATGGCGACACTTGTAGTGTAGCTATGTGACCATGAATTTGCCTGTGGTGATCAGTGAAAGTGAAAACACGGAAAATTACAAAATACCAATCCATGCAGTAATTTACATGCGAGTTTTCTATTATTTATAACGTTAGAAATATTTAGATAAAAATAACTTTATAGACACAATGTTTATCAATATAACAAATTGTTGTATTAATGTTTTCCTAAAATAAACATAGAGAGAGAGAGAGAGAATATTGTTTATTAAAGTGTCACATGTTATATACACTTCGTAATACGATATATACAAAACAGTAAAATATAACATCCGGCCAAATATGACCTACGAGACACTATAAAACATATCAATCATAAAACTATTCAGTTGAAACAGAATAAAACATACATACCTCGTGATGCAGGCGCGGAGCACGGCCGTGGGCGGTTTCAGTGAAGAGCGCACCAGTATGCCAGGATACAGGGCAACTGACTTCGAAAGTCCTTAGTTAAACAGTGCGCTCCCCCTTAACTCCCCCCACAGCGTTGCGCCGCCCACACACCACGTCATACATACATACATACATACATACATACATACATACATACATACATACATACATACATACATACATACATACATACATACATACATACATACATACATACATACATACATACATACAAGTCATACATACATACTTGGCTTAAAATGAAATTGCCTTCTTTTAACCATGTTGTAAATTGATTTGGCTAAAATACATTGGAGCGATTCTTCGTTCATAATAAAAATAAACTTTTCTAAACTACTCATATAATGAAATGTTTTATCTACAGAAGTTGCTTCTTTAGCTAAGTTGTATCTTAAATCATCATAAAATGGACATTCTATTAAAAAGTGACATTCATCTTCAACATAATTTACATGATCATTAGTAGGATTGGCGTGACAATATTTACAAGTCCTATCCAACAGTGGGGTAGGTGGCTTGGCGTAGCGGCCGGTCTCAACATGTAAAGGTAAAATACCACATCGAAAGGATGCTAAAAGTCTTCGATGATCTCTAAAACGTACATGACATAAATAAGGCTCAGCAGTAGGTGATGATTTGTACATTCTGTATGTGCGTAATTTATTGCCATTTGGATTATTCTTGTCATTCCATAGCGCAGTATACCACATATCACAATCTTCAGCAGTTAAGAAACACTTTACACGGTCAACACACTGTTTAATGCTGTATCCACAATAAGGTAAATTTGACAAATTATAGTGAGCTAAAATGTTTACGATTTTTTTATCCCAGGATTGTGATCGGATTTTGGACCAATTATGAATGATAAGAGGGAGATGATGGGCCTGCATATTCTGAATTCTAAAATATAATCTAAAGCATTCAACGTGCTGTGACACTTTCACAGAACACCAGCCCATGTCCCCCCTCATAGCAGTAACTGGGGCATTTTTTCTTACATATCATATATCATGACATATATATCATCTTTTCTTATTGCCCCATCAAAGCTGGTGCTGAGACAATTTAGAATACCCAAACGACGCATATTGTACGTACCGTGCCGCCAGACCTCCTGCCAACTTGGCAATTAAATATCCTCGGGTATTGTCACTTCATACGGTGATACATTGTCTCGCGCACGTGGTCGGTGGGTTTTGTCTATCAGCGCCACGATCACGTAAAAGGGGGTAAAGGCGGGTGTTGGTTGTTCACAGGGTTACTCGACAATCACAATGTATACCGGTATTTCAATAATTGTATGATATATTTAGTCCTTGGGCAGCCCCAATCTAAAAACAACAATAAAATCCTAACTCTCACCGTCTCCCTTAGTGGACTAAAAGCCCTCCAAAACAAAAATACCCAAAAACGACCTAAATTAATAAACCAAATACTTAAAAGCTCCGACGACCTAACAAAAGCAGGTAAACAAATAACCTTCTTGTGGATCCCCGCCCACGTAGGAATTTACGGCAACGAAAGCGCCGATAAAGCAGCTAAATTATCTCTCAAAATACCAGTAATAAGCCTAAACCTACCCATCTCAAAATCAGAAATTAAAAGTGTAAACAAACAAAAAATAACCAAAAAATGGCATAATCAATATCACAACTCAAATAGCCAAATCAAAAAAGTGCTCAGAAAACCACTAACCAAAACCTAAAATCCTACACCTCTCTAAAAGAATTGACAGATTTATTACAAAACTCCAAACAGGACACACGAACCTAAATAACCACCTAAAAAGGCAACTGCCCCCACTGCAAACAACCCGAAACCACAGAACACGCACTCATCCACTGCATCCACCACCAAACAAACAGAACCACACTACAAACCACCCTCAATCTAAATAGGTTCCTACTCTAGATGAAATACTAAACCCTCAAAATAAACTAGAAAACTTCAAGGCCCTAGGCGTATTCCTAATCAAAACAGACCTAATTAAGCGCATCTAAAATCTAATTATTCTACCAATCCAAAATCCAATAAACATACAAACACCCACCTCACCCGGCTCCCTTAGTTCCCTCCTCCACCCACCTCGGCATTTATTCCAAATTTAAAAATTCCAAAACTTCAATATAAGCAACCCCTAAAAGCCCCCTCTTGGGTTGCACACATCACTTTCACCCTTTTCGGAATACAATAAATGGTCCGGCCAGGCCCGTGTGCGAAATACGCTACAGTCGGAAAGCGCACGTTAAATCTCCTATATCAGTCAGTCAGACCCCAGTGTTTCATATCATTTTCCCACCAAACTAAAAAAGAATAACCCCCAACTGGATATGTTTCGTTTCGTCTGTCGATTCATATTTTGGAAATTCAAGGGGAACCACTCCGGCTTATGCAGCACACACATTTGGGAAGGTTGCTTCAATAATAATAATACTTCTTACCATGGTTTCACAGTCGTTCGGAACTTTTTTAAGATCTGATACCAGATTATGCTGTCCGAAAATTTATCTATTTTTTTTTTAGTGGAGACAGGCCTATCGGAAATTCGAACTTGAACAGCAACGCCAAAACCACATTCCGCCGCAGTGACCAGCTGCTGATGACATAGACTAGGCTAGCTTTACACTAAGTCTTGTACCAGGCTGGCCCCTCTGGGTAGTAGGTCTGGTCTCTCCTTTGTCCTTGGACCCCCTTTCCGATCATAAGGGTTGAGTACCCCTTGCCAATGAAACACGTGTTTACCATCCTTTTACCTTAGAGCACCCATTTACGACACATGGGGTTAGTTTTGAGTTCGGTTATGGTTTAGAAGTCTCTTGATATAAACATATTTATTTCCATAAAGTGGAGGGATTGGCAAACAAGCAAATTTTGCTTATCTGAATGCCTCTCCCAAACATGATACATAAGTCTCTTTTAACGAATTAATCCAATGTAATTTTCGCAGTATACTCATCCTTATATAATTTCAGCTTCATGACAGTGTGAACATTGAGTGCCCCCTACACAAGTATGCAGTCACTGACAACTTATGGAGTGACCTATACAAAACGGAAGATGCAGACGACTAGTACAAGCACGTACGCACACACACACTCACACGCACGCACGCACATGCTATATAAGTGCAATTATCTTGGACTAGACATTCAACCCAATTTCAACTCACCTCACTTATGTTACTTTGTTCATGTGCCTAAAGCTTGTGGAATGTGTTAATTACTGAAATAAAAAGCATTTTAATGTTTTTTTCATATCTTTTCAGAATATGTGCACATAGCTTTCAATGACCAGACGAAAAAAAGAATTCATTTCAAGTATGTTGAGAAGAAAACGTAAGTAAAGCACACTATTTACATTCATAATACATTTTTCCGCAGGCTCTATTGTAAAGTTAAACTCTAGCTGCGTATAGGCTGCCATTATCCATTATATTAGACAATATGGATCCACTCATCTATACATCTATTTTCTTTTGTGACAGGACCCATCTCTGAAAAAAACACCTCACCCAAGAAAATACGACTCATTCATGAGAATGAAAAGTGCAAAGTCTCCCAAGGAATTTTCTTGTAATATAGCATGTGAATAAATAATTTTTTGAAATATCTCACGAAATTAGTTTTATTTTATTGCTTGTAATCATGTGAACTAAAAATGTTTGTTTTGAGGAAAAAGGTCATTTGAAGCAACTCCAGGTTAAACTATCCAATGATTGAATCTTATTTCTCCTGAATTAAAATAATTCTGCTAAATATTACTGCAGAAAAAAATTCGGCCAGAAATTTCTGTAGAAAAAAGAAAATTCGGCCAGAAATTTCTGTAGAAAAAAAAATACTGCCAGAAATTTCTGCAGAAAAAGAAAATTCGGCCAGAAATTTCTGCAGAAAAAAAAAATTCGGCCAGAAATTTCTGCAGTAATGCATTTTCTGAGCCAATTTTTGAGCTTATGAACATGTGAACACACCGGGACACACATTATTTGGATTCGTCTCCTCGAGAGCTTTCCAGTGATATAAAACATGTTTTTGTAGCTCGCTTCCTTCTGTGTGGTCAAGTTCGGACTCCTGGCCATTCCTAAGTTGTCCCGCCCTGCCTTAAATCTCCGCTCGATTGCTTAAATAATTAGCTTATTGTTGTGCGTGAGTGAGTTGGGAGATAAACATACATTTTCAATGCAGATCCAGGTTACCTGTAAAAATAACCGCGATAAATTTAATTTGGAACCGAACGCGCGGCGTAAGGTTTCAAATGTTAAATTTATGTCACGGCTGTCAACACAATAGGTAAAGTAACCCTGTAGTGATGTAGGTCTCAGACGTTTACGACTTTCTCCAGATTCTCCCCGATTATATCTTGTGAGGGTCATGCCCGTTTTTGTGGGTTTTAGAAAACAGGTTTTTACCTGCGTCACTTTGACTTTCACCCGTGGAGATCCGGGGTAGAATGGGTCTTCAATAACCCATGCTTGCCGTAAAAGATGACAATGCTTGTCGTAAGAAGCGAGTAACGGGATCGGGTGGTCAGGCTCGCTGACTTGGTTTGATGCATGTCATTGTATCAAAATTGCGTGGATCGATGCTCATGATATCAATCACTAGTTTGTCTGGTCCAGACTCGATTATTTACAGACCGTCGTCATGTAGCTGGAATACTGCTGAGTGCGGCGTTAAACAACAAACAAACACTTTGACTTTCTCTCACTTTGCTGAGCTGACAACAGCTGAACTGTTGTTTAAATCCGAGCTCAGTCACTCACACAATGAAAAGTTATGTTTGCAGTTTACTTACTTTCCCTTGAAGTAGATAATTTCCTGAAACGAAAAGACGACCATGAGATTGTGCCTATGAACAGTAAATCAATACCAAGAGTGAAAGAGTGAGTGTGATTTTTCGCCGCTTTTAGCAATATACCAGCAATATCACGGCAGGGGACACCAGAAATGGGCTTCACACATTGTAGCCATGTGGCGAATCGAACCCGGGTCTTCGGCGTGACGAGCAAACGCTTAAACCACTAGGCTACCCTACCGCCCCGTCCAGTACCTAAATAACTTCACAATATTTGTAAATGTTTGATGGAAATAATGTACTACGATATCTACAATAGCTTGTGGGGGTGATTGTCTGTAGTGTAACGCAGCATTCAAATATTCAAGGTATATAACGACGGTCTGTCAATAATCGAATACAATCTTTTATTTGAGCGTCGGAGCCGTGAAGACCCGGGGTAGAACGCGTCTTCAGCCACCCATGCTTGCCATAAAAGGCGACTGTGCTTATCGTAAGCGTCAACTAACGGGATCGGGTGGTCAGGCTCGCTGACTTGGTAGGTACATGTCAACAAACAAACCAACCAACATGAGCGTCGATCCACGCATTTGGGATACCGAACCTGAACACCCGATCTGTTTAGAAACACAACCAGGGTGAACTGGGATTCGAACCCTCGTTCACATGATAACCGTGAAGATTAGGGGTAGAAAAGGTCTTCAGCAACCCATGCTTGCCGTGAAAGGTGACTATGCTTGTCGTAAAAGGCGACTAACGGGATCGGGTGGTCAGGCTCGCTGACTTGGTTGATGCATGTCATCGATCCCAATTGCGTGGGTCGATGTTCATGATATTAATCACTGGATTGTCTGGTCCAGACTCAATTATTTACAGACCGCCGCCATATGGCTGGAATATTGTCGAGTGCGGCATTAAACAACAAACCAAACCAAATCGTTCACATGTTTCTGTCACGTCCGAGAGACGCAGTTCCACGCTGCCGTAGAGTGATTGCGTGAGTTGGATTGTACGCCGCTTTCATTAATATCACGGCGGGGGACACGGAAATATGCTTCATACATGTGTGGGGATTCGAACCCGGGCCTTCGATGTGACGAGCAAGCGCTTTTACCATCAGGCTAACTCACCGCCCGCGGTGCCAAGGACGTCTGCACCACCCGCGTTTTAGAGAGCCTTGTTGTTATAGAATGGAATGGAAATTAATTGCTCAAAAATTCAAATTGCTAAAAGTGTTGTAATACTATTCATTGACTCAATCACTCACTATAACACTTACGAGTGAGTTAGAGAGTAAGGTTTTACGCCGCTTTTAGCAATATTCAAGCAATATCACGGCGGGGGACACCAGAAATGGGCTTCACACATTGTACCCATGTCGGGAATCGAACCCGGGTCTTCGGCGTGACGAGCGAACGCTTTAACCACTAGGCTACCCGACCGCCCCGTAACACTTACGATATCGTTGTCAGCGAGATCCATCCATCCGATCGTTGCTGTCTCGTTATCGCTCTTCGGTCCCTTGTCGCCATCTTCCTGAAATTGTAAAATCTAACAGTGATTACAGATATTCAGTTTCGTAATTTGGTATTGTTTCCACGTTCCATGTCGTAGGTGAGTGAGTGAGTATGGTTTTATGCCGCTTTTATCAATATTCCAGCAATATTACGGCAGGGGCACCAGAATGGGCTTCACGCATTGTACCCATGTGGGGAAACGTATTCGTTCATTCGGCCAGACAGGCGAACGCTTTAACCACTAGGCTACCGCCACCCCGCACCACCCAATTACACACAGGTCGTGATCGTGGTATGCAGTGGCCCTTCAGAAGCAGCCCGCGTAATTCCATGCGTGAGTGAATGAATAAATGGTGTTTTATGCCGCAGCCAGATACATTTTAGCAACATTACTGCAGTCTGTAAATAGTGCAGTGACTGAAAACATGAGCACTGAAAACATGAGCACTGAAAAAATTAGCACTGAAAACATGAGCACTGAAAACATGAGCACTGAAAACATTAGCACTGATCCAAGCCATCATGGAAAGTGACGTGCCACAAGCCAAGTCGCAGAGCCTGCATGGCCGCTCATTTTAGTATGCTCTTCATCAGAACTGGGGTCCAATTCTTTCCTGGAATTTCTAGGGTGATTTTACGTCAGCTTATGTCAGTTTCAATGTCCCATGAACTTGCAGCTACAATGAATAAATGGTGAGGTGAAATGGGGTTTAACGTCGCCTTCAAGGTTTATGTGCTTGTGAAGCATGCACGTGTGTGTGTGTGTCCGTCTGTGTGTGTGTCCGTCTGTGTTTGTGTCTGTTTGTGCTAGTCCGAACTAATGCCTATTTTAAAGTGCTAGACCCTAAGATACCATGCCGCAGTTTAACGTGAATACACGACTCAGACAGTAGACTGACTCCGAGCCGACCAGCCACTAAGCAACAAGTACCATTTTTTAACGTCTTTTGGTATGACTCAGCCGAGTTCATGTATTATAAGTATGTGCAAAACTACGTGGAATGTAAAGGATTCTGAATTGGTTTTCTATGTTACGGACACCTGTAAATAATCAGATTTCTTTACTTGACAAGACACTGGTAGGCGACAATGTCAAACAAGACAGTGGTAGGCTACGATGTCACTTAAAACAGTGTTGGCTACAATGTCACACATGACAGTGGTAGGCTACAATGTCACACAAGACAGTGGTAGGCTACAGTATCACACAATACAATGGTAGGCTACAATGTCACACAAGTCAGTGTAGGCTACAGTATCACACAAAACAATGGTAGGCTAGAGTATCACACAAAACAATGGTAGGCTACAATGTCACACAAGACGGTGTAGGCTACAGTATCACACAAAACAATGGTATGCTACAATGTCACACAAGTCAGTGTAGACTACAATATCACACAAAACAATGGTAGGCTACAATATCACACAAGACAGTGTAGGCTACAATATCAGACACGACAGTGAAAGCTGCAGAGTCACACAAGACAGTGGTAGGCTACAGTGTCAGATAAAACTGTGGTACGCTACAATGTCACACAAGACAGTGGTATGCTACAATGTCACACAAGTCAGTGTAGACTACAATATCACACAAAACAATGGTAGGCTACAATATCACACAAGACGGTGTAGGCTACAGTATCACACAAAACAATGGTATGCTACAATGTCACACAAGACAGTGGTAGGCCACAATATCACACAAGACAGTGGTAGGCTACAATGTCACACAAGACAGTGGTAGGCTACAATGTCACACAAGACAGTGGTAGGCTACAGTATCACACAAGACAGTGGTAGGCTACAGTATCACACAAGAAAGTGGTAGGCTACAGTACCACACAAAACAGTGGTAGGCTACAATGTCACACAAGACAGTGGTAGGCTACAATGTCACACAAGACAGTGTAGGCTACACTATCACACAAGACAGTGGTAGGCTACAGTATCACACAAGACAGTGGTAGGCTACAGTATCACACAAGACAGTTGTAGGCTACAGTACCACACAAAACAGTGGTAGGCTACAATGTCACACAAGACAGTGGTAGGCTACAATATCACACAAGACAGTGGTAGGCTACAGTATCACACAAGACAGTGGTAGGCTA
This sequence comes from Haliotis rufescens, assembly GCF_023055435.1. Classification (NCBI taxonomy): domain Eukaryota; kingdom Metazoa; phylum Mollusca; class Gastropoda; order Lepetellida; family Haliotidae; genus Haliotis; species Haliotis rufescens. The sequence goes on from NW_025963786.1 coordinate 494,733, forward strand.
CAGTATCACACAAGACAGTGGTAGGCTACAATATCACACAAGACAGTGGTAGGCTACAGTACCACACCAAACAGTGGTAGGCTACAATGTCACACAAGACAGTGGTAGGCTACAATATCACACAAGACAGTGGTAGGCTACAGTATCACACAAGACAGTGGTAGGCTACATCATCACACAAGACAGTGGTAGGCTACAGTACCACACAAAACAGTGGTAGGCTACAATGTCACACAAGACAGTGGTAGGCTACAATGTCACACAAGACAGTGTAGGCTACACTATCACACAAGACAGTGGTAGGCTACAATATCACACAAGACAGTGGTAGGCTACAGTATCACACAAGACAGTGGTGGGCTACAATATCACACAAGACAGTGGTAGGCTACAATGTCAAACAAAACAGTGGTAGGCTACAATGTCACACAAGACAGTGGTAGGCTACAGTACCACACAAAACAGTGGAAGGCTACAGTATCACACAAGACAGTGGTGGGCTACAATATCACACAAGACAGTGGTAGGCTACAATGTCAAACAAAACAGTGGTAGGCTACAATGTCACACAAGACAGTGGTAGGCTACAATACCACACACAACAGTGGTAGGCTACAGTACCACACAAGACAGTGGTAGGCTACAATATCACACAAGACAGTGGTAGGCTACAGTATCACACAAGACAGTGGTAGGCTACAGTATCACACAAGACAGTGGTAGGCTACAATGTCACACAAGACAGTGGTAGCTACAATATCACACAAGACAGAGGTAGGCTACACTACCACACAAAACAGTGGTAGGCTACAGTATCACACAAGACAGTGGTAGGCTACAGTATCACACAAGACAGTGGTAGGCTACAATATCAAACAAGACAGTGGTAGGCTACAATATCACACAAGACAGTGGTAGGCTAAAGTATCACACAAGACAGTGGTAGGCTACAGTACCACACAAAACAGTGGTAGGCTACAATGTCACACAAGACAGAGGTAGACTACAATGTCACACAAGAGAGTGGTAGGCTACAATGTCACACAAGACAGTGGTATGCTACAATGTCACACAAGACAGTGGTAGGCTACAATATCACACAAGACAGTGGTAGGCTACAGTACCACAAAAAACAGTGGTAGGCTACAATGTCACACAAGACAGTGGTAGGCTACAGTATCACACAGTGGTGGGCTACAATATCACACAAGACAGTGGTAGGCTACAGTATCACACAAGACAGTGGTAGGCTAAAGTATCACACAAGACAGTGGTAGCCTAAAGTACCACACAAAACAGTGGTAGGCTACAATGTCACACAAGACAGAGGTAGACTACAATGTCACACAAGAGAGTGGTAGGCTACAATGTCACACAAGACAGTGGTATGCTACAATGTCACACAAAACAGTGGTAGGCTACAATGTCACACAAGACAGAGGTAGACTACAATGTCACACAAGAGAGTGGTAGGCTACAATGTCACACAAGACAGTGGTATGCTACAATGTCACACAAGACAGTGGTAGGCTACAGTACCACTAAAAACAGTGGTAGGCTACAATGTCACACAAGACAGTGTAGGCTACAATATCAGACACGACAGAGAAAGCTGCAGAGTCACACAAGACGGTGGTAGGCTACAGTGTCAGACAAAACTGTGGTACGCTACAATGTCACACAAGACAGTGGTAGGCTACAATGTCACACAAGACAATGGTAGGCCACAATATCACACAAGACAGTGGTAGGCTACAATGTCACACAAGACAGTGGTAGGCTACAATGTCACACAAGACAGTGTAGCAACAATATCACACGAGACAGTGGTAGGCTACAATGTCACACAAGACAGTGGTAGGCTACAATATCACACAAGACAGTGGTAGGCTACAGTATCACACAGTGGTGGGCTACAATATCACACAAGACAGTGGTAGGCTACAATATCACACAAGACAGTGGTAGGCTACAGTACCACACCAAACATCGTAGGCTACAATGTCACACAAGACAGTGGTAGGCTACAATATCACACAAGACAGTGGTAGGCTACACTATCACACAAAACAGTGGAAGGCTACAGTATCACACAAGATAGTGGTGGGCTACAATATCACACAAGACAGTGGTAGGTTACAGTATCACACAAAACAGTGGTAGGCTACAATGTCGCACAAGACAGTGGTAGGCTACAGTACCACACACAACAGTGGTAGGCTACAGTATCACACAAGACAGTGGTAGGCTACAATATCACACAAGACAGTGGTAGGCTACAGTATCACACAAGACAGTGGTTGGCTACAGTATCACACAAGACAGTGGTAGGCTACAATGTCACACAAGACAGTGGTAGGCTACAATATCAAACAAGACAGTGGTAGGCTACACTATCACACAAGACAGTGGTAGGCTACAATGTCACACAAGACAGTGGTAGGCTACAATATCAAACAAGACAGTGGTAGGCTACAGTACCACACAAAACAGTGGTAGGCTACAGTATCACACAAGACAGTGATAGGCTACAGTATCACACAAGACAGTGGTAGGCTACAATATCAAACAAGACAGTGGTAGGCTACAGTATCACACAAGACAGTGATAGGCTACAGTATCACACAAGACAGTGGTAGGCTACAATATCAAACAAGACAGTGGTAGGCTACAGTATCACACAAGACAGTGGTAGGCTAAAGTATCACACAAGACAGTGGTAGCCTACAGTAGCACACAAAACAGTGGTAGGCTACAATGTCACACAAGACAGTGGTAGACTACAATGTCACACAAGAGAGTGGTAGGCTACAATGTCACACAAGACAGTGGTATGCTACAATGTCACACAAGACAGTGGTAGGCTACAATATCACACAAGACAGTGGTAGGCTACAGTATCACACAGTGGTGGGCTACAATATCACACAAGACAGTGGTAGGCTAAGTATCACACAAGACAGTGGTAGGCTACAGTACCACACAAAACAGTGGTAGGCTACAATGTCACACAAGACAGTGGTAGACTACAATGTCACACAAGAGAGTGGTAGGCTACAATGTCACACAAGACAGTGGTATGCTACAATGTCACACAAGACAGTGGTAGGCTACAATATCACACAAGACAGTGGTAGGCTACAGTATCACACAGTGGTCGGCTACAATATCACACAAGACAGTGGTAGGCTACAGTATCACACAAGAAAGAGGTAGGCTACAGTACCACACAAGAGAGTGGTAGACTACAATGTCACACAAGACAGTGGTAGACTACAATGTCACACAAGAGAGTGGTAGGCTAAAATGTCACACAAGACAGTGGTATGCTACAGTATCACACAAGACAGTGGTAGGCTACAGTACCACAAAAAACAGTGGTAGGCTACAATGTCACACAAGACAGTGGTAGGCTACAATATCACACAAGACAGTGGTAGGCTACACTATCACACAGTGGTGGGCTACAATATCACACAAGACAGTGGTAGGCTACAGTATCACACAAGACAGTGGTAGGCTACAGTATCACACAAAACATGGGTAGGCTACAATGTCACACAAGACAGAGGTAGACTACAATGTCACACAAGAGAGTGGTAGGCTACAATGTCACACAAGACAGTGGTATGCTACAATGTCACACAAGACAGTGGTAGGCTACAATATCACACAAGACAGTGGTAGGCTACAGTATCACACAGTGGTCGGCTACAATATCACACAAGACAGTGGTAGGCTACAGTATCACACAAGAAAGTGGTAGGCTACAGTACCACACAAGAGAGTGGTAGGCTACAATGTCACACAAGACAGTGGTAGACTACAATGTCACACAAGAGAGTGGTAGGCTAAAATGTCACACAAGACAGTGGTATGCTACAGTATCACACAAGACAGTGGTAGGCTACAGTACCACAAAAAACAGTGGTAGGCTACAATGTCACACAAGACAGTGGTAGGCTACAATATCACACAAGACAGTGGTAGGCTACACTATCACACAGTGGTGGGCTACAATATCACACAAGACAGTGGTAGGCTACAGTATCACACAAGACAGTGGTAGGCTACAGTATCACACAAAACATGGGTAGGCTACAATGTCACACAAGACAGAGGTAGACTACAATGTCACACAAGAGAGTGGTAGGCTACAATGTCACACAAGACAGTGGTATGCTACAATGTCACACAAGACAGTGGTAGGCTACAATATCACACAAGACAGTGGTAGGCTACAGTACCACAAAAAACAGTGGTAGGCTACAATGTCACACAAGACAGTGGTAGGTTACAATATCACACAAGACAGTGGTAGGCTACAGTATCACACAAGACAGTGGTGGGCTACAATATCACACAAGACAGTGTTAGGCTAGAGTACCACACAAAACAGTGGTAGGCTTCAATGTCACACAAGACAGAGGTAGGCTACAATGTCACACAAAACAGTGTAGGCTACAGTACCACACAAAACAGTGGTAGGCTACAATGTCACACAAGACAGTGGTAGGCTACAATGTCACACAAGACAGTCGTTAGCTACGATGTCACACAAGACAGTGGTAGGCTACAATGACACACAAGACAGTGGTGGGCCATAATGTCACATAAGACAGTCGTCAGCTACAATGTCATACAAGACAGTGGTAGGCTACAATGTCACACAAGACAGTCGTTAGCTACAATGTCACACAAGACAGTGGTAGGCCACAATGTCACACAAGACAGTGGTAAGCTACAATGTCATACAAGACAGTGGTAGGCTACAATGTCACACAAGACAGTCGTTAGCTACAATGTCATACAAGACAGTGTAGGCTACAATGTCACACAAGACAGTGTAGGCTACAATGTCACACAAGACAGTGTAGGCTACAATGTCACACAAGACAGTGGTAGGCCACAACATCACACAAGACAGTGGTAGGTCACAATGTCACCCAAGGCAGTTGTTAGCTACAATGTAACACAAGACAGTGTAGACTACAATGTCACACAAGACAGTGTAGGCTACAATGTAACACAAGACAGTGTAGGCTACAATGTCACACAAGACAGTGGTAGGCCACAATATCACACAAGAGAGTGGTAGGCCACAATGTCACACAAGACAGTGTAGGCTACAATGTCACACAAGACAGTGGTAGGCTACAATGTCACACAAGACAGTGGTAGGCCACAATATCACACAAGACAGTGGTAGGCCACAATGTCACACAAGACAGTCGTAAGCTACAATGTCATACAAGACAGTGGTAGGCTACAATGTCACACAAGACAGTGTAGGCTACAATGTCACACAAGACAGTGGTAGGCTACAGTATCACACAAGACAGTGGTAGGCCACAATATCACACAAGACAGTGGTAGGCTACAATATCACACAAGTCAGTCGTAAGCTACAATGTCATACAAGACAGTGGTAGGCTACAATGTCACACAAGACAGTCGTTAGCTACAATGTCACACAAGACAGTGGTAGGCTACAATGTCACACAAGACAATTGTAGGCCACAATATCACAGAAGACAGTGGTAGGCCATAATGTTACACAAGACAGTCGTTAGCTACAATGTAACACAAGACAGTGTAGGCAACAATATCACACAAGACAGTGTAGGCTACAATGTAACACACGACAGTGTAGGCTACAATGTTACACAAGACAGTGGTCGGCCACAATATCACACAAGACAGTGGTAGGCCACAATGTCACACAAGACAGTGTAGGCTACAATGTCACACAAGACAGTGGTAGGCTACAATGTCACACAAGACAGTCGTTATTTACCATGTCACCCAAGACAGTGAAGGCTACATTGTCACACAAGACAGTGGTAGGCCACAATATCACACAAGACAGTGGTAGGCTACAATGTCACACAAGACAGTGGTAGGCTACAATGTCACACAAGACAGTGGTAAGCCACAATATCACACAAGACAGTGGTAGGCCACAATGTCACACAAAACAGTGGTAGGCCACAATGTCACACAAGTCAGTCGTAAGCTACAATGTCATACAAGTCAGTGGTAGGCTACAATGTCACACAAGACAGTCGTTAGCTACAATGTCACACAAGACAGTGGTAGGCTACAATGTCACACAAGACAATTGTAGGCCACAATATCACAGAAGACAGTGGTAGGCCATAATGTTACACAAGACAGTCGTTAGCTACAATGTAACACAAGACAGTGTAGGCTACAATGTCACACAAGACAGTGTAGGCTACAATGTAACACACGACAGTGTAGGCTACAATGTTACACAAGACAGTGGTAGGCCACAATATCACACAAGACAGTGGTAGGCCACAATGTCACACAAGACAGTGTAGGCTACAATGTCACACAAGACAGTGGTAGGCTACAATGTCACACAAGACAGTGAAGGCTACATTGTCACACAAGACAGTGGTAGGCCACAATATCACACAAGACAGTGGTAGGCCAGAATGTCACACAAGACAGTGGTAGGCTACAATGTCACACAAGACAGTGGTAAGCCACAATATCACACAAGACAGTGGTAGGCCACAATGTCACACAAAACAGTCGTTAGCTACAATGTCACACAAGACAGTGAGGGCTACAATGTCACACAAGACAGTGGTAGGCTACACTGTCACACAATACAGTGGTAGGCCACAATATCACACAAGACAAGGTAGGCGACAATGCCACACAAGACAGTGTAGGCTACAATTTCACACAAGACAATGGTAGGCCACAATGTCACACAAGACAGTCGTTAGCTACAATATCACACAAGACAGTGAAGGCTACAATTTCACACAAGACAGTGGTAGGCCACAATATCACACAAGACAGTGGTAGGCTACAAATTCAGTCAAGACAGTGGTCGGCTACGATGTCCTGTCAAGACAGTTGTAGGCTACAGTGTCAGGCTATAATGCAATTTCACACAAGACAGTCGTAAGCTACGATGTCACACAAGACAGTGGCAGGCTACTATGTCAGATACGACATTGGTAGGCTACAGTGTCACACAAGACAGTGGTAGGCTACAGTGTCAGGCAAGACAGTGGTAGGCTACAGTGTCACACAAGACAGTGGTAGGCTACAGTGTCAGGCAAGACAGTGGTAGGCTACAGTGTCAGGCAAGACAGTGGTAGGCTACAGTGTCACACAAGACAGTGGTAGGCTACAGTGTCAGGCAAGACAGTGGTAGGCTACAGTGTCACACAAGACAGTGGTAGGCTACAGTGTAACACAAGGCAGTGGTAGGCTACAGTGTAACACAAGACAGTGGTAGGCTACAGTGTCAGGCAAGACAGTGGTAGGCTACATTGTCACAGAAGACAGTGGTAGGCTGCAGTGTAACACAAGACAGTGGTAGGCTACAGTGTCAGGCAAGACAGTGGTAGGCTACATTGTCACACAAGACAGCGGTAGGCTACAGTGTCAGACACGACAGTGGTAGGCTACAATGTCACACAAGACAGTGGTAGCATTAAATATCACACAAGATAGCGGTAGGCCACAATGTCACACACGACACAATGTCACATACCCAATAGCCATCATACACAAGTGATGAACTCTCCCGTGCAGTCACCACGCTCCACTCCCACCATGACAAACACTCACAACCTGCACAATAGCGGATGGTCATGTTGCCATACAAAACAAAATAACCTTTCAATAACACGGAAACGTTAAAATTCCCTTGACGATATTGATTAACAACTGACCGTGTCTATCACGTCAAAGCAACTATTGTAATACCATGTCTAAAATGCATCAGATAAATTACTTCATTTGAAAGATGCAAACTGACAGTTTTTTTGTTTTATTTTTAACAGGATACAGACTTCATCTCGACTGTCAAGAACCCCAGGGAGCAATAATTGTCGTCATGTTAGCATAGAATACCATTTAGAGTTCTGGAATATAAAAAAACGTTTAAAGAACTTAGAGACATCTTCTACAGTGTACTATTCAATCGAACAAACTTATAATGCAGTCTGAAGACAAAGACAACCGTTCTGTTGTGTAAAGCATGGCTCCCAACTTCACTCGATACTTGAGTGTCAATACCTACAATATTTATTCATGTTTAAACAAGTATTGGTGTGCACTCATTTCAACTTTCATTCTTTTGTTGTTTTCACTTAACACAGTGTATTCAAAGATGTCGTGGTAAGACTTCCACCCGTACCCCCAACCTCCACTTGCGGTCGTCAAAAAGTTATTTTAATGAGAGGATGGTTTTGAACCCCCTGATTGACCAATCAGAATCGAGCATTTTTCAAATTCATGGTGTCATTTTGTTCAACGGGTTGGAATGGGCATTCAGTAGCCCATGCTTTTCATAAGAAGAGAGATAGCCTGATGTAAGGGGCGACACTTTATAACGGGATCGGGTGGCCAGGCTCGCTGACTTGGTTGATGTATGTCATCGTATCCCAAACGGTTGAATCTGTACTCATGATATCAATCACTGGTTTGTCTGGTCCAGACTCGATTATATACCTCCGGCCGTCATACAGCTTGAATATTGTTGAGTGCGGCGTTAAACAATAAACAAAAAATGATAATAACAAATATAACAATTAATATCCGTATATGGCACTCAAGTGTATCCTTGGAATGTCAAAACATTTGAAAACATAATATGTCTGAATAGCAAAGACCCAGTGATTGATAAACATGCTTGGTTTCACGAAGGATTATAAATTTATTATTGTAGTTTCTTCTCCTGTAAAGGAAACAGCGAATAAGAGATAAGGCGGCGAGATTAAGGGGTTGGAGGGGGGTCATGAATAAAATATTTGTTAAGAACTGGTCATTTGTTAGGGGGTGGGGGAGAACCATGACAAAAAGAGGGCGTCAGCAAAATGTGATACAGTTTTAAGGCCAATCTCACCATCGCCACCAAAAGCCCCTAAACCTCATCTTTAACACACATTTACCCCTCTCCCCAATTTTGAACACACACACACACACACACACACACACATCCTTACCCCTATTCCCCTTTACCTTCCTATATTGAATTACAAGTCCATTTCTGAATTACCTCATCTTTAACACACATTTACCCCTCTCCCTAACTTTTAACACACACACACACACATCCTTACCCCTATTCCCTTCCTGTATTGATTTACAAGTCCCTTTCTGAATTACCTCATCTTTAACACATATTTACCCCTCTCCCTAACTTTTAACACACACACACATCCTTACCCCTATTCCCTTCCTGTATTGATTTACAAGTCCCTTTCTGAATTACCTCATCTTTAACACACATTTACCCCTCTCCCTAACTTTTAACACACACACACATCCTTACCCCTATTCCCTTCCTGTATTGATTTACAAGTCCCTTTCTGAATTACCTCATCTTTAACACACATTTACCCCTCTCCCTAACTTTTAACACACACACACATCCTTACCCCTATTCCCTTCCTGTATTGATTTACAAGTCCCTTTCTGAATTACCTTGTTCATCATGATATCAACGTCGTCCCGACACAGATGCAGCGTCGCTGTTCAAGTGAGGAATTAAATGAATGATCACCAACAAGTGAAAACACGCGCGTACGCTAATAACAATCGTCAGGCCTTTGAAAACAATACACCTCGGTCACAATGGCACACGCCGAACACTTGGATCGTCTGGGATATTCCCCTTTGTTAATCAGACACGTGTTATATAATGACGGGTAAGAACGACAAAACCCACTGCTCGGAATATTCATTCGACCATTCACAAGCTGCTCACTCCGTAACGCAGTCAGTTTTGTGTTTGCCGTCAACAGTCAGGCCACATTGAGGATAAAGCGTTCGCAATTATTATTTATTTATATTTGTATATCTATGGCAATGGGACATCTGTGTGGTATTTGATGCCTTCACAACAGTCCAGGTGGGAAGTGACATTAAATATGGATCATGGTTTAAGAACGTACTTGCACTCTGTGAAGATCCGGATTAGAATTGGTCTTCAATTGCAACAACCGATGTCTGTCTCAAAAGACGACTAACGGGATCGGGTAGTCAGGCTGCCTGACTTGGTTGGTGTATGTCATCGTATCCCAGCTGCAGAGACCGATGTTCATGATGTCAATCAATGGAGTTGCAACCGTTGGGCATTCCAGAAACCTATGATCTTGGATTCGAATCCCGGTTCGCCCCAATTATGTTGCTAAGTTTGTCATTACCATACCCGTACTCGCGATTTTCGACCCGTGAAGATTCGGGTCAGAGGAGGTCTTCAGCAACCCATGCTTGTCGTAAACGGCCACTAACGGGATCGGGTGGTCAGACTCGCTGACTTGGTTGATGCATGTCATTGTATCCCAATTGCGTGGATCGATGCTCATGATGTTAATCACTGGATTGTCTGGTCCAGACTCGATTATTTACAGACCGCCGTTATGTAGATGGAATATTGCTGAGTGCGGCGTTAAACAACAAGCAAACAAATTCGCGAGTTTCACCAAAGTGGTAAACGTCTGAGACTTGCATCACTTCGGACTTTCCTCCCATATCGAGCATACACGCCGTGTTATAAATGGAATACTGTTTAAAGCAATAAAACCCAACCCATTCACTCACTCACTCACTCACTCACTTCCTCTTATGCTTGAAAGGCCAGGGATAATTGATTTGTTATAAATGAGGTCATGACAAACAACATCCATTTGACCAACTCCGTCAGATATACTGTGTGGTATTGAATCTAAGTGATGGTGTAATGTGACAAGTTCAGTTCCAATGTTGATTCTTCTTTGCGTTCTGGGTTGACAAGAGTGTTTCTTGAGATGAAAGCTCCTCATCAATCCCTGGATCGCTAGTTATAAAATAATGTTCAGTAGCGCACTGTACACGTATGAATGGTTGCCATGGTGATTCAACACGGGAGATCGCCACTGTGGTCTTGCAGACAGAGCGTCTGTCCGGTGAACAAATGACGTCAAAAGATGGTACTTCTTACCCTGCCTGGCGCTTGGCGTTAATGGGATAAAACACTTATTCGTCGGCTCTTAGCCAATATGCTTTGTCTGAATGGTTCTCATGTTGAACTGCGGCATTGTATCTCATTTGGCTAGAACTACAAAACCTGCATCAGTCCTGACTAGTACAAGCAGCCACGCATACGTCGCTATAATAGTGCAACAAGCTTGATCATGACGTTAAGCCTCTTTTCACCTCGCTTCTTGTGTACTACTTGGTGTTAAATCCCACTGAGAGGGTTACAATCGAAGGCAACCCGTGTCATCTGTTGGTACCGAAACTGCATTGATATAGTTATATCACCAATATAACATCGATATAACCGGACTACATAATGTAATATTACTATAGCATCGATATAACAATAACTGCATTGATATAACATTACTATGTCATGGATATAACTGCAACTGCATTGATATAACATTACTTTGTCATCGATAAAATAATAACTACATTGATATAACATTACTATAGCATAGATATAACCGGAACTGCATTGATATAACATTACTATATCATCGATATAACCGTAACTGCATTAATAAAACACTACTTTGTCATCGATATAACCGGAACTGCATTGATATAACATTACTATAGCATCGATATAACCGGAACTGTATTTTTATAACATTACAATAGCATCGATATAACCGGAACTGCATTAATATAACATGACTGTAGCACCAATATAACCGGAACTGCATTAATGTAACATTACTATAGCATTGATATAACCGGAACTGCATTAAATTAACATTACTATAGCATCGATATTCATTCATTATTCATTCATTATAACCGAAACTGCTGAAAAACACAAACATCAAGCGGCACATTATAAGTTGTAGCAGTATCACTGCACGAGGTTTTATACCACGAGGCGGAGGCTTGGTGTTAAGAACATTTCATCCTGCCAAGGCTCGTGTTATAAAACCTAACTGGGGGCACATAAAACCACTTATCATACCGCCATGTCAGAGTGAGTGAGTGAGTGAGTGAGTGTGGTTTTACGCCGCTTTTAGCAATATGCCAGCAATATCACGGCGGGGGACACCAGAAATGGGCTTCACACATTGTACCCATGTCGGGAATCGAACCCGGGTCTTCGGCGTGACGAGCGAACGCTTTAACCACTAGGCTACCCGACCGCACCCTCCATGTCAGAATGATAGTGAGGGCCTATTGTGAAAGATTACAGTAATAACTGATAGCGAGAGTTTATTGTTGTACGTAGTGAGAACATATTGTAACAACTTACAGTGAGAGCCTATTGTAATAACGTATAGTGAGAACATATTGTAATACATTATAGTGAGAACATTTTGTAATACCGTATAGTGAGAACATATTGTAATACATTATAGTGAGAACATATTGCAATACCGTATAGTGAGAGCATGTTGTAATAACGTATAGTGAGAACATATTGTAATACATTATAGTGAGAACATTTTGTAATAACGTATAGTGAGAACATATTGTAATACATTATAGTGAGAACATATTGCAATACCGTATAGTGAGAGCATGTTGTAATAACGTATAGTGAGAACATATTGTAATACCGTATAGTGAGAACATATTGTAATACATTATAGTGAGAACATATTGCAATACCGTATAGTGAGAACACATTGTAATACGGTATAGTGAGAACATATTGTAATACATTATAGTGAGAACATATTGTAATTCCTTATAGTGAGAACACACTGTAATACATTATAGTGAGAACATATTGCAATACCGTATAGTGAGAGCATGTTGTAATACCGTATAGTGAGAGCATGTTGTAATACCTTATAGTGAGAACATATTGTAATACCTTATAGTGAGAACATATTGCAATACCGTATAGTGAGAACACATTGTAATACCTTATAGTGAGAACATATTGTAATACATTATAGTGAGAACATATTGTAATTCCTTATAGTGAGAACATATTGTAATACATTTTAGTGAGAACATATTGTAATTCCTTATAGTGAGAGCATATTGTAATACATTATAGTGAGAACATATTGTAATTCCTTATAGTGAGAACATATTGTAATACCTTATAATGAGAACATATTGTAATACATTATTGTGAGAACATATTGTAATAACTTATAGTGAGAACATATTGTAATACCGTATAGTGAGAACATAATGTAATACCGTATAGTGAGTACACATTGTAATACCTTAAAGGGAGAACATATTGTAATACGTTATAGTGAGAACACACTGTAATACATTATAGTGAGAACATATTGTAATACATCATAAAGAGAACACGTTGTAATAACTTATAGTGAGAACATATTGTAATACATTATAGTGAGAACATATTGTAATACCTTATAGTGACACTCAACTAATACAATAAGGCAAAATCTCTGCGTGCTTTCCATCCACGTCAGCAAGAATTGAGCCGGATTATATCTTCTACAGGTTTGTCTGTACATTATAAAACACGACAAAGTTTTGGTTAAACAAGCCTGACCACCCGATCCCGTTAGTTGCCGCTTCCGGCAAGCATGGGTTGCTGAAGACCGATTCTCATCCAGATCCTTCTTTATTATGAGCAATTCCGTGACTGACGCTGATATATTTGCACTATTCTGACGTTTATCTTAAAAAATTAGATAGGGCGAACAATCTGTTAATGCTGAGTGAGTGAGTGGATTGGGCCTAACGCCGCTATGAACACTATTCCAGTTATCTCACGGCGTGTCAGTTTAATGAGGAGGAAAGTCCGAAGTGATGCAGGTCTCAGACGTTGACTACGTCTAGGTCTACCCACCTACGGGTATGGTGCTGACAAACCGAGAAACATAATCGGAGTGAACCGGGATTCGAACACAATCATAGATTATTGGCATACCCAAGGGAAGCAACTCTGAACAGCGAATCGCGGCACCTCAGACGACTGGGCCACCCGCCACCCCTCGTTCATGCTAAAACATGTAACGTAACAACCCATGTCACTGGGATGGCACACAATAAGCCAAGTCACAGAGCCTACCAACCCGATCCTTTAGTCGCCTTAAGGACAAGCATACTCAGGTGTCTGTCTCTATCCCTGAATTCTCACGGGTGTTACATTCGTCGGGCCCATTCAACTTAAAGATTCATGTTTAAGTTGGAAGAATCGATAATATCTACTCAGATGCTACCTGCTTTCGGGGCGTATCCGGTAAATACAACGAGGTATTTTAGTTAAATTGATTAGTAAGGTTATTGTTACGCCTCAATTGATACAATATATGCCCCACAATGTTGGGACCAACGGTGGATGAAGATAATATCCATTGTCGGATTAACTGCCCTTGTATGGCTAAACCGTAAATATAGAGAGCACGTTCTTTTTTTATGTCTTCACTATGGAATACTGTGAGGGACATTCTCGCAATTCTGGCATGTTCAGCTCGTTTCCAAAGGTCAAGATCGCGAGAATGTCTCTTACAGTATTCCATACCCTGGCGTGGTAACCAAATGGTTAAAATGTTCGTTTACTATATATTCATTAGCTGTTGTGTGTAGGATGTGTGTGGGTGGTGTGTAGGTGGGGTTGGGTGAGTGGTATGTGTCTGTGTGTGAGCGTGTGTGTGAATCTGTGTTTGAGTGTGTGTGTGTGTGTGTGTGTGTGTGTGTGTGTGTGTGTGTGTGTGTGTGTGTGTGTGTGTGTGTGTGGGGTTGGGGGGGTTGGGGGGTGGGGGGTGGGGGGTGTAAGTGGGGGGGTGTTTGTGTGTGTGTGTATGAGTATATGTGTTATCTGTCTCTGTGAGAGTGTGCATGTGTGTGTCTGTGTCTCTGTGTGTACGCTTCTCTTTCTATTTCTCTCTCTCTCTCTCTCTCTCTCTCTCTCTCTCTCTCTCTCTCTCTCTTTCTCTCCATCAAACCAAACACACAAACATATATATATTATCTTAGTAAAGTACAGGTCCTAGTACTTTATTGGGGTTGAATCCCGTCCAGTTCGCAATAAATTGAATCGATGTATGTTAATATTTGACAAGATGTGTTTCACCGTCACGCTATGAAGTGATTTACGTTATCACCTTGGTTGGTGCTTTATGTGAACATGAATAATTAATCCTAATCAATGTTTAGAGCCATGGATATCAGATCCCCCATGAGATCTAATTGGATCCTTCTTTATCCTACCTAATACATATTGGAAACAACAGTGCGTCCCGGAACACGACTCCAACATCAACTTCACATCGTCGTTTAAGCTGATGAAATAGTGTCTTCTATGGATGGGGATTATTTCAGGCAGTGTTTAGCTTTTCTTCAATATTCCTACAATCCTTTTATTACATACAGAAACTGAACTGTCACTGGTATCCTGCATGCGTTGCACGTTTAGTACCTCGACAAGTGTAGACATACGTTGTAACCTGCATGTGCCTGACTCTACTGCCTAAAAGTTCATTCTCCTTACGCGCGTTGAGAACGCGTGTAACACGCGTGTGACACGGGTGTTCAACGCGTTGCAGTGCCTGTGCAACGAGTGAACCACGCGTGTGCTATGCATGGAACACGGTACCCGGTTTCAGTTATATTTGACAAATAAATCAAATGAATGGTAAGCTAAAAGAAAACATTGAGATCTGAATCTTGAAGGAGAGGCCACCGACTTGTGTTCACCAGACAATAAACAGAAGGTCGGCCCGTCCTAATTAGTGTTCGGTTGCTCGACCTATATGCATGGACCTCGAGGTTTTTTTAGTTATGAAATACACAGAGACTAAAAAGGAGTACATGGACTCTCTTCGTTTTCAGATACTACGGTAATCTTGACTTCCCTGGGCTGTACTGGATATACTTGTTAGAGAGTCTGTATGACAGACTAGCATCAACTATTCAACTAGGGCCCTGGCATGTGACAAGCCTACAGTAAAAGCGTTATGCATATGTTGATAAACCGCCTGAGGCAATTAAGCAAATCAATATTTGCTATGGGCAATTACCTAGCCTGTATATTTTTGGGTACATATAAACCATTCACGTTAATTGTGGATACATTGGGCATATATACATTAAAAAGACGTATGACCGAACTGTTGCCTTGAACTGGTGCCTTGATACTCAACAAGAACAAATCTTGTTTATTTCTACGCCATCCAGATCATCTTTACTTCTGTTGGCGGCAGATGAAGCATTCATTAGACAACAGACAGTGTCGTCCTTTTCGCTTTGAACAACCACCCCATCTTGTCGGTAGGAAGTATCTAATCGGTGCGCAAATAACTGTGTCCAGTCTACCGCGGGGTTTGATGCGGTGTCAGTGTCGAATATTTTTTGTGATTGTTGTGAAAAGGTTGTATATCGTATATTTTTGTTATTAACAGTGCTCTAATTTGCTAAAGACTTGTAAAATCTATTATAAGACAGTATAGACAATGGCATCGAAACATAAAATGTCCAGGAAACATATTTTGTGTATCAGATGAAGGTGGTGTCGTGCAACGTTAAAACGTTAGATCACGAGGGCGAAACATTAAAGTGTTTTATGAGACACGAAAGTTGGGACAATGGTTAGGTTACACCATAAGATGAGTTTTGAAATCACTAAATGACATGAGGAATTAGGTTAATTAAATTAAGCAACATAAAAATGCGTAAATAATTGTATAGAAAGTAATTGTATATTATGAATGCCAAAAGGTTGAATTAAAAAGAAAATATTGGTTAGTTCATTTCATGGCGTAGCAAATACGCAGCAACATAATGAAATAATAAAGTCAGTGCATGGGGTCGTACTGGCGTTTGAGTCACATAAAGAGAGAAGAAAAGAAGGGTCTTTCTTTGACACTGATAAGTCAAGGTTGACGAAGAGCCAACGCGCAAATACAGCCAACTACACCTGTGTCAAAACGAGTGAGTGAGTGAGTATGGTTTTACGCCGCTTTTTAGCAATATTCCAGCAATATCACGGCGGGGGACACCAGAAATGGGCTTCACACATTGTACCCATGTCGGGAATCGAACCAGTGTCTTCGGCGTGACGAGCGAACGCTTTAACCACTAGGCTACCCGACAGCCCCTGTGTCAAAACGAGACAGCGGTTGTATGTGCAGTTTGAGATGTGGGTACAACGCTTGATGCACATGGTGTACGAGTAATTGTTGGGGTTTCCGCTGCATGTGTTTGGCTGAAATTGTTCCTGGGAAATGCTATACGGTTGGAACAATAGAGTCAGGTTATAAGAATTACTTTTGTCGATATAGTGGTGAGGGACGAGAACTATATTTGAGGTCTGAAAACTAACAGAAATCGACAACGAGTGAACCGAGTTTTCTAAATACCATTCTGTCCCATCGATTATACGAACTACTCCTTTTGTAGTTTTCAATTTCAAGGTTGATATGCTACTACCGTTTGAATGTATTAAAAGGTGTTAAATGTGTTACCTAGTCCAAAGTATTTTCACACCCAATACAGAGGAACCTCGCTTATCCGGACGCTTGCATTTTCTAAAATATTGTTCGGAATAAATGAATTTCCGGATATCTGAATCACTCGTCAGTTTTCTCCCCTACTCATAGAACTTAAAAACTATTACATAATGCATATGATTATTCTAGTATTATGCGAATACATAACATACTTATCCAATAGAAATGTGAAATGGTCGATAAAACAGCAACAAAGCCCTTTCAATAATCATAGAACATCTTTGCTGAAAGGTGAGTACTCCGATTCATACCATATGATCAACACGGCACCCGTCACAAACACATGCAATGGCAAGCCAACTGTTCACTATGATACAAGTCAAAATAGGGATGTGCATCAGACATCATATTTGTCACAGATGTGTCAAATTTGGAAATGTCCTCCACATGTCTACCACAAAACCTTTTGAAAGCTTCTTAGTGGTTGAACGTTTTAACCCTCATCAAACAACATTTGAGCCGTGTGACGGTCTTTGAAATCTTCCCAGAAAGAGCATGCTTGATAGTACTTCAAAACTTGTCAAAATGGGTATTGCCATGTTATGTTAAAACATTGAAGTCAAACGTACCAGTATATCAAATTAAATTTAATCCTGGACTTGTTTTTTAACAAATAATTATGTTGCCGAAAATGCTGGAAAAATGTTACGTTGAAACTAGTGTGTCCCACACAGATAACTCAATTTCAGACTGATGGTTACATATGTAGGCTTATGTACTCAATACAAGGGTTTGATTCCCAATAACGAACCATACATGAAGTCATTATTTCTGGTGTCTCCCCGCCGTGATATTACTGGATATGCCCAAGCAGCGCTTATTTTGACTCATGGTCATCAAAAATTAAAAAGGCCAGTTCCGATAATGTGCCTTCCATTGGTCAGAATATACAATTACATGAAGTTCTGGAAACAGGGTGTGTCTCACAAGAATTTGGAAATATTACTTCTTATTTTTACCATCACTTTATTAACATATAGTGTTTTGTAAACATAATAGAAATAACCATTGTGTTGTACGATTGAGGTCGGAAATGTTTCACCAAACACATTCTGGTTTTGTGGCAGATTCAGTCGGCGGGAGATACCCAGGATCTATGATGTATTTAATATAGCTTTCAGGAGTGCACCATCCACATGTCCTCTTGCAGCTTCCTGAAACAACCCTGTTTGACTCTGTTCTTGTAATGACAACCTGTCCGCTCTCAGCCAACCACTTCTGGTTTGGGTCTACTATTACTCCAGTTCCTGTTGTATTGATCTTAAACCTACGGGCACTGACGCCAGAACAACTACCCGAACAGTCGTACACCCAGCCCATTCTTATATCATCACAGCTTGGTTGGTTGATAAATGTTGTATCCTTTAGCTGTGGACTGAAACTCATCATGTGCCATATCTGTACTTTGGCTCTGTTGAATATTGTAGTTTTACATGCTTTAAATTCCATATGGCCTTTGTTCTGCTCACAGTTTGTGTTGGAGTAATCAACGGACGTCTCTCCTGGTAAGGTGATGTATTCCTCTGGGGAGGATGCCATTTGATGACAGTAGATTTTTACGGCCGTGGAGCCAAAGGCTGTAGGATACATCCAATATTCCCCATCTCCATATGATGAGCGACACGTTCTGACGTGGTCACATTTTCGTATGGGATGACAGCTAGGGCTGCTCCACTGACCAGTGTCTAAACACTCGACCTTGTGCCCAATACCACCAAACTTGTAAAGTATTTGATTGCATTTATAGTTGACGAGTGTTCCATTCAGCCACGGTCCTTCCCCGACATCAATAAAAGTTCCATTTGTTATGCTTGGAGGGTCCATACATGCTTTAATACAGTCCATGGCTGACCATGTATAAGTTGATTGACATTTAACTTGACCACTGGCAATGTACCCATGAATGCAGCTGTAATCAACGACAGTTCCTACTGCAAACGTGGCAGATGAATCATTGATATTGGCATTTACAACCGGCGGTGGATCAGTGCAACCCTGTTCACAGCGAACTGAGGACCAGGTACCGTTTGTTGTACAAACCAGACTACCACTTCCAAGATGACCTTCCGGGCAAGTATAGTTGACAAGTATTCCTGAAGGGAAAGGAGGGCTGGCCTGGCTCGAAATGGTGATGTTTGGAATCATTGGTAAGGAACAAGCAGGTCCTTGAACACAGGAATAATTAGACCACAAACCATTAGACTGACAAACAGCTGATCCCATCTTTTCATATCCAGATGAACACGTGAAGTCGATGACGGAGTCAACATCATTTAATATAGTGGTCGTTGTGATTGCACCATTGGTCAAACTTGGCGGATCACTGCACTCAACTCGACATAAAGTAGTTTCATCAGTACGAACCTGACACACAGAGTTGATTGGGCATGAATGGTTCTGACAGGCTCCGGTTACCCTTCCTGGCCATTGGTCAATATCAATGACAACACTGTTCTGGACATTTACAATGCTGCTGGACACAGAAACGGAAGTAGACAACTCATTCAGTTCACATTCCGACTTGTTCAAGTTAAAGTTGAAGGACTTACAACGCCGTCGTGAAAGACACTCCTTTGCACACCCCATGAACCCTACATACCTGAAAACCCGAAAAGTTGAAGACAAAAGCTTGGTGTCATGTTGCAGTCCAGAAATCCTCGAGATGTCTGTACATTTGTGTCCTTCACCAGCAACAACAAGTGATGCAACAAGGAAAACAAGTCCAGTAGCAGACATACCGTGCAATTCGCTTAGTCCACAATCCACAGCCACAACTGTATTCCCAACAAAGAAACAGACTTGCAGTTCAAATACAACTGCCTGCTCCGGCACTACCGCTGTACTTGTAACGCTGCTGCAGTCTCCACAACGATTAACCTTCAGGGTAGTGCCAATCACATGCTGACGCATTAACGTTGCTATAGTTTCTGTATCTGTTTAGAGGATCAACGTATAGCCATTCGAAGGACTTATTCATTAGAGACTATCTTTTTTAGGAATCGATTCTCGTCATCAAGCAAATCAATACAAGAAACAATACTATTGTATTCTGTTAGGGAGCAGTTTGATATTCATCGTAATTCCTTAATCAATTACAACGACGAAAGCATCATCACTTTTTTATTGTATTATGTCAGTTAAAATGTTCGAATCCCACCCGGCGTTATCTGTGACATACGTACAATCACATGCAGAAACGATGCAACATATGATATTAAACGATTTACACGGTACATTTTATGAGAAAATATCGATCAGAAGTAGAATCTTTTATGACCGCAAACACAATAGATCTAGGGAAATGAAAAACACAGTTTGATGTTTTAAGTATGGAGATATGAAGACATTTACCCCAAAGAAAGTAAAATGCACTCTGCCAAACCCGTGACCAATGACCGAAATCAAACGGGCAAAATATGTCTCTTTTAAAGTGATAATATGTTAATTATCTGCCATATCATTCTTGTGCCTATGGCCTATATTAATATAACAATGGGACATCAACAGACAATTAAGTACCCTCAGGACTGTAAAACAAGAGGGATGACTTTCCAATAGGCGACTTTCTCTTTAAGTCGAGCAATATTACAGCTCCAGCATATGGTATCTACATTTCACAACACAACACAACGATCGCAAAAACACAACTGTAATGTGGTGTTATATCAACTTTTGTCTCGACTCTAAAACCTGAAGACATGTCCATTCCTTATTTGTTCTGGATTCAACAGCTCCGTAAAATCCGTACAAAGAGAGATATATTGCTGTGTCCAGCAAATGTGCCACCAAACCCCTGTCTTAAAGATGAACAATATATATTAATACTCCTTAATACAACCAAGAAAGGACTTTTTTATATTCACAGAAAGTGTTTGAGTGGAATCACTACCATGTGGATTCTAAAACAACTTAAAGGGTTTGCATGATTTTTACAATCTCGGAAAAGAACCAGGCTCAGTGTTTTCAAAACATTTGATTTATCAACTTTGTACACCACTATCCCAAATGAAAAACTTAGGAAAAACTTCATTCCTTGATCCATGGGGCTTTTTTTACTAAACGTAGTGACCACAGATATAGTGTCTCCGTCACGCTATGAAGTGATGTATTGTAATCGCTCTGTATATGGTCATGAAGAAACACGAAAAAAATAGTCAGAATCAATATTTAGAAGCATGGATATCAGGACAGCCAAGCAATCTGATGTTACTTCCTTCCTTTCCTTGTGTCATAGATATTGGAGACCACGGAGTACCACGAACACTTCTCATCTCCAGGTTGCCGTTCAAGCTGATGGAAATAGAGTCTTTATAGATGTGAATACTTCAACTATTTGTTTAACGTCTCTCGAATATTTTGATAACCCTTTCGTCACACGCAGAAACAAAACTGTCATTGCTTTCATCCTACACATAGTCTTATATCTCCCACCCCCCTCCCACACAGTCACATGTTTCCCATTCCAACACTACACACTCACGAGTCTCGGTAGGGTGTATACCATCACAACTACATGCTATGTACAAGTCTAGGTAGGGCGTATACCATCACAACTACATGTTGTATTCAAGTCTAGTTAGGGTGTATACCATCACAACTACATGTTGTATACAAGTCTAGGTAGGGTGTACGCCATCACAACTTCACGTTGTATACAGGTCTAGGTAGGGTGTATATCATCACAACTACATATTGTATACAATTCTAGGTAGGGCGTATACCATCACAACTACATGTTGTATACAAGTCTAGGTAGGGTGTATACCATCACAACTACATGTTGTATACAAGTCTAGGTAGGGTGTATACCATCACAACTACATGTTGTATACAAGTCTTGGTAGGGTGTATACCATCACAACTACATGTTGTATACAAGTCTAGATAGGGTGTATACCATCACGGCTACAAGTTGTATACAAGTCTAGGTAGGGCGTATACCATCACGACTTCATGTTGTATACAAGTCTAGGTAGGGTGTATACCATCACAACTACATGTTGTATACAAGTCTAGATAGGGTGTATATCATCACAACTACATGTTGTATACAAGTCTAGATAGGGTGTATACCATCACAACTACATGTTGTATACAAGTCTAGGTAGGGTGTTTACCATCTCAACTACATGTTGTATACAAGTCTTGGTAGGGTGTATACCATCACATCTACATGTTGTATACACGTCTAGATAGTGTGTATACCATCACAACTACATGTTGTATACAAGTCTAGGTAGGGTGTATACCATCACATCTACATGTTGTATACAAGTCTAGGTAGGGTGTATACCATCACAACTACATGTTGTTGTATACAAGTCTAGGTAGAGTGTATACCATCAGTGCTACATGTTTTTGTATACAAGTCTAGGTAGGGTGTATACCATCACAACTACATGTTGTATACAAGTCTAGGTAGGGTGTATACCATCACAACTACATGTTGTATACAAGTCTTGGTAGGGTGTATACCATCACAACTACATGTTGTATACAAGTCTTGGTAGGGTGTATACCATCACAACTACATGTTGTTGTATACAAGTCTAGGTAGAGTGTATACCATCAGTGCTACATGTTTTTGTATACAAGTCTAGGTAGGGTGTATACCATCACATCTACATGTTGTATACAAGTCTAGGTAGGGTGTATACCATCACAACTACATGTTGTTGTATACAAGTCTAGGTAGAGTGTATACCATCAGTGCTATATGTTTTTGTATACAAGTCTAGGTAGGGTGTATACCATCAGGGCTACATGTTGTATACAAGTCTTGGTAGGGTGTATACCATCACAACTACATGTTGTATACAAGTCTTGGTAGGGTGTATACCATCACAACTACATGTTGTATACAAGTCTTGGTAGGGTGTATACCATCACAACTACATGTTGTATACAAGTCTAGGTAGAGTGTATACCATCAGTGCTACATGTTTTTGTATACAAGTCTAGGTAGGGTGTATACCATCACGGCTACAAGTTGTATACAAGCCTAGGTAGGGTGTATACCATCACGACTACATGTTTTATACAAGTCTAGGTAGGGTGTATACCATCACAACTACATGTTGTATACAAGTCTAGGTAGGGTGTATACCATCACAACTACATGTTGTTGTATACAAGTCTTGGTAGGGTGTATACCATCACAACTACATGTTGTATACAAGTCTCGGTAGGGTGTATACCATCACAACTACATGTTGTATACAAGTCTAGGTAGGGTGTATACCATCTCAACTACATGTTGTATACAAGTCTTGGTAGGGTGTATACCATCACATCTACATGTTGTATACACGTCTAGATAGTGTGTATACCATCACAACTACATGTTGTATACAAGTCTAGGTAGGGTGTATACCATCACATCTACATGTTGTATACAAGTCTAGGTAGGGTGTATACCATCACAACTACATGTTGTTGTATACAAGTCTAGGTAGAGTGTATACCATCAGTGCTACATGTTTTTGTATACAAGTCTAGGTAGGGTGTATACCATCACAACTACATGTTGTATACAAGTCTAGGTAGGGTGTATACCATCACAACTACATGTTGTATACAAGTCTTGGTAGGGTGTATACCATCACAACTACATGTTGTATACAAGTCTAGGTAGAGTGTATACCATCAGTGCTACATGTTTTTGTATACAAGTCTAGGTAGGGTGTATACCATCACATCTACATGTTGTATACAAGTCTAGGTAGGGTGTATACCATCACAACTACATGTTGTTGTATACAAGTCTAGGTAGAGTGTATACCATCAGTGCTATATGTTTTTGTATACAAGTCTAGGTAGGGTGTATACCATCAGGGCTACATGTTGTATACAAGTCTTGGTAGGGTGTATACCATCACAACTACATGTTGTATACAAGTCTTGGTAGGGTGTATACCATCACAACTACATGTTGTATACAAGTCTTGGTAGGGTGTATACCATCACAACTACATGTTGTATACAAGTCTAGGTAGAGTGTATACCATCAGTGCTACATGTTTTTGTATACAAGTCTAGGTAGGGTGTATACCATCACGGCTACAAGTTGTATACAAGTCTAGGTAGGGTGTATACCATCACGACTACATGTTTTATACAAGTCTAGGTAGGGTGTATACCATCACAACTACATGTTGTATACAAGTCTAGGTAGGGTGTATACCATCACAACTACATGTTGTTGTATACAAGTCTTGGTAGGGTGTATACCATCACAACTACATGTTGTATACAAGTCTCGGTAGGGTGTATACCATCACAACTACATGTTGTATACAAGTCTAGGTAGGGTGTATACCATCACAACTACATGTTGATTACAAGTCTTGGTAGGGTGTATACCATCAGTGCTACATGTTGTATACAAGTCTCGGTAGGGTGTATACCATCACAACTACATGTTGTATACAAGTCTTGGTAGGGTGTATACCATCACAACTACATGTTGTATACAAGTCTAGGTAGAGTGTATACCATCACAACTACATGTTGTATACAAGTCTAGGTAGGGTGTATACCATCACAACTACATGTTGTTGTATACAAGTCTTGGTAGGGTGTATACCATCACAACTACATGTTGTATACAAGTCTCGATAGGGTGTATACCATCACAACTACATGTTGTATACAAGTCTCGGTAGGATGTATACCATCACAACTACATGTTGTATACAAGTCTAGGTAGGGTGTATACCATCACAACTACATGTTGTATACAAGTCTAGGTAGAGTGTATACCATCAGTGCTACATGTTTTTGTATACAAGTCTAGGTAGGGTGTATACCATCACGGCTACAAGTTGTATACAAGTCTAGGTAGGGCGTATACCATCACGACTACATGTTGTATACAAGTCTAGGTAGGGTGTATACCATCACAACTACATGTTATATATACAAGTCTAGGTAGGGTGTATACCATCAGGGCTACATGTTATTTACAAGTCTAGGTAGGGTGTATACCATCAGGGCTGCATGTTATATACAAGTCTAGGTAGGGTGTATACCATCACAACTACATGGTGGATACACGTCTAGGTTGGGTGTATACCATCACAATTACATGTTGTATACAAGTCTTGGTAGGGTGTATACCATCACAACTACATGTTGTATACAAGTCTTGGTAGGGTGTATACCATCACAACTACATGTTGTATACAAGTCTAGGTAGAGTGTATACCATCAGTGCTACATGTTTTTGTATACAAGTCTAGGTAGGGTGTATACCATCACATCTACATGTTGTATACAAGTCTAGGTAGGGTGTATACCATCACATCTACATGTTGTATACAAGTCTAGGTAGGGTGTATACCATCACAACTACATGTTGTTGTATACAAGTCTAGGTAGAGTGTATACCATCAGTGCTATATGTTTTTGTATACAAGTCTAGGTAGGGTGTATACCATCAGGGCTACATGTTGTATACAAGTCTTGGTAGGGTGTATACCATCACAACTACATGTTGTATACAAGTCTTGGTAGGGTGTATACCATCACAACTACATGTTGTATACAAGTCTTGGTAGGGTGTATACCATCACAACTACATGTTGTATACAAGTCTAGGTAGAGTGTATACCATCAGTGCTACATGTTTTTGTATACAAGTCTAGGTAGGGTGTATACCATCACGGCTACAAGTTGTATACAAGTCTAGGTAGGGTGTATACCATCACGACTACATGTTTTATACAAGTCTAGGTAGGGTGTATACCATCACAACTACATGTTGTATACAAGTCTAGGTAGGGTGTATACCATCACAACTACATGTTGTTGTATACAAGTCTTGGTAGGGTGAATACCATCACAACTACATGTTGTATACAAGTCTCGGTAGGGTGTATACCATCACAACTACATGTTGTATACAAGTCTAGGTAGGGTGTATACCATCTCAACTACATGTTGTATACAAGTCTTGGTAGGGTGTATACCATCACATCTACATGTTGTATACACGTCTAGATAGTGTGTATACCATCACAACTACATGTTGTATACAAGTCTAGGTAGGGTGTATACCATCACATCTACATGTTGTATACAAGTCTAGGTAGGGTGTATACCATCACAACTACATGTTGTTGTATACAAGTCTAGGTAGAGTGTATACCATCAGTGCTACATGTTTTTGTATACAAGTCTAGGTAGGGTGTATACCATCACAACTACATGTTGTATACAAGTCTTGGTAGGGTGTATACCATCACAACTACATGTTGTATACAAGTCTTGGTAGGGTGTATACCATCACAACTACATGTTGTATACAAGTCTTGGTAGGGTGTATACCATCACAACTACATGTTGTATACAAGTCTAGGTAGAGTGTATACCATCAGTGCTACATGTTTTTGTATACAAGTCTAGGTAGGGTGTATACCATCACATCTACATGTTGTATACAAGTCTAGGTAGGGTGTATACCATCACATCTACATGTTGTTGTATACAAGTCTAGGTAGAGTGTATACCATCAGTGCTATATGTTTTTGTATACAAGTCTAGGTAGGGTGTATACCATCAGGGCTACATGTTGTATACAAGTCTTGGTAGGGTGTATACCATCACAACTACATGTTGTATACAAGTCTTGGTAGGGTGTATACCATCACAACTACATGTTGTATACAAGTCTTGGTAGGGTGTATACCATCACAACTACATGTTGTATACAAGTCTAGGTAGAGTGTATACCATCAGTGCTACATGTTTTTGTATACAAGTCTAGGTAGGGTGTATACCATCACGGCTACAAGTTGTATACAAGTCTAGGTAGAGTGTATACCATCACAACTACATGTTGTATACAAGTCTAGGTAGGGTGTATACCATCACGACTACATGTTGTATACAAGTCTAGGTAGGGTGTATACCATCACAACTACATGTTGTATACAAGTCTAGGTAGGGTGTATACCATCACAACTACATGTTGTTGTATACAAGTCTTGGTAGGGTGTATACCATCACAACTACATGTTGTATACAAGTCTCGGTAGGGTGTATACCATCACAACTACATGTTGTATACAAGTCTAGGTAGGGTGTATACCATCACAACTACATGTTGATTACAAGTCTTGGTAGGGTGTATACCATCACAACTACATGTATACAAGTCTCGGTAGGGTGTATACCATCACAACTACATGTTGTATACAAGTCTTGGTAGGGTGTATACCATCACAGCTACATGTTGTATACAAGTCTAGGTAGGGTGTATACCATCACAACTACATGTTGTATACAAGTCTAGGTAGGGTGTATACCATCACAACTACATGTTGTATACAAGTCTTGGTAGGGTGTATACCATCACAACTACATGTTGTATACAAGTCTAGGTAGGGTGTATACCATCACAACTACATGTTGTATACAAGTCTAGGTAGGGTGTTTACCATCACATCTACATGTTGTATACATGTCTAGGTAGGGTGTATACCATCACAACTACATGTTGTTGTAAACAAGTCTCGGTAGAGTGTATACCCTCAGTGCTACATGTTTTTGTGTACAAGTCTAGGTAGGGTATATACCATCACAACTACATGTTGTATACAAGTCTTGGTAGGGTGTATACCATCACAACTACTTGTTGTATACAAGTCTCGGTAGGATGTATACCATCACAACTACATGTTGTATACAAGTCTTGGTAGGGTGTATACCATCACAACTACATGTTGTATACAAGTCTAGGTAGAGTGTATACCATCAGTGCTACATGTTTTTGTATACAAGTCTAGGTAGGGTGTATACCATCACGGCTACAAGTTGTATACAAGTCTAGGTAGGGCGTATACCATCACGACTACATGTTGTATACAAGTCTAGGTAGGGTGTATACCATCACAACTACATGTTATATATACAAGTCTAGGTAGGGTGTATACCATCAGGGCTACATGTTATTTACAAGTCTAGGTAGGGTGTATACCATCAGGGCTGCATGTTATATACAAGTCTAGGTAGGGTGTATACCATCACAACTACATGGTGGATACACGTCTAGGTTGGGTGTATACCATCACAATTACATGTTATATACAACTCTTGGTAGGGTGTATACCATCACGTCTACATATTGTTGTATACAAGTCTAGGTAGGGTGTATACCATCAAAACTACATGTTGTATACAAGTCTCGGTAGGGTGTATACCATCACAACTACATGTTGTATACAAGTCTAGATTGGGTGTTTATCAGGGCTACACGTGGTCTCCGTTCGGCGTATCCAATCCGGGTAATACGTTGTTTATACGTATCTAGGTCGTCATGGTAACATGTAGTTGTCTTGTCGACTCGGGTTGTTCAGTGCATGTCCTTTAGCTTTGATACAAATGATATAAAACAAATTCGAGTACATTTTATCGATCATAATACACTTACTGTCTGTGTTGACGGCCCTTTATAAACAAACATAGCCATGGTCAAGAACAAAAGTACTTTTGCTTGTTTTATGATCGTATCTTTTAACGAAGAAAACTACCAAATCACTCGTATGCAAATACTTTATTTTGCTATTATCATTTTATTAGTTCATATTATTATGATTTTTCAATGTCACCGTAGCAGAAGAACATATTTGTAAGTCTTCTGGGCCTTCGCGAGCTCAATGAGCGGGGTCGAATCCGGCTTGCGCCAGACATTTGTCGTCATGTTTGTTCATCACCAAGTGGGATGTAACTAACAATGTAGTTTAAGTTGTCTTAAACTCAATTCAATTCAATTCGGTATATTTCGTAAGTGTAGGCCATCGGCCCATAGTTACATTTGTATTAAAATGGACGTGATGGACACAGATCTTATTGTTCTGACAATGTACGACAAAAAGACATCGCTTGATAGATGTAGATAGCTAGACGTTAATTAATTTACAATCAGTTGTAGACATAATGACATAAAAAAAATTGTTTGGTAAGATATTTACAATATTTTAGTGGTAAGTGATCCACCCGTAACTTGTTATCACCGGAGAAAACTAACAAAAAATGATGCTCGTCCTCCACATACCCAGCATTACAAACACAACATAGTCTTCTGGTACGTGGGATAATAGCGTATCTCCCTTTTTCAACACACAGCTGATGCTAAAAACATCTAAACCGAGCAAGCGCCACTCTCAATTTATTGACGGTCACACAGCTAAGATACAGCTCTGTACCAAACGATACCTTGAATAGAGAATAAGAGAAAGATTTACTACCCTTTTCCAGAAGACTCAGAATCACCGTGTGGACAAGGAATACTTTTCCAGAAGACTATGCCAATCCTATAAGGGCAATCATTACACACTAACGGTGAGATGTAAAGTTATGACAAGCATGGCCTTAGTTAATATTGAAGAATCACCGTGTGGACAAGGAATCCTTTTCTAGAAGACAATGCATATCCTGTTCATAACTATATTTCAGACGCGACATAAATTCTGACAAAAATGAATGAGCATGAGAAGATATGCACAAATTGAGGAAAATATACTCGAAATAGGACTATTCGTTATAGTAATGCACTGGGGTTAAATTTAAGACACGACGTTAGTTTTCAGTCTGAGGGTGTTCAATATCAAGAGCATGGCGTGTTTCACGAGAAGTCCATGATCGAGAGGTACATCTCAAGATTCCATTGTTTTGAAGCTTTTGATTTGACAATGTTGAAAGGGATAGCCCATGTATTCACTCTCAGTTGATTGTTACTGAATACCCAGTAAGGCCGCGGGTACGGACTTGTTGGCTTAATTGGTGTCAATGGGTCAGTATATAACATGGATACTTCCAAGGATGCATCACAATTGTCGTTTTTCGCATCGTTCACCCCAGGCGCCTCCGTCCCGACAGGCGACTCCAGTGGATGTAAGTAAATACATTAACTTCATAAAGTTTATCCTCTTCAACCAACGTCTCGACACCCGTTCTACTTTACATGCTAACTGCGTATGTCATTAATGCAATCGTTCATGTCTGAAGCTAATACTGTTTTACGCTTGTGAGTGAGTTGGTAGGGTGTTACGCGGATTCAATGAATATCATGCGGGGAGGATCTAACCTAAGTTGTTTTGCGTGTCAGGCGAACACTTTACCCATTACGCTACCCCAGCGTTCCAAAGTCTGTGATTCAGTTTTCTTGTACCATCAATGGTATGGTGTATGACATCGGGGCTACTGGGCAATATTTTGTTACACTGTCACCATGTGTTATCCTATACATTGACCTCGTTTAACTCGTTTGCAATATATACATAACCATGTCCTACCCAATTATTGTTTAACTTGCTTGTGAAATGTACCAACATATAAACCAAAACGTTGCGTTGAAAGTGAAATGGAAGTTTGATGTACTGTCATAGCACGGGTTTTCACAGTTCTGGCCATGAACACAACTATGATACCTGTATCAAAAACATCACCATCGAATTACCGTTCCTTGATTGTTTCAATGTTAGCCACCATCACGCATGGTTGTCCACTTTCTGTCCCCCGGCACAATGTGTAAGTCATTATTTTGCAATATTTGACATTTGTTTGTTTGACAGGATTCTGAATCGGCGGAATTGTTGAAACTCCGAGAGGAAAACCGGCAATTAAAGGAGGAAATCATGGCACTGAGAGAAGAAGAAAACAGGCGTCTGAAAGGAAATGTAAGTCAAACAGTGAATGAGTTTATAGGTTTAACGCCGCCTTCAATCTTCAGTTCATTACTGCCTAGGCGTTGAGTAGTTTTCTGGTGCTATAGATATTGATGTGTGTGGTTTGTCAACACCTTCCGGTAAACCTCTTGAATATCCCCATTTATAATAAACGATAAACATCAACTACCAACGTTATTTCCCTTATACGACGGAGATATTGTGCAATGTACCCATCTACAATTAAGTATTCTTTTCATGTTAACAACTCACTTAAAATCAATTTCGGTCTCCAAACAAAACGCCTTTCCTCCAGACACGACATGCAAACAGTATGAAAACATCTACAGAAAAGGCACAGAACACGGTAACCAGCACATACAAAAGACCTTTAAAGTATCTTTCATCATAACACTGAAAGGATGCACCTTTTGATGTGATATTTGCTAGGCTCAAGCAAGTAAATTATGCCACAGATGGCAAAAGTTCTTATCAGACAAACAAAACATTTTTTTCATTCTAAAAGTTTCAGCGAGAGTGTGTAAAGTAAAACCAGAATATTAGATACAATTTATCTTTAGTCAGTGGAAAAGAGATTTGAAAACCTCGTGGGCACCGATTGTCCTCCCCTCCTGGCTGATCTGTTTCTTTATTCATACGTGTCAGAATACTGCCCTGATGAGCAAAAATAAATAATTGAAAGAAGTTCAACTTAAGCATAGGTATATCTACATCTTTCAACAATGGTGAAATAGTCAATTTCCTTCGAATGGATTACCCACCTGGGCTAGAAATAAACGATGCCAGTGAAATCTCCTCATCTGTTTTATATTTATTGATCTGTTCTTACAGATGCAGAGTGACAATACAATATTCAAAAGGCTGTATGACAAGAGGGATTATTCAAACTTTCCAATAGGCAACTTTCCCTTCCTGTCGAGCAACATCGAGTATTTTTTTGCATTGTACAAAGAAGGATTTGTCTGTCATCTTGCATATCTAGACTCCGAATGTGAAGAGATCACCCGTTTAATAAACATACAACTGTATTACACATTGTGTAATACCAAAACGCGTGCTTATGTACTCTGGGAACACGTTTCGCGAACAAATATTGAAAGCTCTTAACATCCCTTGGCTTATTCAACGACATTGCGTGTGGAGATGATAGATCACTGAGAGGAGCTTATGCACACTCGATGAACTTTGAGGTGCAAGGTTAAAGCAGCAAGGTTATGTAAAAACTGAGTGGGGAAATGTTGATAAAACAATGAATCAATAGGAAAATATACCACGTTGGTGTGAACTTGCAAATATATATTGTAGATCTACTAGAGTGCTTCAATCACTTATAAACCAAATGCAACTCTTACTTTTATCATGCAACTCCAGTGAACTTACCGACTATCAATATTATAATTTTCAGATTAAAATAAAAAATGCAGAAAAGAGGGTGTGGGTGATCCTGGCACAGTCAGGCTGGTAAGGCTCGTCATCAGCTCAGGGCCCTTGCCCCCTCTACACGCAGCCCAGACAGCGAATGGGACTTGTTCCAGGAAGCGCTGCCTTGTCAAACCTACTCAGACATTTTCGGAGAATTTGAACTCCCCAACACTGCAGCCTTCTGCATTACCCAGATTGTCAGAATGGCTGTATCCCTGGCGGCAAACCCGGGTACACTCCCAATGTCAGTCAACAGATTGGGAGGTACAAAACATATGGCACCGAGAACAATGGGGAGTCGGACAACTTGGTACTTGGGAGGCAAGCGTGACATTTCGAAAGCAAGGTCCGCATATTTGCCATTTTTTTCCTGAATCTTGTCAATCACATTAGTGTGAAAAGGGACAGACAATGCAATGATATAAATGATTTCATTGGATTTATAGATAGATCTCAGGCTGTAAACGGGCCTATTCCAAAGAATTTCGTATTGGATGGACCTCTGTGTCAAAACCACAAGTATGGAGAAGACGGTAATAAAATGATGAGCTACGTCGTCATGTCGCTTAAGATACTGTGTTTGTGCCAAAGCTGGGCATCCACTGACAATGTGTTGGGCAGTCTCATGAAATCCATTGCATAATCTACATTTCATATTTATATTTTGATGCAAAATCACACATTGACGGTTTCGAGTGGGAAGTGACTGGTCTTGCGCAGCAAACAGAAAACCTTCCGTTTCACTTTTCAGGCCAGTCTACCTCATCCAAGCAAATGACCCCGCAGGGTTGCTGATCCACTCAGTCAATCAATCAATCAGTTTTATTCAGTACTTAAAAGGCCATAGGCCTATAGTACAATGCGTATTTACACGTAGGTGACGTGGTTGATAACTAACAATTCTGTTTCTATGTGACATTGCGTTTATTTGATTTGGACATTAATTCTAACCATTTCTGCAAATACATATATTTTAGTCTCTGGGTGAAGGACATTAAAAAGAGCGGTTCTGATTCTACACACTGATAATACCACACATAAATAAAACCCGTAATAAATCATAATTTTTTTACGTTTGTTACCCAATTTCGTTTTCCAGTACTGTCGTAGAGTTTTAACATTTCATAGCACTTCCTAGGGTCTCTATCATTAGTCATGTTTATCAAACGGAGCCAGTATTTAATAACTTTTAAGTAGGATTGAATTTACAGCGGATATCGTCCCGTTTCTCCATATACCATTATGCTTGACGTACTATTTTTAACTCCTAAATATTTCTTCCAAACAAACAAATGTACTTTTTCAGTTTGATCATGATTTTTTTATGCCCCAGATTTCAGCACCATAGTTTAGTATTGGAATTATCTTTGTATCAAAAATTTTAAAATATGATCTAAATGAGATGTCTCTTAGAAATTGAGACTGTCTAAATATACCATTTCAAACCTTTTTAGCTTGTATAGCAGCTTGATTGGCGTGAAAATCCCATGAAAGTTGATTTGTGAAAAACACACCAAGATATTTATCGGAAGAAGTGGTTTCCACAATTTCTCCATTGTGAAACCATTTTTCAGTTGATGCTAGTTTTCCCCCATTTTTAAAGACTATTACTAAGTTTGATTCTTTACAGAATGTTTCAAGTTCATTAATTTGCCTTTGCAAACCGTTAACTGTCGTGGAGAAATGTATGTCATCATCTGCAAACAGCAACAGAAATTCTGTAAGATCTGGATGTAACTGTATACCATGAAAGCAATTTTCTTGTATTTGAGTAGCTAATTCATAAATGAAAAAGGGAAATAGAAACGGACTTATTATACAGCCTTGTCTAACACCTAAATCAATAGTAAAACTTTTTGACAGTTCGTTATTATTCTTCACGCAGACTTTGACATTGGTGTATATACTTACTCATTTTCAAGCTAATTCAAGCTAATTCCGTGCGATTCTCACAGTGTCCATAGTTTTGTTCTATCTACTCTGTCAAACGCCTTTGAAAAATCAACGAAAAGTGAATAAAATTGTCCACCTCTTTCACTAAGACATTTTTCTATTAGACTCTATAAAAATATTATCGATGGTAGAATATCCTTGTCGAAAACCAGCTTGTACTTCACTAATTTTCCCCATTATATCTGCCCAATTCTGTAATCTTTTGACCGCCTCCGTGGTCTTGTGGTAGAGCGTCCGCCCGGAGAGCGGAAGGTCCAGGGTTCGATCCCGGGCCGCGTCATACAAAAAGACGTTAAAAGATTGTACTTGTTGTTACCCTGTCTGGCGCTCGGCATTAAGGGGCTAAAACAAGGACTGGTCGGCTCGGAGTCAGTATACTGTGTGTGAGTGGGGTATTCATGTTAAACTGCGGCATGGTATCTCAGTGAGCTAGCACTATAAATCGGCATCAGTCCGGACTAGTACAAGCAGCCACACACACACATACACGTGCATGCACGTCGCTATTTAAGTGCAATAATCTTGGACGCGACGTTAAACCCAATTTCACCTCACCTCACCTGTAATCTTTTATTTATAATGTATAAGAAGAATTTACTAAAGACGCTTAAAAGTGTTATACCTCGGTATTTATTGGTATTGATAATATCACCATGTTTATGGATGGGGGGACAATTATGCCAACCGTCCATGATTCGGGGAAATTTCCACTCCGTAGAATATGATTAAAAACAAGTGATAAATATGGTATTATGATATCTGCACAGTGTTTGAAGAATACCGGTAGCATTTTGTCAATTCCTGGCGATTTATTGTTTTTCAAATTATCTATGCTTTTCATTATTTCCTGAGAAGAAATTTGAGAATCTAAAATGTCAGTTACGATATCATCGGTTTCTCGAATTCGGTCAAACTCTGTAGTATGTACATGGTCCATATCCATATCATTACTATTTGATTCAAAAAGAGTTTTAAAGTGAGAAACCCATTCACCTGTGCTGATATCATTGCCTTGGGAATATTTTCCTCTAAGTTTTCTTAATATTGACCAGAACTGGGTTGGGTCATCTATACTGTTTGCTAAGAGTATCCTTTGTTTTTGGAAGTAGTTTTTTCGTTTTTGTCTACAAATGGCATCGTACTTATTTCTTGTTGCATTATTAAGTTGTAATGAATCCCTGTCTTTAAGTTGTCTAAACCTATTTAGGTACTTACACCTCTGTCGTTTCAATTTTTCTGATCCACTCAACACACTGCATATAAACTCGATGCAGTGGTCGTTAAGATAGCCTCTCCTTGAAAGGCTGGGCCGATTAAATATTGTACTTCGCTTGGTTGACACTCATGTCTGTACCGCTCAGCAGTTCAGAACCATCAACCACATCAACTATTAACACTTTCGAGACCTATGTTTACCTCCCTTCTTGATTAGGACTTTCCCATATTAACTAATACAATGGGATGCGCCAATTTACATATTTTATTTTTATTCTCTTTCTCTTTCTCTTTCATTCCCTGTCTTTTCACCCCTCTCCTCTCATATTTTCAACACTCATGACCACTGTATGTCAGTCAAGCAGTTTCATCAGCCCAATGTATCTCGAGAGATGTATACTCTCTAAACACTAGCAATGACTGATCTGGCTATCTTATCGATCAATGCCAGGGGTTTACAGTCAGATCGAATTAGCGAAGAGACATTTTTAATTTTATGCGGGGTATAAAGTCATAAATTATTGTTTGCAAGAGACACAGAGCACGAGTAACGATGAACAAATATTGGAGGAAGAACGGGATTTTCGTTGTTATTTCTCCCATGGCAGCATCAACAGAGAAGCCGTGATTATCTTGATTAAATATAACTTTAATGGGTAAGGAGGTTGAATTCAACAGGTATATGGAAAGTACTTGCCAAATCTATTACATTTCCCCATGGCAACAAAAATATATTTCACTTCCAAACACGTTACTTTCATAAAATCGCTAAAATGATTGATAACAAATTTTGGAAAGACGTGATGTCAAATTATTACTTTGTTAATGAAGAAAACATCGATAACACTAATCAATTTTTAAAACTTTCTTCCTTGAATAACATATTGTTGAAAGATATGAAGCCTTTTTTAGCTGGTTTAAACAAGGCATTCAAACTATGATCCACCGTTTTAACCGAACATGAACCTCAAACAAATGTAGAGTTACAAAGAGAATTCGCATTGCAAGTGAGTAATAGAACACATTCCGGGGAAATGGATCGACGCATTCAGGATACAACATGTACAAACACTGAAAATTGATCAATTACCTTATTACCGTCTTTGCGACACAGACGACTGTGAATGTGTATATAAACTGTTTCAGAAAAAGGAGAGTTCAAATTTAAACTACCTAGGTTCAACATGGGAAACACAATTAGAAAACTACGTAACAAGTGAAAACTTATGCAGATGTTTTGAATGATTCGACATAAGCGCCCCGCTCTAATAAGCGCCCACGGCGATATTTGCTAATATACTGGCTAGTGAACAATCCCAATTAGCACCCCTTCCGATTGATCAATGTACACAAGACTTATGTATTCGCGTATAATACGAAATCGTGTGTTTTATGCACCTTAAATATGGAAAATTAAATTCTGGAAAAATATAACTGTCGTAAATAAACATTTCAGGCTGTCAGCATAAACAACGAAATTTATCTTTCAACTCTGTTTTTTTCCCCAAAAATAATATTCTAATAAGAGCCCCCATATTTCTAATTTTGAGAGCGCCCTGGGCGCTTATTACGTCGAATACGGTAAATCAAGAAGCAACCTGGGACGTAATATCAATGACTGGTCTGACTGGTTCAGACTCGATTATTTAGAGGGCACTGTCAAATGGATTGAAAGACAGATCTAGAGGTTGACCTAGAAGTCAATACACACAGATCTAGATTCAGTAATAATCAATAAATGAACACACAAGATCAATGAATAATCACACGATTATATTGAAACACACAGTTTTAGATTTACAATCAAAAGGCAAGGCAAATAGGTGGCAGAAGCTATATGTAATAGGCTCTAGAATTAATGTGAGGACACCCACGTTGTCTCAGGTCTTGAATCCCAAAGAGTGTTGGAAGCTAGCATGAATTATGTGTTTTCAAATAGGCATTCAAACTGCACTTGGCAAGAAAATTAAAAACAATTAAGATCGAAAAAAGGCCTCGATTTGTCCACGTGTCGCCGCTCTTATGTCGGTACAGCCAGCGTTTTAGAGTGAGTGAGTGAGTTGGGTTTAACGCAGCTTTTAACAATATTCCAGTTATATCGCGGCGTGTCAGCTTAATGTGGGAGGAAAGCCCGAAGTAATGCAGGTCTCAGACGTTTACCACTTCGGTGAAACCCACGAGCACGGGTATGGTGGTGACAACCCTAGAAACATAATCAGGGCGAACCGGGATTCGAACCCACAATCAAGTTTTAGAAACTTGTACAGTGGTCGCATCTGCCATGTTAATGTACACAACAAGGGCAGATAGTTCTAGTTCTGGTACAGTTTAACCATTCTGGAAATCCATACTAGCTGCTGTTGACTGCGGTTCAAATCGGACCACGACCATTTCATATCTTTTACTTGCAGTTCAAGCAGTTGATGCCACTGACAATTACTACAAATATATTTACAACACTTCATACCGCCATTAAATTTACCAGCACATAACACTGAGTGTGACGTTTAACAAAAAAGTGAGTGAGTGAGTGAGTTTGGTTTTACAACGCTTTTAGCACTGTTCCACCAATATGAACAGAAGTAGGCTTTACACATTGTATCCCAAGCTCCTCACAGCGATATCGCTGCCACCAGTCAAAACTCCCCACTGTGAATATGTAGCCACAACCATGCTTGGAGTTGAACTCGCAACCGAATGACCGTTAATGTTTACAAACGAGTGACGACTGTCGTGACGCCGAATACACTTATCGCTGCTAAATTACTTTCTTCGTTTGTCAATTTGAACCTCTGTTTCATTAAAACTATCGTGTTATTGATATAGTAAGAATGTCAGGGAGAAGTTGGTTGATTTTCCGTTAGTCTGCAATCTCGAACCAATCTGATTATTAAAACAACAAAGTAAATTCATCTGGAAAACATGGTCAGTCGTAAACCTTTTCAAAATGAAATATCATGGCATTCCCAAAGACATAAACAAAAGTATCAACGTTACAACATTTGGGGTTAGAGGGCAAATTTCAAGATTCTTGTAATGGCCGCGCCCACACTGATGGCAGCGATGTTACCGAGAGTGTAACGAAGGTGTCACGCGCAGGGAAGGAGCTTGATTGTATACATGAGGGGAAACCCCACCGCCCCTTCATCCCTGCAGCACAGGTGCACTCGTCATCAAAAGCGTCTCAAACTTGGTATCAGATGACCAAGGTGTATCTTGTTCTGATTGCTAACGTGGCCCGGTGGCATGCATCGCTGCTCGTATTTCCGGCCAAAGATTTGACAGGCCCAGATTCAAGTATGTACAGGCAGTTCTGATACAGCAGGAATATTGCTTATGCGGCGTAAAACAAAAATCACCCACTCCCCCGTGATTCATACACCAGTGGCACGCATCACAAACACATGCAAAGACAAGTCACTTCTTCACCTGAAGAAACACAGGAATATATGATACACGTTAAATTAGGGAATTGCATCGGACAAACGTCAAATTTGAAAATATACTCAACATATCTACCCTGAACATTGTTAAAGCTTTTCTAATTCATTGAACAGTGTAGCCCTGCATGATATATTAAACAACATTTAGGCAAGAGTCGTACGACGCTCTTTGAAATCTACTAAGACAGAGCATGCTTGCTTGTACTTCAAAACTTGTGAAAAGGGGAATATTACTATGTAATGTTTGAACATTAAAGACAAATATAACAATATACCTAATCTAACTTAATCCTGGAAATGCTTTTAGCAAATAATATGTTCCGAAAATGCTCGAAAAATGTTCCATGGGATCGATTGTGTCCCACACAGCTAGCTCAAATTCAAGCTGATGGTTACATGTGCATTGACAGGTGCAATTCCGGTACACACATAATTAACCATGTCGTATACAGGTAGTAAACTATAGTATAATGGTGGTGAAAGCCGGATTGCACCTCAATACTTACGAAATAGCATAAGGCTCTAACTTCATGATGGTCTAAGGCGCCGCGATTCGCTGTGCAGAGTTGGATCCCGTGCGCACGCCAGAAACCTATGATTTCTGGGTTCGAATCCCGGTTTGCCCCGATTATGTTTCTAGGTTTGTAAGCACCATACCCGTGCTCGTGGGTTTCACCGAAGTGGTAAACGTCTGAGACCTGCATCACTTCGTTCTTTCCTACGTTATTAAGCTGACACGCCGTGATATAACTGGAATACTGTTAAAAGCGGCGTTAAACCCAACTCACACACACTCACTCACTAATTGATGTTGATACTTTATATTCTTATTTATGTTTTAATGGCGGTAGTGTAATGGTAATTACCAAAGCAAACCATGCAATCCGTTCCTGCATCTCAGTCCAATGTAAATTATCTACTGGATGTAATGACTTATCAACCTATAGAACTGCGAACTTTGCATCCTGGAAAGATTGACTGACTGATATCGTACTGCACATATCACTTATCGAGCCGGTGTCTGCATGAAGATTTTCAAAGATAAACCCCAAAGAGAAAGGAGTGAAAAGAACCCTGATATTATGTCAGTTATTAATAGGATTATTTTTACTTTTCCATCAAGAAAGATTAAAGTGTTGGTGTTTTGCGTGTAGAATGACACGTGTCGTTATACTGACAGGGTTGGTGGGCTATCAAAGTACATGTAGTTCATCCCGCAAATACCGGGTTCGATTACAGACATGGAACAATACAGGAGCCATTGTTTCTGGTGTCTCCACGCCGTGATATTGCTGGATATGTCTTAGATATTGCAAGCAACAACGCTCCTAATGTCAAAAGTACTAATAATACAAATAATAATAATATGAAAGTCAGTTCCCATAATGTGCATTCTATTGGTCAGAATATTTATTTAGATGTAGCTCCGGAAGAGGGATGTACTCAAAGGGACCACTAATATTAGTTCGATATAAACGAAGTCCGTTATGAGCATAGTATACATACAAAAAATGGCCGGGACAAAAATTCAGTTCGTTATAACCGTCAGTTCATTATCAGCTTGTTCATTATGTATGTATAGAGATAGACAAAGAGAGATGTGTGTGTGTGTGTGTGTGTGTGTGTGTGTGTGTGTGTGTACGTATTTAACCCATGTATGTGTGATATATGCACCAAACAAACTTTGAAGCATGTCAGGTTCCAAACAAATGTTTTGTAAACATAATAGAAATAACCATTGTGTTGTACGATTGAGGTCGGAAATGTCTCAAAAAACACATTCTGGTTTTGTGGCAGATTCAGTCGGCGGGAGATACGCAGGATCTATGATGTATTTAATATAGTAGCTTTCAGGAGTGCACCATCCACATGACCTCTTGCAGCTTCCTGAAACAACCCTGTTTGACTCTGTTCTTGTAATGACAACCTGTCCGCTCGCAGCCAACCACTTCTGGTTTGGGTCTACTATTACTCCAGTTCCTGTTGTATTGATCTTAAACCTACGGGCACTGACGCCAGAACAACTACCCGAACAGTCGTACACCCAGCCCATTCTTATATCATCACAGCTTGGTTGGTTGATAAATGTTGTATCCTTTAGCTGTGGACTGAAACTCATCATGTGCCATATCTGTACTTTGGCTCTGTTGAATATTGTAGTTTTACATGCTTTGAATTCCATATGGCCTTTGTTCTGCTCACAGTTTGTGTTGGAGTAATCAACGGACGTCTCTCCTGGTAAGGTGATGTATTCCTCTGGGGAGGATGCCATTTGATGACAGTAGATTTTTACGGCCGTGGAGCCAAAGGCTGTAGGATACATCCAATATTCCCCATCTCCATATGATGAGCGACACGTTCTGACGTGGTCACATTTTCGTATGGGATGACAGCTAGGGCTGCTCCACTGACCAGTGTCTAAACACTCGACCTTGTGCCCAATACCACCAAACTTGTAAAGTATTTGATCGCATTTATAGTTGACGAGTGTTCCATTCAGCCACGGTCCTTCCCCGACATCAATAAGAGTTCCATTTGCTATGCTTGGAGGGTCCATACATGCTTTAATACAGTCCATGGCTGACCATGTATAAGTTGATTGACATTTAACTTGACCACTGGCAATGTATCCATGAATGCAGCTGTAATCAACGACAGTTCCCACTGCAAACGTGGTAGATGAATTATTGATATTGGCATTTACAACCGACGGTGGATCAGTGCAACCCTGTTCACAGCGAACTGAGGACCAGGTACCGTTTGTTGTACAAACCAGACTTCCACTTCCAAGATGACCTTCCGGGCAAGAATAGTTGACAAGTGTTCCTGAAGGGAAAGGAGGGATGGCCTGGCTCGAAATGGTAATGTTTGGAATCATTGGTAAGGAACAAGCAGGTCCTTGAACACAGGAATAATTAGACCATAAACCATCAGGCTGACAAACAGCTGATCCCATCTTTTCATATCCAGATGAACACGTGAAGTCGATGACGGAGTCGACGTCATTTGATATAGTGGTCAATGTGATTGCACCATTGGTCAAACTTGGCGGATCACTGCACTCAACTCGACATAAAGTAGTTTCATCAGTACGAACCTGACACACAGAGTTAATTGGGCATGAATGGTTCTGACAGGCTCCGGTTACCCTTCCTGGCCATTGGTCAATATCAATGACAACACTGTTCTGGACATTTACGATGCTGCTGGACACAGAAACGGAAGTAGACAATTCATTCAGTTCACATTCCGACTTGTTCAAGTCAAAGTTGAAGGACTTACAACGCCGTCGTGAAAGACACTCCTTAGCACACCCCATGAACCCTACATAGTTGAAAACCCGAAACGTTGAAGACAAAAGCTTGGTGTCATGTTGCAGTCCAGAAATCCTCGAGATGTCTGTACATTTGTGTCCTTCACCAGCAACAACAAGTGATGCAACAAGGAAAACAAGTCCAGTAGCAGACATACCGTGCAATTCGCTTGGTCCACAATCCACAGCCACAACTGTATTCCCAACAAAGAAACAGACTTGCAGTTCAAATACAACTGCCTGCTCCGGCACTACCGCTGTTCTTGTAACGCTGCTGCCGTCTCCACAACGATCAACCTTCGGGGTAGTGCCAATCACATGCTGACGCATTAACGTTGCTATAGTTTCTGTATCGGTTTACAGTGTCACGGAATAGCAATTCGAATGATCAATTCATTCTCATCATCAAGCAAATCAATATGAGCAACAACACTATTGTATTCTGTTAGGGTTTAGTTTGTTAGTTTGTTTGTTGTTTAACGCCGCACTCTGCGATATTCCAGCTATATGACGGCGGACTGTAAAATAATCGAGTCTGGACCAGACAATCCAGTGATTGACATCATGAGCATCGATTTACGCAATTGGATTCGATGACATGCATCAACCAAGTGAGCGCAACCTGACCACCCGATCCCGTTAGTCGCCTCTTACGACAAGCATAGTCGCCTTTTACGGCAAGCATGGGTTGCTGAAGACCTATTCTACCCCGGATCTGTTAGGCAGCTGTTAAAAACTTCAATGTTTGATTTTCATCATAATTCCTTATTCAATTAAAACTATGAAACCATTATCAATTTCTTTTTGTATGATGTTAGAGGAGGGCCAGTTAAAAAGTTCAATGTTGGACTAAAGAAACACGTACAAATCCAGAACCGAAACATCTACCTTATCTCAGGTTCATAAACCGGCATAATAATAATCAAGAAAGGTAAAAAATGAAAGCAAATGTCATCTGAGGAGAATACAGTACGTGAAATGCTTGAGTTCCTCATAGATGACAAGGGGCACGGGTGGCCCAGTCGTCTAAGGCGCCGCGATTCGCTGTGCAGAGTTGCATCCCTTGGGCACGCCACAAACCTATGATTGTGGGTTCGAATCCCGATTCGCCCCGATTATGTTTCTAGGTTTGTCAGCACAATACCCGTGCTCGTGGGTTTCACCGAAGTGGTAAACGTCTGAGACCTGCATCACTTCAGGCTTTCCTCCCACATTAAGCTGACACGCCGTGATATAACTGGAATAATGTTAAAAGCGGCGTTAAACCAAACTCACTCAGTCACTCATAGATGACATCTGTTTGAATTTAGGGGATCGGACATTAAGGCAAGAAGTGGGCATCCCCTTCGGCACCAAGTGTGCTCTCCTCGTTGCTGATCTGTTTCTTTCTGTATACAAGTCACAACCTTTCCTCGGATTGGCAAAATCAAAACAAGAGAATTTACCCAAGACGTTTAACTTATACTTCATGTATGTCAATGATCTGATGCCTTTTAATGATGGTCAACCAGACTGTTCCCTTCCACTGATGTACCACCTAAACTAGAAATAAAGAGGTCAGTGAAGCCGCCTCTTTCGTTTCATATTCAGATCTATGAATAACGTTGGTTGGTTGGTTTGTTGTTTAACGCCGCACTCACCAATATTACAGCTTTATGACGGCGGTCTGTAAATAATCGAGTCTGAACCAGACAATCCAGTGATTAATATCATGAGCATCGATCCACGCA
This sequence comes from Haliotis rufescens, assembly GCF_023055435.1. Taxonomy (NCBI): domain Eukaryota; kingdom Metazoa; phylum Mollusca; class Gastropoda; order Lepetellida; family Haliotidae; genus Haliotis; species Haliotis rufescens. The sequence continues at coordinate 538,953 of NW_025963786.1, forward strand.
ATTGGGATCGATGACATGTATCAACCAAGTCAGCGAGCCTGACCACCCGATCTCGTTAGTCGCCTTTTACGACAAGCATAGTCACCTTTTACGGCAAGTATGGGTTGCTGAAGACCTATTCTACCCCGGCGTCTTCACGGGCCCTATGAATAACGATTCAGACTGACAATTAAGTATCCTCAGCACTGTATGACAAGAGGGAAGACTTTCGAATAGTCGACTTTCTCTTTATGTCGAGCAATACTACAGCTCCAGCCAACGGTTTCTACATGTCACTACATTTTAGGTACTGTTATAAGGTTAAAAATGCATCTCAGAAACGAATGATAATAAATAGAACCCATTAGATATAGTTCGCGACAGAACTTGTAATTGGAAAGGAATCAATAGAGAAAAGACATTTCACATTTATCATTGGATTGGTCTCTGGCTATTATCCAGGAGTTATTGAAACAAATGGGGAATTACAAGGTATAATCCATTTGGAGCTTCGGAGCGAGTCACGAAATCAATAGAGAGATGAGCAATCTGGCACGTAGGTTTTTGGTATTTTTCCGAGGGCGACACACATGAGTTCATGGTCAGATATAAACTTGTAACGAATCAAATGGAGGTATTGAGACATGTGACAGGGACAGGTCAGGCTCGAACACTAAAAAAATGATACCCTCAACATTAGGAGAGTGGTGCGCGGTTTACAGTCGATCGAGTCGAATCCCGATCGTTCTAAGTTTCCACCAGCTAGTGACGAGCCTGGCCAGTCTGATCCTGTTCTGTAGTGATAGATGGACATGTAGTGGATAGATAGGACATTCCAAAAGGTCATGAAGTTGCTCATTTCACTTGGGTACACTCCGATGAAATTACACCTCTACAGTCACATTCCCCCTCCGAATCGGAACCCTCCCTCTCTCAGTCAGAAATAGACGCGAGATTACGTGAGTTGAATATTGATTTTTCTTCATCCCACTTGTCACAGGAGCAACAAGCACAAATAGGTCAGTTGATAGCCAGGTATCGCGACTGTTTTGCCATTAATCTCTCAGAAATTGGGTTAAATGATTCAGTGCAACATGATATTGCTTCAGGGGATGCCCCACCCGTTAGGCAACGATTTACCGTACAAATCCTGCTATGCGTGCAGAGATAGATCGTCAATTGCAAGTTCAAGAGTTGGTAGACTTAGGCATATGTGAACCAGATCATGATAGCCCCTGGGCTTCTCCAGTTGTTATGGTGCCTAAGAAACAGGCTAAGGGTTCTCCTCCATCATGGCGTCTAGCCATCGACTACAGAGTTGTGAATTCGTGCTCATTGCCGATTGTATTCCCAATGCCGAGATTAGAAGATGTTCTTGATGTTTTGGGCACAGCACATGCAAAATATTACACAACCATAGATCTGGCAGCGGGATATTGGCAATTAGCGCTGAATGAAGAAAGTAAACCCAAAAGTGCATTTGTGACAGCTAGTGGTACCTATCACTTCAATCGTATGGCCTTTGGTCTGGCCTCTGCCCCAGCAACATTTCAAAGACTGATCAATGACGTTTTCCGCAATCTAAATTGGCGTAAAACAATGTGCTATTTAGATGATGTTTTGTGCTTCTCCTCGGATTTTGAGACACATTTAGCAGATTTAGAAGAAGTATTTTTGTGCCTACTCAACGCAAATTTGAAAGCGAAGCCTTCAAAATGCCAATTTGCTAAACTGTCAGTTGCTTACTTGGGACATATTTTTTCAAATAGTGGAGTACAAGTAGACCCTGAAAAAACTAGCGTGATAGCTTCGTTTCCGACGCCAACAACGCCAAAAGACGTTAAAAGTTTCCTCGGAAAGGTAGGATTTTATCGTCGCTTCATTCAAAGTTTCTCCAAAGTAGCAGCTCCTTTACATTCATTGTTGCAAAAGGATACAAAATTTGTTTGGACGGAAGCACAAGAACAGGCATTTCAAACCCTCAAATCTGCTTTGCTAAAACCACCAATCTTAGCATTCCCAGATTTTGAAAAACCATTTATCCTATACACAGATGCTAGTGATGACGCTCTAGGGTACTTGCTCGGTCAAAAGGATGCCGAAAACAGAGACGTGGTAATAGCCTACAGTGGTCGTGCTCTGTCAAAAACAGAGAAAAACTATGGAATTACAGAAAAAGAATGTTTAGCAGTAGTATCAGGTATCAAACATTTCAAGGTATATTTGACACATGCCCCATTTACTGTAGTGACAGATCACAGAGCTTTACAGTATTTGAAAGACAATAAGGACCGCTCAGCCAGACTGAGCCGCTGGTCACTCTTATTGAGTGATTACACGTTCACGGTTCAGTATCGACCAGGCAAAAACTTGGGTAACGCAGATTTCTTGTCCAGATTGCCTTACCCAGAATGCCCACCAGAGTTAGATGACCCACTTTCAGACGTCCCCTATTTGTTTGCTACTGATACGAACAGTACAGACAATGATATCGCCACGTCCGATGACCACGGCGACCAAACGTCGATTGTGCCTGCAACAGATGTAACATCAGAGTTGTATGATGCCTCCACAATTGACGACCCTCTCAGTGTATCGTCCGACCCCCTAGGAGATTACTCCATAGCACAGAGGCAATATGACGACCATAAACTACGGGCGCTGATTGATTGCATTAAGTCTCAAACCTTTTCTACTGATGACAAGGCCACACGTACATTATTGTTACAAAGCCAGGATTTTATCCTTGACAATGACATATTGTACCACTTATATGCGCCGCCCGGCCGGGGCCACAGGAACGACAGAATCATTCGTCAACTGGTGATACCTCAGTCGTTGGTACAACATGTTTTACAAGCATACCATGACAGCTTGTTAGCTGGACATGTTGGTATTGACAGAACATTCAATGCTATTAGACAGAAGTACTATTGGCATCACATGCTGGAGGACATAAAGCAGTATATTTTTTGCATGTACTGCCTGTCAAACAAATAAACGTGACTTTCACAAGAGACCTGCCCCATTACAACCATTACCAGTCCCTGGTCAATTGTTTGATCGTGTTCAAGCTGACTTCCTAGGGCCGTTACCACCCACAAAAGCAGGTCATAGCTATGTTTTTTTGTTAACTTGCGCCTTTTCCCGATGGAGCGTGGCTATTCCGATTTCCTCGTTGGAGGCTGTGGAAGTAGCCAAGACATTCTACTCAAAATACATTTGCGTTTATGGGATTCCCAGAGTGTTATTGACTGATAATGGCACTTCCTTTACCAGCAAACTTTTTACAGCGGTGTGTTCAATATTTGGGAACAAACCATTGAAAACTAGTAGTTATCACCAACAAACTAACGGAGCTTGTGAAAGACTAAATTCGTTTATCGTGCAAACGCTCCGCATGTTTATCAATGATAACCAGGACAATTGGGATGAGCTTCTCCCTAGTGTGATGTTTGCCTATAACACTAGCCCGGCAACGCAGAGTACTGGGTTTTCCCCCTACTTTCTCCTGTTTGGTCAAGAATGCTCCGTACCCGTTGATGTTGAATTACAATCATTTGAACCCCTCCCACAAACAATTAAGCAACGGCTTGATGTAATTTTACATCATATAGACGTTACTAGAAAATTGGCGCGTACCAATTTACAAGAGGCTCACAACAAAGCGAAATATTACTATGACAGGAACACCTCAAATCCCATTTTCCAGCTCGGAGATAAGGTATGGCTTCATTCCACGGCACGTGCTGTGGGGAAATGTAAAAAGCTAGGCCAGATATTCCAAGGACCTTTTTACATTGCGGATGAACTGCCACATTTCACCTATAAGTTACGCCGTTGAAATGATCACAAAGTCCTGAAAGTTCCGGTCCACGCGAACCGGCTTAAACGGTTTGTCAACCCGAAAGATAGACCAACTAACCCAATTCCAGTTGTTGCTACGGACAACCAAACGATTCTGTCTCAATCTGACAACAATCATACGGAGATGACCGCCCCGACGCCTCAGACATTAACCCCCAAGCAGGCACAGAATCCAGACTTTGATTTACGGAGGATGACGTTTTCATAGTAAAACGAATCTTGGCGCATAAAATAGTGAATGGAGAAAAGTACTACAAGATTCACTGGGTAAATTTCACGTTACAGGAGGCTACATGGGAACCCGAATCTAATATCCCTCAAGGATTGATTCGTGATTACATGATCCAGAAGTCATTAACAAAGAAGCGAAAACGTTAGGATATATCTGAATATATTTGTCGAATAGTGTTTCAGATTAATTGTTATATTTCGTTTCCTTTTTAGTTCAGACACTGCAGACTTCGTGTTGGAGACGGGCCCCTCTGATATTGATTTTTGCATGTGTTTTATTTCAGGTTTAGAATTACATGATGCTATATGCATGGAGCTAGCACATGCTATAGATCGTTATTACATTGTTAGATGATTCGATTGTCACAAGGTTATAGGAAAATACAAACGTGCATATATGTTGAAAATGTGTATTGTAATTGTCAAATATTGTGTTTTGAATACTCCGAATACTCGGATTATTTACAGAGATGTGTTGGTTGACATTGAAGAAAACGAATCATGTTCATGGGTTATGGCCGCACATGTATTTCGCGGGCCACGAGAATACAAATGAGTTATAATATATGAGAAATGACGACTACGGGTCGCATGGTTATATACTCCTTCTACGAGATGATTCTGGCTGCACATGAATTTCGCAGGCCACTATAAAGCAAGTTCGCTTTGTGTGTATATACGAGAAAACACATGAGTTACAATATACGTGTAATGACGACTACGGGTCGCATGGTTATACAATACGGTTACAAATACAGTGAAGTGATATACGATGATGTGAATTGAGATACAGTCATGTGAACTGAATACCGTCATGTGACGTGGAATACAAAAACGAGACAATAAATAATGTTGTGATGATATATGTTGATAGTATTACTGTAAAAGAAGTTCACTATTGTTGGATGTTGCTTACTCGCACGGTTCCCAGTGTGAGATTATATATTACCTACTTGTGACAATTGTTATCATGCTTCTTAGATACAGTCAGCGAGGTGAAGATTCGAGATGAATACTGTCAGCCAGTTACTAGGTTTCACAAGACATGGCAACCTTTTCTTACAAAACATGAGTGATCTATGATATTTAGTTTGAAGTTAATAATTATGTTTATACACTTATTTCTTTGAATTTTAGAATCCAGTGGCCTCCTCCGACCAGTATGGGTCTTATTCATTGTCATCGCGTTGGTTAGCATCCAGAATCGGGTTAATTCCGTGCATACGGAACTCCGACTTCCATGGGGAGTTGTCTTCGTACATATGTCACGAATCGACATTTCCCAGAATAAATGGATTCATATCTTTCAATATAAATTGCCTGATTTAGATGGAATGGGCAATAGATCAAGATATCGAGACTTTTGTTCCACATATACTTTGGCCTGTTATACCGTTTCGGCGATGGATGGATATATAGAAAAGGCCGAACGAGAGTTGTTCGCGTATTGGACAAATGTCCATAAAGACATTAACCTGTTAATTCCCCATATTAACATTTTTCACAAGGATTCCCGCACTAAACGGGCGATACTTCCTTTTATTGGATCAATTAGTCGTTCGCTGTTTGGTACTGCTACAGTCGAGGATGTTGAACGACTGGCGCGGTATGTTAAACAATTGTCGTTGCATGCTGCTAATACTTCTCGTGCTTTTCAAGTCCAAGTTCGTCAGATGTCGTCATTTATAACTAAAACAAATGAACGCATTTCATCCGCTCTCGCGGGTATTGAAACGAACCATAAAGATATTATACTTGTCACTAAACAAATACAAGATGTGGAGAGATTTATTTTTATCACAATGAAAATCTTGTTAGATCGCCTCACGTTCCTAACTACTATTAGACAAGAAATTGATGAAATGTATTTAGGCATTCAACAGTTAGTTAATCAACGATTGAGTCCATCTTTACTCCCAGTTTCTGAAGTAAAGAGAGCGTTAAAAATGATTCAAAAACGTCTCAATGCAGAATACCCGTTGTTTCACGTTGCACATAAGGATCCAGGTTATTATTATCGGGAACGCACTGTTCACTGTTCTCGGAATTCAGATTCAATTTTAATTTCGCTTATTGTTCCTATCAAGACTCATTCTACCCTCCTTGATGTATATCGAATAAATTCTTTTGGCTTACCATTTAATCAATCAAGTACGCATGTCACTCAGGTTATGAATTTACCAGATTATCTTGCTTTTTCGGAGGCTAAAGATCAGTATATTGAATTTTCGGCTAGGGATTTTCAAACATGTTATGGTGAACACGAAAAACACTGTCCAATTTTTCACAGTCCGAAACCAACAACATCGCTCACATGCGCACTTGCTTTGTTTACTAAAGACACACAAGAAATTAAATCCTTGTGTGATACAAAATTCCGATTAAATGGGCTACGTTCAATGGCTCTCGAAATTCAACCAGGCACAATTCTTTTAACTGGCATAAAAAACCATAATACTAACGTGCAAGGGTCGCATTGAGAAGCGTCCAGCTTGTCAGATTTGTATATTTAAAATTCCTTGTTACTGTGCGTTGAAACTGGATGAATTCGACATAGACATGGGAATTCATACATGTGTGAAAAAGTCAACTGCTTCAAAATTATACCCACCTAATCTTTTACTTTTATCGGAATTTTTTAATGCATCCATCTTAAAAAAACATTGATAGTTTACAGCCCCTTCTGAAAGGTTCCGCTTTTAAGATCCCACATTTATTAATTGATGATAAAGTTTTCGATGAAATTCGTAGAAAGGACACAGAATTTCAAGTTGATTTACGCCTTATTTCTCAACGTATGAAAAAGGCACAGGTCATTTCGGATAATTTAATTGATGGTAATTGGATGGATTCCCTCCCACCTTACGCTTTAGATGGGGATTTAACCAACCCATATCACTTAACGGCATGCATAGCCGCAGGTTTATCCCTGTTTCTCTTAATAGTCGTTCTTTTCTTATGGATTAAAGTTCGACGCTTATTTTTTGCATTGACCTTACTTACAGCAGGCTCCCCAACTGACGGTTTGACAATTTGGAAAACACATCAAACTACACCCTATCCAAATTATCCCCCTCCTTCATTTATGTCGTTGATTAAATCCACTATTTTCCATGGATGTTTTTCTGATCATATCGACAGTATTTCTGGTATTCATTTTGCTTTTTCGAAGAATAAAAAAAGTCAATCGACCGGTTACGTCACTGGTTTTACATTTGACAAATTCCTTTGCTTGTCATGAAATTATGGTCTCACAATTTTATCTTTGTCCCCGAGACCTCACATTAACGGCTGGACATCCTTTAACTAATTTTCGTATTCAGCGGGTATTCCTCACTTATTATTTACTGTTTGATTGTCACAATTTGCAAATTCAAACCCCGACACAATCTATATATATTTCGGAAAAAATTTATGTAAGTTGGCTAATGGCGTTTCGTTTAAAACGATTCCTTCCTTCCACGACAGGTATTTTTATGGTACTTCAACATTGTGGAGTCGCCTTTCCGTTACCTCTTACATAATTCATATATTAATTGCCATCTGCCATGAGAAGATAAAAATTGAATTTCCTTTATCTAGACAGGTTATTCTTGCCCATCATATTACATATTGTAATGGCTTTGTTTTAACCATTTTACGGAACAGTTATTTGTGAGTATAATACACGCTTGTCAGTAGGGTACAGTGAGAATATCAGAATATAAAATGGTTACGAATTTGAAATATTTGATCATATTAGTTATCCCCCTTTACAGATACTGATTTACAAGGAGAAAAGTTTATTTCTACTTATTGCATCTCTTTATTGTGACAATATTGAATAAATTACTTTTCTGTAGAGACAAGACCTGTATTTGGAATTTGGCTCTCTCATATGATGGTCATTTGATAGTCACTTGGTGACATTACGTTACATTATTTTATTATTGTGTATCTTCTATATTACTGTCTAGGTTCAATTACTATCGGTGTTTCAATGTGTGCTCTCAGTCCATCCCTTAATAATTATATATGTTGTTCGTTTTGGTGTTATTAGCTACAAAGCATTTGCTGAATGTTGTTGATTAGAATTTTATGATAGTTAGTCCGACTGTACTGTTCAAGCAGTCCATAAGTTTTGCAATTTGATCGTGCTTATTAATGTCTTTTTATGATAATATGTGGCTACGCAATTGGACCTGTAACAATTAATCCAAAAATTCGATTCCTGCCGTTATGATCCTCATATGCAAATATGCATATGCCAGAAGACTATTATTGTGTCTATAGTCTTATTTTTACAGGCAGCTGTCTGAGCTGCAGGTGGCACATCGTTCTATGTATTGATATTTCTATAATTGGTATGGTATTAGTCACTTGTTGTTCGTGAATTACCAGTATTTTTAAGTGTTGTAGATGATGGCCGTACCCCATTCTAAAGGGCGGAGAGTCAAGCACTTCCCCCGCTGTCGTCTGGTCCACGCCAAATAATTATTCTGGCTCCTGGCTACACGCTTGCTGTCGAGGATGCACGCTGTCCTATCACCTCTGCCGCTAAACACAGACCGCAAGCAACAGAGAGTTATCTATATCTGTCAGCACCCCGACGTCTACATCTACAGGTGCTCACGACGACCGCATATACACTGTAACTCTGTCGGCATACAACATCTTTGGAGCGCGACCAGTCAACACTCAAGCAGTGTCAAGAAAAGTCGACCTCTCGCTTTGCCACCCCAGCCGAGGACCTGACTGTGTGCATAGACCGCGTGTTTTCAAGGATTCCAGGACATTGGACAGCATTCCGCCAGTTGACTTTTCGAAACAAGACAGGAGCCAGTGAATTCGATTGGGACCAGCGACAAATGAACATTCGTGAATGGTGGTGCCTTATTGTGGCCATGTGCAGTGACATTTGACTTTTATGCATCGCTATTAATTAATTCTACATGGTATTTGAATAATATTTCATGGTGTTTATGCTTTGTGGTTATACGAAATAACACAGGATCATTAACTTATTCTTTACCAGGTAAATACATTTTTAACTGTAAAAGTATTCGTTGTTTTCGAAATCGTTATAACATTTGAACATTGATTACAATTTCATATATATAATAATCGATCCTGTTTTACTTCCATTATGTTTATTGTGATTGTATTTTATATCTCAGACCGGAACTCATGCTTAGATCTTCCGAGCTGTTGGCAGCTCTTGTCCACAGGCGGAGGATGTTATAAGGTTAAAAATGGATCTCAGAAACGAATGATAATAAATAGAACCCATTAGATATAGTTCGTGACAGAACTTGTAATTGGAAAGGAATCAATAGAGAAAAGACATTTCACATTTATCATTGGATTGGTCTCTGGCTATTATCCAGGAGTTAATGAAACAAATGGGGAATTACAAGGTATAATCCATTCGGAGCTTCGGAGCGAGTCACGAAATCAATAGAGAGATGAGCAATCTGGCACGTAGGTTTTTGGTATTTTTCCGAGGGCGACACACATGAGTTCATGGTCAGATATAAACTTGTAACGAATCAAATGGAGGTATTGAGACATGTGACAAGGACAGGTCAGGCTCGAACACTATAAAATGATACCCTCAACATTAGGAGAGTGGTGCGCGGTTTACAGTCGATCGAGTCGAATCCCGATCGTTCTAAGTTTCCACCAGCTAGTGACGAGCCTGGCCAGTCTGATCCTGTTCTGTAGTGATAGATGGACTGAGAGTAAGTAAAACTATGTGAGTATAAACTGGTGTTGCGTTTCTTTATTATGCGGGTGTGAATGCTGATAGAGACAACTGGGAGTAAGGGTCATTAGGCCAATCACTCCTTGACGGAGCCGAGCCGTGGTGGACAAGGCGAGGGCAATGTCCTGGCTTAGTTGACGACAAGGACCAGGAACGGCAGTACATTTAGTAACTGTAGCAGGGTCGCACTTGACCCCCGAAACCAGTTACGACAGTACACTTGATCATGAGCACGCTCTTTTAACGACAATTTCAAAGGGTATACCGTATTCGACGTAATAAGCGCCCCGCTCTAATAAGCGCCCACGGCGATAATTGCCAATATATTGGCTAGTGAACAATCCCAATCAGCACCACTTCCGATTGATCAATTCACACAAGACTTATTAATACGTGTGTTATATGCATCCTTAATTGTGGGAAATTAGATTCTGGAAAAATACATCTATCGTACATGTATATAAACATTTCAGGCTGTCAGCATAAACCACGAAATCGTTTCACCCTGTTGTTTTTCACCAAAATAATATTCTAATAAGAGCCTCTTATTTCTAAATTTGAGAGTGTCCTTGGCGCTTATTATGTCGAATACGGTAATACGACTCTTGCTTAATAAGAGTTGCAACATTAGTAAAACTTTCAAACTGTTTCATTGTAACCATGTGGAGGGCGTTTTCAAATCTGACACATCAGTGACAAAAATGATGCAATTCCCTTTTTCACTTGTTCCATATACCCCGTCTCGTCTTCAGTTGAACAATTGCCTAGCCTCTGGGTTTTATTGCTTTTATGTTAGCATTGTGAATTTGTATGTCTATCAGAAGTAATCAGCGTCGTAGTTTCATACGCCCTTTTATACAAATATTTGATGCATCCTCATTTCCGCGTTGCGTGTTGTGTCAATGGTCAATACTTGTAGGCAGGCTTGATACTACCATTGAATGTTGCCACCAGATCCATGTCTGTTTGCTTGCACATCCATACCGCATGTAGTCCGGTCAAAATAACTATAGACCCACCACAAATTGCAACAGAAATGTTTTTAGTTGATTCATATTTAACAAGCCTTCCTTAACATCATATCAAAAATCTAGAAAAATCTAAGTGGGGGAACATTTTCAAAATCAGTCATCTTTACTATGGCGATAACTAGTATTTTCATAGAAATATAATAAATATTTGTTTTTTTTTAAATTATTCAATGTTAACTGTGTAACATATCAAATAAAAGTTACTAATACAGGCTTCATTATGCTATACCTTTCCATATTCTATCTTGTTTTGTTTGATAGAAATCAGCAAAAATATGTTTTCAGCTTTCAATAACAGTAACTATCTTGTCACAAACAGCAAGAAACGGTCATATGCTGACGGATACATATATATGATTAAATGTGAATATATGTGTTTTTTCGGTTATATTTCTAGGTTTGTCAGCACCATATCCGTGCTCGTGGGTTTCACCGAAGTGGTAAACGTCTGAGACCTGCATCACTTCGGGCTTTTCATTATAAAATTATTAAGTCTTTAACTCTTGGTGCCTTGGGACCACATATAGTCCCGTGAAAATGTCGATTTTCAACTGTGAATTATGATGTCAAACACTAATTGCGAAAATTATAACCATCATCACCCCTATCATCTCACCGTGAACATCGTGTAACTCATAGTTTAAGCCGTTCAACGGATTGCGAAATATGGTGAGATTAGAATAGTGGTTACCGCGCTTCTTGGCCCTTTTCTGCCATGTTTGAACTTGAAGCGAATGACGGCGAATGTTGATTACGCACCCATTCCATATAGTCGTAACTATTTTAGTATCAGTGACAGCCAATTTGAAAAAGAAATCTAATCAGACTGGTCAGAAAGATTTACTTTTCCCCCCAGTGGAGTTATTGGCGTAAGGCTATTGGCGTTTAGTCCGCTACGGAAGTGTTTTGTTCAAGTAAAGCATATTTTTCGACCGTGTGTCGTAGCGATTTAGCACGGCGCTAGACGAAACGACAGTGAAGATTGTCGTTCTGTTTATGATGCTGATTGACAGAAAATATTCAAAGCTAAGAGTCTTGGAAACTTCTAAAATGATAACAGTATTACCCTTTCGATTTGAGTTAACCGGTTATGGATACGACGAGCTGTAAAGTTTGGGTTTTTTTATGCTATAAACCTGTTCCCGACCCTCTCGACAGGCAGATCTCGCTACACGGAAATAGGTCAACGTCTCCCGCATAGCGATATGCTGCAGGCCTGTCTCCGTTCCTCTCGACAGACAGACCCGCTTCATGGAAATGGGGAAACATTTCACAGCAGAGAAACGCTGTATGTGGATATAGTTCGGATAGAGCAAGACTGGCACCCTGCTTCTCGCCTCCTAGCGGCTGCAGGCGAGGAGCGCAAGCGCCCTAGGACAGGAAAACCAGTCAAGGACAGGACGTATCTCACTGTTATGATTGTTGTTGAATAACATGAATAATTTACAGTTAGGAATGTTTTCAAAAATACTTTAAGAATTATTTACGTAGTTCGTATGTACACATATCACTTTTCACATGTGAGACAAAGATAAGGTTTCTTTTAAAAGTTTAGTTACATCTTTCCTACGATTACTCATCCCCATGGCCCATGCCAGAGTTGTGCTTGATTATGCATGTTTAAGTCTCCTGTCAGAACTGTTTTACCCATTCCTGTTGGAAGTGAAGATATAGCTTCATCCAAAAGACGCAGAAAGATCGTAAGTGAGCCTGGAGGTCGGTATACGACAACAACCAATACAGATGTCTCTGAATGTGTAACCATCACTGCCACCAGCTCCGTAGATATTACACTACGTTAACACCCTGAGTGGCACAGCCTTCTATAACCTCCGTTGTTAATAATTTCACACTATTTTTTATAACAATTCCAAATTCCAAATTTATCAAATAATTCTATTGCTTTTAAAAAAATTGAGAATTAAACGCATTGATATTTATAAAAAGATTCTTTAAAAAAGGATATTTTGATAATAGGTATCCCTTGTGAGAGGACCCGTGAAGATCCGGGGTAGAATAGGTCTTCAGCAACCCATGCTTGCCGTAAAAGGCAGCTAACGGGATCGGGTGGTCAGGCTCGGTAACTTGGTTGATACATGTCATCGATCCCAATTGCGTGGATCGATGTTCATGCTGTAAATCACTGGATTGTCTGGTCCAGAATCGATTATTTACAGACTGCCGTCATATAGCTGGAATATTGCTGAGTGCTGCGTAAAACAACAAACCAAAACTAAATCACTCACCACTCACCGAAGGCGGACATCATATGTTGTTTGAACGACACATTGTGCAAGCCAGATGTCACCTTCTTGAAGATAGTGGCTACCCTTACAGAAACCGGCTGCTTGTTCCGACTTCCTGTAGCTGAGACCAAATCCTGGCTCACAAAGCTCCACAATCGGTAATATTCTCCATCGTAAACACGCATTCGTAAAGAAAGTTATCCCTCTTCAACATTTCGAAAGTGAGACTTGGCTCCTGTGAAAAGTTCAAATGTGAAAACATATTACACGAAAGAACACAGAACAAATTACCCATAGAATAAAGTATTATATTTAATGACAGAAGTTCAAACAATACTCAGAAAATAAATTCAATTACATGTACCATTTTTTCAAAAACAAACAATGTTAATATACATGTAATTATAGATCCACAGCAAGTGACCATATTAGGATTAAGGTAACATGTAGATATAACATATTAGTTTCAGCCATAGCTTATAGATAAATACAAGCCTATGGTAATTGTAGTACATTATGCACACCCCAACTTGCAATAGTGAGTCATAATTCTTTTTGTTGTTTTAATTTTAGTTTAATAGATCGAGAACATATTTTTAGGCAGTAGGGGGTTATCCAACGAAGGGTAGCTCTTACCCAAATACACGGAATTTCGAATCCTGAAATGCAATGTTGCTGTAGGAAGTAGTAAAATATGAGATTATGGTTGAATAACAAATATTAAAATTCTGAAATGTCAAATTATTTATTAACGAATGACATTTTGCCCATTGTTACCTCACATATTATCCAATTTTCTCATATTGACATTAACTTTAAACTGGTTATACGGAATATGGTTCTGTCAAAAAATAACTATTTTGGAAGTCAGATCTCAGGTCTGTCTATTTGAAATAATCTTATGCAATAGTATATACATCCTTGAATCGCCTGGCAATAGTTGCGGTTCTGTTTACGTCAAACGTGCCGTTTTCGCTCGGTGACGTTTTGCTGAGGTGCCGTTTTAGCCCTAACCCGTGGAACTGCAGTTAATCATTTCACAAGTGTTAATACTTCCAGCCGAAGTTTGAGTTAATTGTTGTCTTTGCTGGCGTATTAAACTGTTGGCTCACCCGATGAGCTACAGAGCTGTGGCACTATTTGTCTATTCTCATATGGATTGGATCAGATATGTATTTGGCATCAGCAACATTCGATATCCGATCAAATTGTTCATGTTAAACAACGGCGAAAGTGCCTTCAGGCGTTCCCTCTCTACTTGTTGGAGATGAGTAACGAATTAACATTGATCAAGCAATTGATCCACGTTTAACGCAATTCCAAAGTAACAATGCATGACAAAGCATGAATTTGGACTTTTGTTACCTTTGCGCTTCAGATCAAGCCACTAAATTCTCTCATATGTCATACGAATTTGGACCTGCTTTACCTCTGCGCTTGTCCTTACTCTACAACTTCATCTCTTCAGAAACTACCGGACCGATGAAGCTTTTTCCCAATAATAATTACAGGTGATAAAAATACGTATGGCCATTATTCTGGCGTATGGCTATTCTTTTTCAAAATGTACTTACATTTTCTCAAAAAACATTTTGACATCTTCTCTGCAGTTGCCAAAATGAGGACGCTGAACTTAGGCATTTTGTGTTTATTCTTGTAAAGTCAATATTGTGTTCAAGAAGGTATGTTAGCCTCAGAGTTGAAGGTTTATGCAAACAAAATATAGCTGTTGTTTTGAAACGATGTTATACAATAGTCATTTGTTCCATATTTGTTAATGCATTAATCCTCAATATCTTTACAGGAATTATTTGAATAACAATGTTGACAGCAGTTACGTTTCGGTCTTTTCGGACATGTTAAACTGATAGCTACATAATCAGGCGAGCTACAGTGCCATGGCACTATTTTCGATACGTATATGGATCAGTTCTCAGTACCAAGAGCGCAGCTCAAACGTTCGATATCAGATAAAAGTGTACATGTTTTCACTGACTAAATCAACTTTCTCAAAACTTAAGAAATTGAGTTTCATCGTACTTTGGACTTCCAAATGTTTTGTTTTTTTGGTTTTGTGTCTTGTTTAACGCCTCACTCAGCAATATTCAAGCTACATGTCGGCGGTCTGTAAATAATCGAGTCTGGGCCAGAAAAATCAAGCGATATAATGAGCATCAATCCACGCAATTGGGATACGATGACATGCATCAACCAAGTCAGCGAGCCTGACCACCCGCTCCGTTAGTCGCCTCTTAAGACAAGCATAGTCGCCTTTTACGGCAAGCATGGGTTGCTATTCTGCCCCGGATCTTCACGGGTACCTCCGAAAGTACCTCAATCCAATAAATATTAATGCATTGAATAGTATTGGTTAGGTTTTATTACATGTTGTTTATTCTCGACAGAAACTGCTCTTTTTCTGTTATCGTGTTAAAACACATTTTGAACGCACAAGATAGTTTACAAACCTCCAATATACTATTCTCTTGTTGATAATTATAATTATGTTTGTTTCATCAACCAAACATGTATTTATTTGGGTTAGCCAACCAAATTGAATATTTATAATAAAAAGATATTTTATGAATAATTGAAAATTGTTTCCTTTGTATGTCTTAACGTAAAAGTGAAACAGATAGTACAATATGAGAGTTCGGATAAGCAAGGAACGATTGTATAGACGTCGCTATGTAAGTGCAATAATCTTGGACGCGACCTTAAACCCCATTTCACCTCACCTCACCTCTGATTGTATAGTGTAATATCTGTGCAAGGCGAGTTTTTGTACCAAATGCTGAAATAATGCCGATGCGACGTTAAAGTTCAACTCACTCTCTCACTTTTGTACCAAATGTTAAAAACATTTCTCAGAGCTACTGATTTGTTTTAGAAGTTTGTTAATTTATTTTTTTTTATTTATTTATTTATTTATTTATTTTTTTTTGGGGGGGGGGTTCCATCGAAATGGTATCTTATGAAAGTTTTCAAAACTAACCATGTAACATGAAAACCATAAACAAGTATATTTTCTATGAATGAGTGAGTATGGTTTTACGCCGCTTTTAGCAATATTCCAGCAATATCACGGCGGGGGACACCAGGAATGGGCTTCACACATTGTACCCATGTCGAGAATCGAACCCGGGTCTTCGGCGTGACGAGCGAACGCTTTAACTACTAGGCTACCCGACCGCCCCTTATTTTCTATGAAAACAAGGATTTAAAAACATCTATAACCTTGATGTTTTAACCTTGACAAAGGTTGCTACAAGGAGTTACCCATCTGTTTATCATTGATTACTGTTTTGTATGCTGATGAGAGTTACCTTAAAAACAAACAAAAATGTCCTGTTTGATTTTAGGTCAACTGGAATATGTCTGTAAGAAAAAATCATATTGTTTTTTTCTGGTCACTTGATAATGACACTTAATCAACTGAAATGACAGATGACTTTTGACATCTTTAATGCTAAACGAGTTTGTTGTCTTTAAAAATGACCGTTAAAAACTGCCTCAAGAAAGTTACTGTACTTGTATATACATCGACTTCAAAGTGCAAGGCGTCTAATGACCGTCAATATCAACACAGCGGCAGGTTTCCATACCGTTATGTCACAGAATGTGGGTTATATACTGAGGGGCAATAGAAACTATACATCTCAGTTAACTTATCATATCTTTGATTTCAATTGAAAATATCTTATAAGCGATATTAAATACCCAAAAATGAATTTTAACTGGCGCTTAGTCACCACTCAAAGAATACTTCTACGTGGTTATATTTTTAAAATATAATTTGGTTTCATTCTTAAAAAATCGCATACTATACAACCGATGGTGATTATTATCGTATCTTCGAAAATCAGTAAATTTGCTTTTTTCGGCACAAAGTTGCAACATTTCAAACATGGTAGGGCTAATGTGGTTGTTTTTTTCATTTTTTACCCCAGTTTTCACTGAACCAATTATTTTTTTTAAACAAATGACCCAGCCACAGATTATTTTTCACAACCTTTTTCAGGAATGAGTGACGGATAACATAATCAAACTTACACAGTTCTTTCAATTTTCAATTACATAAAGAACCACCTCGGTATACTTTCATTGGCCCCTCATTTGTATGGTGCATTATGATATAGGTGCTCCCTGTAAATGGCAACATAAATGCATTTATCCCGTCACAAAATTCCTTTTTGTTGCCACCGTCAATTTAGTCACTGAGTCAGGTTAATATAGTGTGCATTCCCTTGGATATATATACACATTACTATTGTATCGTGATTCATAAACACACGATTCTGAAATAGTCGGAATCGTAATTTCTTATGATTGTTATGGCAAGTTGTAATCCTACCATCTACCCAGCAAGTTGTAATCTTACCATCTACCCAGCAAGTTGTGCTCTTACCATCTACCCAGCAAGTTGTGCTCCTACCATCTACCCAGCAAGTTGTAATCTTACCATCTACCAAACAAGTTGTGCTCCTACCATCTACCCAGTAAGTTGTGCTCTTACCATCTACCCAACAAGTTGTGCTCTACCCACTACCCAGCAAGTTGTGCTCCTACCATCTACCCAGTAAATTGTGCTCCTACCATCTACCCAGTAAGTTTTGGTCCGACCATCTACCCAGCAAGTTGTACGCTTACCATCTACCCAGCAAGTTATACTCCTACCATCTACCCAGCAAGTTGTAATACTACCATCTACCAAGCACGTTATACCCTTACATCTACCCAGCAAGTTATACTCTTACCATCTACCCAGCATGTTGTGCTCCTACCATCTACCCAACAAGTTGTGCACCTACCATCTACCCAGCAAGTTGTGCTCCTACCATCTACCCAGCAAGTTGTGCTCCGACCATCTACCCAGCAAGTTGTGCTCCTCCAAACTACCAAGCAAGTTGTGCTCCTACCATCTACCCAGTAAGTTGTGCTCCTACCATCTACCCAGCAAGTTGTGCTCTTATCATCTACCCAGCAAGTTGTGCTCCTACCATCTACCCAGCAAGTTGTGCTCCTACCATCTACTCAGTAAGTTGTGCTCCTACCATCTACCCAGTGAGTTGTGCTCCTACCATCTACCCAGTAAGTTGTGCTCCTACCATCTACCCAGCAAGTTGTGCTCTTACCATCTGCCCAGCAAGCTGTGCTCCTACCATCTACCCAGCAAGTTGTGCTCCTACCATCTACCCAGTAAGTTGTGCTCCTACCATCTACCCAGTGAGTTGTGCTCCTACCATCTACCCAGTAAGTTGTGCTCCTACCATCTACCCAGTAAGTTATACTCCTACCATCTACCCAGTAAGTTGTGCTCCTACTATCTACCCAGCAGGTTGTGCTCCTACCATCTACCCAGCAAGTTGTGCTTCTACCATCTACCCAACAAGTTGTGCTCCTACCATCTACCCAGCAAGTTATACTCCTACCATCTACCCAGCAAGTTATACTCCTACCATCTACCCAGTAAGTTGTGCTCCTACAATCTACCCAGCAAGTTGTGCTCCTACCATCTACCCAGCAAGTTGTGCTCCAACCATCTACCCAGCAAGTTGTGCTCCTACCATCTACCAAGCAAGTTGTGCTCCTACCATCTACCAAGCAAGTTGTGCTCCTACCATTTACCCAGCTAGTTATACTCTTACCATCTACCCAACAAGTTGTGCTCCTACCATCTACCCAGCAAGTTGTGCTCCTACCATCTACCCAGCAAGTTGTGCTCCTACCATCTACCCAGTAAGTTGTGCTCTTACCATCTTCCCAACAAGTTGTGCTCCTACCATCTACCCAGCAAGTTGTGCTCCTACCATCTACCCAGCAAGTTGTGCATCCCAAAAGGTCCCTTCACCATGTATCCAGCAGGTTCTCTCAACTGCAGACCCCAATAAAATACTTTTATTTACTAAAACGTTAAAAGTGCGTGTTGATTTAAGTAGTAAAGATCACTTCCCTCCGGGGTAGAATAGCAACCCATGCTTGTCGAAAGATGTGACTAAGAATGGCCGTTAGAGGCAAAATAGCGGTGACAATTATATGAATGGATAACTGAATATCCAGGTGTTTGCGGAAGGGTAGGCATGTCCTTCTCGAAGACAAGTGTGGAAACATTTAGGTCGGCGAGGGAAAAATACTGAGGTCTTTATTTGTGAATTGCGTCCGAAAGTGAAATTTGCCTAAGTACATGTAATTTTTACCTTAAAACATCTTGTGTTGTTGGTTAACCAAAACATTCCATTTTAAATGTTAATTGGGGTCAAAAGATTCAGAATAATACTTTTTGCACTGTTCATGGTTGAACAGCAGCTTCAGCATATTTCCTTCCTGCTTATGACACTACTCGGCTCTAATCACTCGTTTGTACTGTGTGGATGTTTCAAGAAGGATCATTGTTCGAAACAGAAATAACAGTTTAAAACATATTTTTATTTAAAATGTGATTTTTATTTAAATTGTGAAATAATAGAGAGAAAAAAACACTTTAAAGTTTTTATTTATAATAGGCGCGTCAGGAAAAAAACAGTGGTTTCATTTTAAGTTTACTAAAGTTTACATCGTCGGGCCCGTAGACAAGCGTAGCAAGCTTAACGCTACGATGATCGGATGTATGGGACTTACGTTGTGTTAGCGCTACATCGAGCTGTTGATCAGGTCCCAGGTGATGAATAACCCGTCTTAAGAATAACAGGTCAAAAGGAGTTGCCAACTCAAAATAAACCAACAAATCGTGTATTGTATATTGAGACGGTCCCTTATTAGGTCAATTGACTTTTCATAGGGAATCAGCTTATGGAATAACTGTCATTGACGTATTAACCTGTATAGTTCCGTAAGAAGCTTTGTCGTCGTTTCCCCCGCTATTAAAGACAGGAGAAGTAGGGTTGTGTTCTCAGCATCTGTGCTGCTTGTTCTCGGACTATGATGCCCTCGCCGCGAGCACCTGTCGGCAAAATGTACGTATGTCCATATCTTTGTGTTGTGCTTGTTCCTGTTCTGCTTGATGCAACACAGAGTTAGCGAGATTCAACGCCGTTTTCACCAGGGAGTATTTCAGTTATATGACGGCGTCAGTCGTATGTCGTAAAGGATTACACTGAAACTGGCGAGCACGGTAGAGTGAGTGAGTGAGTTGGGTTCAACGCCGCTTTTACCAGTATTTCAGTTATATCGTGGCGTCAGCTTGGTTTGGGAGGAAAGTGCGAAGTGATGCAGGTTTTAGACATTTACCGGCTTCTTGAAACCCATGAATTCTCGGGTATGGTGCTGACAGGCCTAGAAAAATAATCGGGGTAGAACTCTCACAGCAAAACATGGTGTAGCGATAGTTGTTCCACAATACTACATCTTGTCCAAGCACTTGACTGCACAACATGACAATATAGCACACATCCGTTTATTAATATGTATTTGTTTGCCAACGTTTATCAGTGTATCTCTGTTTATCAAATTTATTTTTCTGTTATCAATGTTTATCAATGTTGATCTGTTTATCAGTGTATAACTGTTTATCAATGTGTTTTTCTTTATCAGTGCGTATCTGTTTATCAATGTGTAGCTGTTAATCAATGTTTATCCGTTTATCAGTGTGTATATGCTTATCAGTGTTTTTCTGTCATCAAGTGTGTATCTGTTTGTCAGTGTGTGTATGTTTTACAATGTTTATCAGTTTATCAGTGTGTATCTGTTAATCAATGTTTATCAGTTTATCAGTGTGTATATGTTTATCAGTGTTTATCTATCATTACGTGTGTATCTGTTTGTCATTGTGTACCTGTTTATCGGTGTGTATCTGTTTATCAGTGTGTGTCTGTTTTACAATGTTTATCGGTTTATCAGTGTGTATCTGCATATCAATGTGTATCTGTTTATCAGTGTGTATATGCTTATCAGTGTTTATCTATCATTACGTGTGTATCTGTTTGTCATTGTGTACCTGTTTATCGGTGCGCTCTGTTTATCAGTGTGTGTCTGTTTTACAATGTTTATCGGTTTATCAGTGTGTATATAGTTATCAGTGTTTATCTATCATCAAGTGTGTATCTGTTTGTCAGTGTGTACCTGTTTATCGGTTATATATGTTTATCAGTGTGCGTCTGTCTTACAATGTTTATCGGTTTATCAATGTGTATTTGTTTATCATTGTTTTTCTGTTTATCTGTGTTTGTCCGAGGTAGTGAAACAGATAGAAGTTCTGATTATTAAAAAGAAGATCCAGGCACAGACATTTGAAATGTCGGTCGCCTTTGGATAACATTGAAATTGACAGAAATTTAAAGTTGGACTGTACTGTGCTTTCAATGGATATTAAATACGCAGAAATAGTTTTTCGCAGTTATTCACCTGGACCGCGCCCCGTCGCCCTCACCGCATAGAAAGTAAGAAATGTTATCAGTACCGGTGGTATAAAATCACAAACAATCGTGTTTGAATGATTGATATTCACCCCACGCCGTCACATGATACAGCGAATGAAGCGTACCGTATTTCCCGTTAGCAACACAACTCATGTGTTCAGGACCACGTTCCTCAAAGCGATCTTAGCACTAAGGTAATCGTAAGTCCTATACTTTAACATAGGCTTAAGATCATCGCCGCGCTAAGACCGCTTTGAGGAACGGGGCCAGGCCGACTAAACGGAAAAACTTAGGTGTATTCAGTAACATACAAATGTGTATGCTATTTGTCTACTCTGCACACTAAAATATCGACTGGCAGGGCTATGAGTATATTAAGCTCACAAATACTATTCACTTGTTTGAGTCGGAGTATTCTCAAAACGACGGTGCGCAATCCAGAAAATCGTCGTTTTCTGAATATACCATGACTTCTCGCTTTGGTCGACTATGGCCAGGAGAATGTTTCGGGAGGAAAACAACACATTTTGTTGCAGGGGGCACGGGTGGCCCAGTCGTCTAAGGCGCCGCGATTCGCTGTGCAGAGTTGCGTCCCTTGGGCACGCCAGAAACCTATGATTGTGGGTTCGAATCCCGGTTCGCCCCAATTATGTTTCTAGGTTTGTCAGCACCATACCCGTGCTCGTGGGTTTCACCTAAGTGGTAAACGTCTAAAAACCTGCATCACTTGGGGCTTTCCTCCCACATTAAGCTGACACGCCGCGATATGACTGGAATACTGTTAAAAGCGGCGTTAAGCCAAACTCACTCACTCACTCATTTTGTTGCACGAAAGTTCATTGATATGCTTTGCACTTAAGTGAGCAATTAGGAACATCAATAATCGAATTTAAAAAGCATATTAGTCGCTTTATGGCTGAAATAATGGCGATGAGACGTTAAATTTTAACTCACTCACTCACTCACTCATATTATACCATAGTTACTAACATTAGCTTAATATTTGGTTTAGTCTTGTTCCTTATCCTAAACAGTTACGTTTTAAAAAAACAAAATAGTTTTATTCTTATTTTTAGCGTCAGATTATTTGAGTAATTACGATACGCACTGGTCCAGACGGGTGGCTTTCTCTGCACGTGGGTTTGCAAATCTACCATCATGTAGATTGCGACACGATTGTGTTCAAGTTTATCAACCTAATCAATAGTATATATTTCTCTCCTAACTAACCACTACGGCGGCCTGTTGACATTGGAACCATTCTCAATCTAGATTATCAGCAGATTAACCTTTGTTATGGTGACAACATTTATCATTTGACCTCACATTTAACGTTTAGAGTTTTCAGCTTGATCGGGGCAGAATATGTCGCCTTCTGGCCCAAACTATGAATTTGAATCAGATACATTTGTGGGCTCTGCGGTTATTGGTGGTATAAGAATTAACGTTTGACGACATGGAGTCTATTTATTCGACCCGTGTTGGATGAAGGTGTATCTGTTTTGTGGAATAAGGGGTTGATATTGAAGGTAAGTTCAAAAACAAGAATTACGCACAATACGAACTGACATTTATTGTTTCATGACTATCAAAATAACTTCATATACAAAGGAGTGTCACCAAAGTTGCTGTTATCATGATAGGCATACGGACATGTTAACATACTTTCATTGAATACGAATTGTAAACGGGGTGTGTTTGATAAGGTACATTTTACCATCATTCAATATTCTCGAAATGGTAGTCTTTAATATGGGGGGCGGTCGGGAAGCCTAGTGGTTAAAGCGTTCGCTCGTCACGCCGAAGACCCGGGTTCGATTGCCGACATGGGTACAATGTGTGAAGCCCATTTCTGGTGTCCCCCGCTGTGATATTGCTGGAATATTGCTAAAAGCGGCGTAAAACCATACTCACTCACTCACTCACTTTAATATGGCATGAATTGGTGACAACGATCACCTTTCACGAACACCTGGTATCATTACTATTTGGTAGTGATTGATTAACACGTGCTCATGATATGGTCGGAATCGCAAAATCAATGTGTTTCGTGCAGGGTGAGATTTTCTGAAAATAATGACTCCTGGTTCGCCCCGATTATGTTTCTAGGTCTGTCACCACCATACCCGTGCTCGTGGGTTTCACTGAAGTGGTAAACTTTTAAGACCTACATCATTTCGGGCTTTCCTCCCACATGAAATGTGCATTTGATCAAAACATTACAAACGTTAATATTAAAATCTTACGAGGCTGGAAACACGTCCAAAACACAGCTATGATAGCCGTATCAAATACATCACATGACAAACATGGTGTACTGGTTACCTATCTGAACGGGGCGACAAACATGGTGTACTGGTTACCTATCTGAACGGGGCGACAAACATGGTGTACTGGTTACCTATCTGAACGGGGAGACAAACATGGTGTACTGGTTACCTATCTGAACGGGGCGACAAACATGGTGTACTGGTTACCTATCTGAACGGGGAGACAAACATGGTGTACTGGGGACCTATCTGAACGGGGAGACAAACATGGTGTACTGGGGACCTATCTGTACGGCGAGACAAACATGGTGTACTGGTTACCTATCTGAACGGGGCGACAAACATGGTGTACTGGGGACCTATCTGAACGGGGAGACAAACATGGTGTACTGGTTACCTATCTGAACGGGGAGACAAACATGGTGTACTGGTTACCTATCTGAACGGGGAGACAAACATGGTGTACTGGGGACCTATCTGAACGGGGAGACAAACATGGTGTACTGGGGACCTATCTGTACGGCGAGACAAACATGGTGTACTGGTTACCTATCTGAACGGGGCGACAAACATGGTGTACTGGGGACCTATCTGAACGGGGAGACAAACATGGTGTACTGGTTACCTATCTGAACGGGGAGACAAACATGGTGTACTGGTTACCTATCTGAACGGGGCGACAAACATGGTGTACTGGTTACCTATCTGAACGGGGAGACAAACATGGTGTACTGGGGACCTATCTGAACGGGGAGACAAACATGGTGTACTGGGGACCTATCTGTACGGCGAGACAAACATGGTGTACTGGTTACCTATCTGAACGGGGCGACAAACATGGTGTACTGGGGACCTATCTGAACGGGGAGACAAACATGGTGTACTGGTTACCTATCTGAACGGGGAGACAAACATGGTGTACTGGTTACCTATCTGAACGGGGCGACAAACATGGTGTACTGGTTACCTATCTGAACGGGGAGACAAACATGGTGTACTGGGGACCTATCTGAACGGGGAGACAAACATGGTGTACTGGGGACCTATCTGTACGGCGAGACAAACATGGTGTACTGGTTACCTATCTGAACGGGGCGACAAACATGGTGTACTGGGGACCTATCTGAACGGGGAGACAAACATGGTGTACTGGTTACCTATCTGAACGGGGAGACAAACATGGTGTACTGGTTACCTATCTGAACGGGGCGACAAACATGGTGTACTGGTTACCTATCTGAACGGGGAGACAAACATGGTGTACTGGGGACCTATCTGAACGGGGAGACAAACATGGTGTACTGGGGACCTATCTGTACGGCGAGACAAACATGGTGTACTGGTTACCTATCTGAACGGGGCGACAAACATGGTGTACTGGGGACCTATCTGAACGGGGAGACAAACATGGTGTACTGGTTACCTATCTGAACGGGGCGACAAACATGGTGTACTGGTTACCTATCTGAACGGGGAGACAAACATGGTGTACTGGTTACCTATCTGAACGGGGAGACGAACATGGTGTACTGGTTACCTATCTGAACGGGGAGACAAACATGGTGTACTGGTTACCTATCTGAACGGGGAGGCAAATATGATGTACTGGTTACCTATCTGAACGGGGAGACAAACATGGTGTACTGGTTACCTATCTGAACGAGGAGACAAACATGGTGTACTGGTTACCTATCTGAACGGGGAGACAAACATGGTGTATTGGTTACCTATCTGAACGGGGAGACAAACATGGTGTACTGGTTACCTATCTGAACGGGGAGACAAACATGGTGTACTGGTTACCTATCTGAACGGGGAGACAAACATGATGTACTGGGGACCTATCTGAACAGGGAGACAAATATGTTGTACTGGTTACCTATCTGAATGGGGCGACAAACATGGTGTACTGGGGACCTATCTGAACTGGGAGACAAACATGGTGTACTGGGGACCTATCTGAACGGGGAGACAAACATGGTGTACTGGTTACCTATCTGAACGGGGAGACAAACATGATGTACTGGTTACCTATCTGAACGGGGAGACAAACATGGTGTACTGGTTACCTATCTGAACGGGGATACAAACAGGGTGTACTGGTTACCTATCTGAACGGGGAGACAAACATGGTGTACTGGTTACCTATCTGAACGGGGAGACAAACATGGTGTACTGGGCACCTATCTGAACGGGGAGACAAACATGGTGTACTGGTTACCTATCTGAACGGGGAGACAAACATGGTGTACTGGGGACCTATCTGAACGAGGAGACAAACATGGTGTACTGGTTACCTATCTGAATGGGGCGACAAACATGGTGTACTGGGGACCTATCTGAACGGGGAGACAAACATGGTGTACTGGTTACCTATCTGAACGGGGAGACAAACATGGTGTACTGGGGACCTATCTGAACGGGGAGACAAACAGGGTGTACTGGTTACCTATCTGAACGGGGAGATAAACAGGGTGTACTGGTTACCTATCTGAACGGGGAGACAAACATGGTGTACTGGGCACCTATCTGAACGGGGAGACAAACATGGTGTACTGGTTACCTATCTGAACGGGGAGACAAACATGGTGTATTGGTTACCTATCTGAACGGGGAGACAAACATGGTGTACTGGGCACCTATCTGAACGGGGAGACAAACATGGTGTACTGGTTACCTATCTGAACGGGGAGACAAACATGGTGTACTGGTTACCTATCTGAACGGGGAGACAAACATGGTGCACTGGTTACCTATCTGAACGGGGAGACAAACATGGTGTACTGGTTACCTATCTGAACGGGGAGACAAACATGATGTACTGGTTACCTATCTGAACGGGGAGACAAACATGGTGTACTGGTTACCTAACTGAACGGGGAGGCAAACATGGTGTACTGGGGACCTATCTGAACGGGGAGACAAACATGGTGTACTGGTTACCTATCTGAACGGGGCGACAAACATGGTGTACTGGTTACCTATCTGAATGGGGCGACAAACATGGTGTACTGGGGACCTATCTGAACTGGGAGACAAACATGGTGTACTGGTTACCTATCTGAACGGGGAGACAAACATGGTGTACTGCGGACCTATCTGAACGGGGAGACAAACAGGGTGTACTGCGGACCTATCTGAACGGGGAGACAAACATGGTGTACTGGTTACCTATCTGAACGGGGAGACAAACATGGTGTACTGGGCACCTATCTGAACGGGGAGACAAACATGGTGTACTGGTTACCTATCTGAACGGGGAGACAAACATGGTGTACTGGTTACCTATCTGAACGGGGAGACAAACATGGTGTACTGGTTACCTATCTGAACGGGGAGACAAACATGGTGTACTGGGCACCTATCTGAACGGGGAGACAAACATGGTGTACTGGTTACCTATCTGAACGGGGAGACAAACATGGTGTACTGGGGACCTATCTGAACGGGGAGACAAACATGGTGTACTGGTTACCTATCTGAACGGGGAGACAAACATGGTGTACTGGTTACCTATCTGAATGGGGAGACAAACATGGTGTACTGGTTACCTATCTGAATGGGGAGACACACATGGTGTACTGGGGACCTATCTGAACGGGGAGACAAACATGGTGTACTGGTTACCTATCTGAACGGGGAGACAAACATGGTGTACTGGGGACCTATCTGAACGGGGAGACAAAGATGGTGTACTGGGGACCTATCTGAACGGGGAGACAAAGATGGTGTACTGGGGACCTATCTGAACGGGGAGACAAAGATGGTGTACTGGGGACCTATCTGAACGGGGAGACAAACATGGTGTACTTGTTACCTATCTGAACGGGGAGACAAACATGGTGTACTGGTTACCTATCTGAACGGGGAGACAAACATGGTGTACTGGGGACCTATCTGAACGGGGAGACAAACATGGTGTACTGGGGACCTATCTGAACGGGGATACAAACATGGTGTACTGGTTACCTATCTGAACGGGGAGGCAAACATGGTGTACTGGTTACCTATCTGAACGGGGAGACAAACATGGTGTACTGGGGACCTATCTGAACGAGGAGACAAACATGGTGTACTGGTACCTATCTGAACGGGGAGACAAATAGGGTGTACTGGTTACCTATCTGAACGGGGAGACAAATATGGTGTACTGGTTACCTATCTGAACGGGGAGACAAACATGGTGTACTGGGGACCTATCTGAACGGGGAGACAAACATGGTGTACTGGTTACCTATCTGAACGGGGAGACAAACATGGTGTACTGGTTACCTATCTGAACGGGGAGAGAAACATGGTGTACTGGTTACCTATCTGAACGGGGAGACAAACATGGTGTACTGGGGACCTATCTGAACGGGGAGACAAACATGGTGTACTGGTTACCTATCTGAACGGGGAGACAAACATGGTGTACTGGGGACCTATCTGAACGGGGAGACAAACATGGTGTACTGGTTACCTATCTGAACGGGGAGGCAAATATGGTGTACTGGGGACCCATCTGAACGAGGAGACAAACATGGTGTACTGGGGACCTATCTGAACGGGGAGACAAACATGGTGTACTGGTTACCTATCTGAACGGGGAGGCAAATATGGTGTACTGGTTACCTATCTGAACGAGGAGACAAACATGGTGTACTGGTTACCTATCTGAACGGGGAGACAAACATGGTGTACTGGGGACCTATCTGAACGAGGAGACAAACATGGTGTATTGGTTACCTATCTGAATGGGGAGACAAACATGGTGTACTGGGGACCTATCTGAACGGGGAGACAAACATGGTGTATTGGTTACCTATCTGAATGGGGAGACAAACATGGTGTACTGGGGACCTATCTGAATGGGGAGACAACCATGGTGTATTGGGGACCTATCGTGGCCAAGCATCCCATGGAAGAAAAGATATTGCGTTATTGTGTTCGATCCCGACGGGGCTTAAACATAGGGTCATGTTGATACCTTCTACCGTGGTAAGCCCAGGTGTTTGAATACACCTATGAATAAAGCATGACAGATAAATACACGTAGTAGTTTATTACGTACAATGTACGAGTGCTATTTGTAATGTTTTTCATGTCTCCTTCTGCACGTCCGTCTACGTGAGATCGTTCCGATAACACAACGCCGACAGGGCAGGTGAAAACAACACCTGTAGGTATTAATTCATCAGAGAAACGTAACGGTATATTCGGCCCGATGTTATGATGATCACGTTCTAGTCATATCGGCTCGCGGCTAGCCGTTTGTGTGTTTGTGTGTTTTTGTGTGTGTGGTTTTTTTAACTTATAAGACAGTCATATTAGGGATATTCTTACCTCATAGTACACGTCGTACCCACGTGGGAACTGAACCTCGGTCTCAGGATTGACGAACAATCGCTAAACCAGGGGGCTACGCTCCAACCCCGTCATATCATACATCTCATCTATCCGCGTAAACTACAATCCTTATCCGTGACTAATCGATCCTGTTACCCAACACAAGTGAGTGTTCACATCAATACCTATTGGAGAGTTTGTGTCTGTGTGTCGGGATCTCTGTGTGTGTGTGTGTGTGTGTGTGTGTGTGTGTGTGTGTGTGTGTGTGTGTGTGTGTGTGTGTGTGTGTGTGTGTGTGTGTGTGTGTGTGTGTCTGTCTGTCTGTCTGTCTGTCTGTCTGTGTGTCTGTCTGTCTGTGTCGATGTGTCGGTGTCTTTGTGTTGGTGTCTGTCGGTGTGTCGGTGTGTCGGTGTGTTGTCGGTTTATGTGTGTCCGTGTGTGTCGGTGCGTCACAGAAACATATAGATTCCAGGTACATGACGATCGCCTGTAAAGAAATCGAGTCCAGGCCACACAATAAAGTGTTGGATATTCTGACACCGTCTCGATACGATGAAGCGCAATCAACCAAGTCACCGTGTCGGACCACCTTTTCAATTGAATCTCTCTACTCCGTTGTCGGTAATGCTGTACATGATGGAGTCAGGGCTGGGGACACCAGGGGCGGGGGGTATGTCAAAGCATATTGAATGATCGAAGCCACTTGAAGGACAGGTAATACATTGTGACCACCCGATACTCATTTGGATCGGCTCTTAACACAGTCACGTGATACTGTATAGATCAATCAACGCATTTTAAAGAGGGTGTAGGGGGCACGGGTGGCCCAGTCGTCTAAGGCGCCGCGATTACCTGTGCAGAGTCGCGGACCTTAGGCACGCCAGAAACCTATGATTGTGGGTTCGAATCCCGATTCGCCCCGATTATGTTTCTAGGTTTGCCAACACCATACCCGTGCTCGTGGGTTTCACCGAAGTTGTAAACCTCGTGGTGGCTTTCCTCCCACATTAAGCTGACACGCCGCGATATAACTGGAAATTTGTTAAAAGCGGCGTTAAACCCAACTCACTCATTCCCCCAAAAAGGGAGTAAGTTATTGCTTTACGTCGCTGTATAAAGACCTTCTGTTAATAACAGAGAGTGGACAGACAAGGCAATGGCTGATAGCACGAACGACGACACATTCTGCCGGGTACCCTACACACGTCTGATAATAAATAGGTGGAAATAACGTAAATAATTCAATAAACCACAGAAAGGTGCAAAAACGAAACACTGTTGACATAAACACGTTAAGTTGAGTTGTTCCCTTCGGATTTCAAAATATATTTTAGATATTTATTTTAAAAACGCACTGCCTCCAGTCTACATACAGATATGCCACTTATCTTAGATCTCAGTCTATACACTTTACAAATGTACACAAATGACGTCAAACGCGGACGATCTTAGTTCACTTTTGAAGTACGCTATAGGTTATAACAGCAAAACTCAATTTCCGTAATGGATGAAACTAACATGTATGTGATATCAAATACCCCGTTATTTGCCGTACGGTCGGCACGCAATAGAGATATTCAGACTGTTTCCATTCACTTCGCAAACCCCGCGCAGTCCAGCATACGGACTCCCATCGTGACGACCCCACTAAAGTAAGACAGTATGAGATTTTTAAATTCACAAATCAGTTATGGTAATAGTTTTTAAATTTTACTTTCTAGAAATAACGTTGCCCTGTTTTGACATACATATGTATCACTGAAGGGAAATACTGACAGGCTAGTTGTACGTATATCTGAGCTTATCCCCCCTACCCATAACCCTGTTTGGTGAGGTGAGGTGAAATTGGGTTTAACGTCGCGTCCAAGATTATTGCACTTATATAGCGACGTGCATGCACGTGTATGTGTGTGTGTGGCTGCTTGTACTAGTCCGGACTGATGCCAATTTATAGTGCTAGCTCACTGAGATACCATGCCGCAGTTTAACATGAATACCCCACTCAGACACAGTATACTGACTCCGAGCCGACCAGTCCTTGTTTTAGCCCCTTAATGCCGAGCGCCAGACAGGGTAACAACAAGTACAATCTTTTAACGTCTTTTTGTATGACGCGGCCCGGGATCGAACCCTGGACCGCCCGCTCTCCGGGCGGACGCTCTACCACAAGACCACGGAGGCGGTCTAACCCTGTTGGGATTTATGGAGCTCAAGTGGTTGTAAATAAGTCTACATTTTCAAAAGGTTGTATTTCTTTCATTCGATGCTCGCTTATACGCTAGAAACCTCTCCACGGGGCTCTCTCACAACGCAGTAAAATCTGAAAGACGTATGTGAGATAGTTGAGTTTAACGTCGCTTTGAAACTTCTCAGTTACCACCAGCTTGAGTGAGTGAGTAAGTATTGTTTTACGCCGCGTTTAGCAATATTCCAGCAATATCACGGCGGGGGACACCAGAAATGGGCTTCACACATTGTACCCATGTCTGGAATCGAACCCGGGTCTTCGGCGTGTCGAGCCAACGCTTTAACCTACCACCAGCTTGATGTTGTAGGACAGCCCAAAGCGATTTAAACTGCCGGGCTAAAGAAAGTACTAGTATTCACTTGAAAATTGGATTTGACCAATAAACATCCGTTATCAGAACGATAGTAGGCTGTTTACAGTCGCCGAAACACTGCAGACTTAAGCTCCTAAACACAACTATGGTGCCCGAGTTGAATACATTATCATCGAATAACCATTTCTTGTTTGTTTCGGGGGCACGGGTGGCCCAGTCGTCTAAGGCGCCGCGATTCGCTGTGCAGAGTCGCGGACCTTAGGCACTCCAAAAACCTATGATTGTAGGTTCGAATCCCGGTTCGCCCCAATTATGTTTCTAGGTTTGTCAGCACCACAACCGAGCTCGTGGGTTTCACCGAAGTAGTAAACGTCTGAGACCTGCATCACTTGGGGCTTTCCTCCCACATTAAGCTGACACGCCGTGATATAACTGGAATACTGTTAAAAGCGGCGTTAAACCCAACTCACTCACTCTTGTCTGTTTCATTTTAGCCACCATCAAACTTGGGTGTATGTTTCTTTTGTCCGACAAATCTGTACACCTGTCTGTATATCAACAATCCATATACCCTACGCTGTCTTTAGTACCAGACCACCTGACAGTCCAGTTGTGAATTACCGTATTCGACGTAACAAGCGCCCCGCTATAATAAGCGCCCACGGTGATTTATGTTAATATATTGGCTAGTGAACAATCCCAATTAGCACCCCTTCCGATTGATCAATTTACACAAGATTTATTTATTCGCGTATAATACGCACTCGTGTGTTATATGCACCCTTAATTATGGGCAATTAAATTCTGGAAAAATATATCTGTCGTATATAAACATTTTAGCAGTCAGCATATACCACGAAATTTATGTCGTTTTCTGGGTTTTTTAACCAAAATATTATTCTAATAAGAGCCCCCTATTTCTAATTTTGAGATCGCCCTGGGCGCGTATTACGTCGAATACGGTATGTCATTCAAAACTCACTCCATTATCGGTCCTGTGACTGTGTGTTCCACACATGTTATGTTTTGTTTTGTGTTAATCTGTTCTCCGTGTTTGGTTATTCCAGGCTTCTGCCACTCCCAGGAACCATGCCCCAGGTGACCAACAGAAGTCTCCTGCGGGACAAGTACAGCTGCCCAATGGGCCAGGGCACGGTGTACTCCGCGCTCCTCGACATCAGCGCCACCACGCGGGAAAGAGCGGCGAAGGCAAACGAAGGGGAGATAAAACGGTTACAAAAATTAACACGGTTCATCGACAAGGGTTGCAGAACTGCTGAAAGCACCCAGTCTCGCGTCATAGACAGGATGTCCAAGCACTTAAAAGAACTTCAGGCTTTCAAGAAAGTCGTGCAGGATGATTACAAAATTTCGAAATTTCAGACACTCCGAAACTCTGATCCAGACCTGGTCCCAACTCGGCGTCTCACCGTAGAGACGCGGTATTATCACTCGGGGTTCGATATGAAATCTCTCAAACCAGAAATTACTCGGAAGATGAAGTTGATGGATCCTGAGAGGAAGAGGAGAAAGATGAAGCAGCAAATACTGGAAGCGAGCAGGCGAGAGACGAGCATGTTGTCCAAGACTCACCTCACGACGTCCGCCATGTTGAATAACCTCCGGGCCAGGCGTTGTCAAGTTGACCTAGATTTTGATAACCTTCCAATAATATGTAAATGAATCTGGTGTATGTTATTGCCATAAACTCGGTTTATTCGAACCCAAGGACGCAGTTCTTGGATAAGACGCCCCCAGACTCAGCTCACGACGTCAACCATGTTGAAAAACCTCCAATCTCATTAAAATGAAATCTTTGTTCTCGCTACCGCTAAACAAAGATCTGAGGACATCCCATTACGGGTCACGTCAGACCGACCTTGCGCGAACTTTGGCCGACCAATGGAATGACCAATCAGAAGGCAGCTTTCTTGTGCTTCACGACACAAATTTCAAATTGGCGACTACGCTTCGAAACATATTTTGACAAATTCTCGATTACGAATTTGAAACCTGAACAAAAAACATTCTGGAATGGCTAATAGATGGTCTAGATTGTAAGGATTCAGTTGTTAAATCCGTAACTATGGTTCGGAATACCCCATGTTAAAGTTTTCGAGATTGCATGATTAGAAATCACATTCCGACTGTCACTTTCATAATCTGGTAAGCGACGCACTGATTGGTCGGATGAAAGGTCGTTCTGACGTGCCCCCTAATTGGATGTCTTCAGATCTTTGTTTAGCGGTAGCGAAGGTCTGATTTTAATGACAAGGAATAACCTCGTGCACCGGGCCAGGGGTTGTCGAGGGGACCTAGACTTTGATAACTTTCCAATGCCATAAACTCGGTTTATACGAACCTCAGGACGCAGTTCCTGGATCAGGCGCTCTACGAACAGGCGTTTCCGTGTACAGATTGTTATCATACAGACAGGTGAACTTTGTAATATGAAGGAAGACAAAAAATCTATAGATATTAACAACTTCTTTACTTTACTTAATTAGCGACGCTTTTGTATAGATCTTTGTTCCGTTGCCACGCAAAGCTGTTTGACAACAGTATGGGGATCTATACGGAAACGTCTCTATCACAGTATAATAAAGTTGGAATCCATAAATCTTTTGTCTACTTTGTCATCTGTCAACTTCTAAGAAATGCCTATCAAACAATTCAACTTTGGGATGTATTTATACAACCAAGATGTACGTACGTTTGCATTGGGAACGTGATTATCACAATATGGTGATATTGTGTCACTCTTGATCATCGTACAGTTTGTCGATACAATATATTCATAATACATCCTAAATACCACCTGAAACTCATAATGGTAATGTTGATCAATGCAGCGAATAAATAATGTGTAGATGGCCGAAACAATGTTCATATCACATCTCGCAGACAGCGAATACAGTGTGTTTTTTTGTTGTTGTTTTTTTGTTTTGTTTTTGTTGTTATTTTTTTTTTTAAATTTAATACAGTGTTTAATTCACGGGACAGATGCCAATTACAACGTATAACAGAGAGTCGGTACCACGTTTATCTCACAGAAGGTGTCTCCTTCATTTCTTTAGCAAACAAACATCAGCTGTGTCATCTCTTTTAAACAAAAATTGACAAACCCGTTCGGCCTCGCAGTGATGTAACGTTCCCATCGCCACACCTTGGTTGTAGAGATCAGGACCTGACTGTACGTACGGCCCGTGAAGATCCAGGGTGGAATAGGTCTTCAGAAACCCATGCTTGCCGTTAATAGCGACTAATGGGATCGGGTGGTCAGGCTCGCTGACTTGGCTGAAGCATGTCATCGTATCCCAATTGCGTGGATCGATGCTCATGACGTCAGTCAATGGATTGTCTGGTCCAGAGTCGATTATTTACAGACTGACGTCATATATTGAGACTGACTGGAATATTGCTGAGAGCGACGTTAAACAAAAAATAATGAGTGAGTGAGTGAGTGAGTTGGGTTTAACGCCGCTTTTAACAGTATTCAAGTTATATCGCAGCGTGTTAGCTTAATGTGGGAGGAAAGCCCGAAATGATGCAGGTCTCAGACGTTTACCACTTCGGTGAAACCCACGATCACGCATATGGTGCTGACAAACCTAGAATCATAATCAGGGCGAATCGGGATTCGAACCAACAATCATAGGTTTCTGGAGTGCCTAAGGTCCACAACTCTGCTAAGGTAATCGCGGCGCCTCCGACGACTGGACCACCCGTGCCCCCTACACCTGTCATTCAGCGGCTTCGATCATTCAACATGCTTTGACACACACAGACACACACACACACAGACACACACACAGACAAACACACACACACACACACACACACAGACGCAACTCTGCACAGCGAATCGCGGCGCCTAAGACGACTCGGCCACCAACAAAAAATAAACAAACCACACGGCCACTGTTAGCCCTCTTCGACCTTGGATAGATGCGGTGAGGTAAAATGGGTTTTAAACGTCGCATTGAAGATAATTGCACTTATATGGATGGTGTTGTTGACTTTAACTCGGATGAAGTGACTGTCAGTATCCTTGATTCACCCATTACCGCAGACGAAATTTAATATTAAATATTAAAAAAACACGAAGGCACCTGGCGAGAAGAATTTAATTCCGGAGTTTTTTTAAACATTCCATAGATGTATTGGTACCAAATACTGAATTGTTCTTTAACATATTATTTGATTCCTCTCATTGTCCAGATATTTTGAATACCAGCATCATATTAAGATTGTTTTATAAGGGCATCACTAAAGATTCAAACAGCAGAGGCGTATCTCTTTCAAGCACTTTTAGTAAGCTGTACACATCCATACTAAGCAATAGGTTATCTTTGGGGGCTGAATCATACAAGAAAATTGTGGAGTCTCAGATTGGTTTTAGGTGATTGAGTGAGTGAGTGAGTGAGTGAGTGAGTGAGTGAGTGAGTGAGTGAGTGAGTGAGTGAGTGAGTGAGTGAGTGAATGAGTGAGTGAGTGAGTGAGTGAGTGAGTGAGTGAGTGAGTGAGCGAGTGAGTGAGTGAGTGAGTGAGTGCTGTTTGATGGTGGCTAAAATGAAACAAACAAGAGTGAGTGAGTTTGATGTAACGCCGATTTTAACAATATTCCAGTTATATCGCGGCGTGTCAGCTTAATGTGGGAGGAAAGCCAGAAGGGATGCAGGTCTCAGACGTTTACCACATCGGTGAAACCCACGAGCGCGGGTATGTGCTGACAAACCAAGAAACATAATTGGGGCGATCCGGGATTCGAACCCACAATCATAGGTTTCTGGCGTGTCCGAGAGACGCAACTCTGGACAGCAAATCGCGGCGCCTTAGACGACTGGGCCACCCGTGCCCCATTTTGTTTTGTTTTAGGAGTGAGTGAGTATGGTTTTACGCCGCTTTTAGCAATATTCCAGCAATATCACGGCGGTATCCACCAGGCTACCCGACCGCCGCAATCGATGACTGAGGTCGCTTCGTTCTCAAGCCAAAATGGCGGCTTACTTTGACAGCGGAACAAGGAATTCTTCACTGGATTAACGAGAAAATGAGCAAAGGTAGCTAACATCCCATCATCCTCAGTCTGCTCCACATCTTCAAAGTAGTCATAAATTTCATCAGCTCGTCATCGAGCCTCTTCTTTTACGTTCTTCATTACGCGGGTGGTCAGGCTCGCTGACATGGTTGATGCATGTCATCGTATCCCAATTACGTGGATAGATGCTCATGATGTAAATCACTGGAGTGTCTGGTCCATACTCGATTATTTACAAACCGCCGTCATATAGCCTGAAGATTGCTGAGTGCGGCGTAAACAACAAACAAACGTCAAGGCAACCAAGCGGTAGTTGTGCCGACATTTTGGAAGAGTGCGCAAGCGCTTCGAACTGTTGCAGACCCCGGGTTGAGCGATGAATTTGCTTTCTCTAAGCAATTCGTGGCTTGCAACGCGCCCCTGATATCGCTTGATCTCACTCAAGCGATATCTCCCGTGGGAACCAGTTTAGGATGATAAAGTCTCTTATTCAATGCGTTCTGTCAAGAAGTAGTATAAACTGTATGGAATATTTCGTTTTGTTGATTTTAGAAAATCATCAGATCTTGTCAATGGCTCAATTATGGTTTATGTTAAAACGTAAGGACATTTCCCCCGTAATGTTGAATGCACACAAATCCAACGTCGTGTTAGAGACAATAATTGACTCAGATTTATTCAACTGCCCACTTGTCCTAAGGCAAGGATGTGTGCTTAGCCCATTACTATTTTCACTTTTTATTGATAAATAGCCTACGAAGTTGAGTCGTCATGTGCACCTGGTATACAATTACATCCTGATAGAGTACTACTGTTTCTCCTATTATTCGTCGATGATATTGTACTTTTTGCCGTCGCTGTTTATGGACCGCAGAAGCGTATCACTACACCAGATCCTTTAAGTTAAGACTAGTGGTAGAGCGTCAGCCCGGAGAGCGGAAAATCCGGGGTTCGATCCCCGGCCGCGTCATACCAAAAGACGTTAAAAGATTGTACTTGTTGTGACCCTGTCTGGCGCTCGGCATTAAGGGGCTAAAACAAGGACTGGTCGGCTCGGAGTCGGAGTGGGATATTCATGTTAAACTGCGGCATGGTATCTCAGAGCAATAATCTTGGGCGCGACGTTAAACCCCATTTCACCTCACCTTTAAGGTAAAAACATTATTTATCTGTAAATCTAGATAAAACTAAAATTGTTGCATTAAAAAATGGTGGCGTGTTATCAAAGCATGAAAAATGGTATTTCAATTACGTACAACTTGAATGTGTCACGTTTGATAAATATCTTGGGGGGAGGGGTTATTTTCAAGATCACCGTCATGGACTCCTCACGTGAGGAATGCTGCCATACAAGTAAAAACATACTTTCTGGTGTTGTTAAATCTAAACACATATTCAAGTCATATCCACAGGTGTTATTTCTAAAAAGATTTCATATTAAAATTAGCCCAATTTTATTGTCAGGTTCGGAAACTGGAGGCGTTGAAAACCGTAAAGAAGTTGAAACTGTTCATATGTTTGCATGCAAGTGCTTTTTGTGTATCAATGAATAATCCACAAACCATATGCATGAAGTTAGAGGTGAGTGTGGAAAGTACCAAGTGTATTCACTTGTAAGAGGGCTATCAAATACTGGTGCAACATTAGTAATATGCCGGGATCGGTAGGTCAGGCTCGCTGACTTGGCTGATGCATGTCATCGTATCCCAACTGCGTGGATCGATGCTCATGATATCAATCTTACAGACAGACTTACCTCCCTTGACATACGGGTGTGTTTCAAATTCAGAGAGGAATCTAATTTGAAAAAAATTAACTTTGTGGTGTAGATATACATCAAGAAGAACATCCAGCACTATGGGAATATCTGTAGAAGCATGGAGAGCTCGGATCGGCATGTTTGTGCACCCTAGAGGTCACAGGCAAGTAGAACAGATTTTACCCTACACTCCTGTGTCAGACTGGACGGGGGGCACAATAATGGCGTACAGGATCGATCACTGCATCATCTATGGAATATGCGATGTCTACATTGGATTTTGTGCCGCCAACGTGTTTCAAAGGTGAGATATGTATGAATGTACAGGACAAGGCAACCTTGTTTACAGAACTATAACTGGACAGTATCCACGAAGTTAGGAGAAACCCGTTTGTTTCACTGCTACTGGTTGCCGGTGACATAGAATCGAACCCAGGACCTACTTGTGGGGACTTCGCAGGATTAGAATCAGCCATTATAAATCAGATTAAGGAATCTGAAGACAGACTATCAAGAGACATACGATCGTTAAGAGAAGAAGTTCATTCGATCAAGGCAGAGGTATGCGAACTGAGAACAGAAGTCAGCGTGAATAGAGAAGAACAGGCTATTCTCAGACTAGATGTTGACGAAGCATCCGACAAAGTAGATGAACTGTATTACTGGTCTGAGTCTAGAGTAGAACATCAGGAAAGACAGAGCAGACGAAATAATTTGATTGTATATGGGGTACCAGAGGGAAGAGAAGAATCTTATAAAGTGTGCAAGGAAAAGATACTGGACATTTTTAATAGAGCCAGAAATAAGAATCCTACATATGAGGAACTTGCTGATAGAGACATAGAACGTGCACACAGGATATCCAGCAAAACAACAAATAAACCCCGCCCTCTGATAGTGAAAATGGCACACTGGGATGATAAAATCCAAACACTTGGATTCAGGGATACCCTGTGAGGAATGGGATATGGTGTGGCTAATGACCTAACATATTTCCAGCGACAAGAGCTAGGCAGTTTACGACATGATAACCCAGATAAGAGGGGGTTTTTTATAAAGGAGGCAAACTTGTCGAGGATGTGAAGAAGGATAGTGAGATGAGAGATAGCCAAGAGACACCAGAGAGAACTACAACACACGGACGGGAGAGAAGGGATAGCCAGAACATCAGAACATCACCCTCACAAGGACATAGACGGGGAGGTTCACACACAGGACCACGACTTCTGAATTCTCGCTCTGAGGCCTGGGACAGGAGAGCAACCCACTAGGGGTGCGACGAGACCGAGCGTGATTGTAGGACGCCTCATGTAGATACGACAGATGATGTCGATTATTGTAAATTTGAGAATAGAACATTTGTTTTCTGGAATGTATCAGGACTTAATTCTAAATTAACTGATCAGGACTTTACCGATTATTTAAACTCATTTGACTTCATCGGCATAACAGAAACATGGATGAAAGATATAGACATAAGTTTGATATTTCCAGGATTCAAGCTATGGATCAAACAAGCTGAAAAGGTTTCCAGCTTTGGTAGACTTTCTGGTGGTATTGTCATATTAGTTAGACCACAACTTGTTAAATATGTAAAATGGTCTAAAGTTTACGACAGTGACATCTTCATGCTGTTAGATAAAACCGAATTTGGCTTTAAAAAGGATTTGCTATATGCATGTGTTTATGTTCACCCTGAATGTTCGACTTGGTACACAAACCCTTTGAGGCAATGCAAAAATGGCATTCATATATTTATAATTACAAAATGACTAACTTGATATACTAGCACATTGTGATGATGTTTATTTGATGATTGGGGGGAGACTTGAATGCCAGAACTAGCACTGAATCTGATTTTGTAGAAGATGATATCCTTGACTAACTCGAGGGACATGATAACAGTGTATTGTGATTTCTGTTAGACAATTTCAGCTTAAAAAGATTTTCTGTTGATTTAACTTAAAGTTTAGGTAAGAGCTTATATGCAGTATACTAAATATACATATTATGAGTGGAAGGTGCGGGTCAGACGCCGGGGTAGAAGATTTTACTTTTATAGGAAACCAGGGTGCGAGTGTGGTGGATTATGTTATTGCCTCGTCCGAGTTGTTTGATATGTGTCATAGCTTTGACAAACTGTCTCGAGCCGAGTCATCACACCTTCCTGTCACGACTAGTTTACGTACGCTTCTAGTAAGTGACCCTATGCCACGCAATACACGTAACAATGCTTCCTTCAAATTTGTGTGGGTTGAAAAGAAGGCTGAACACTTTAGAATAAACCTTATTTCTGGGACTGCGCTTGATTTACTGGAGAACGCTGTAGATGTAGCATTTGTTAACGTTGAAGAAAGTACTGTGTACATTACTGAAGCTGTTATTATTGATGCATCTGATATGACGAAAATGAATAAGGGCTGTAAATGATATCAACAATGTTTTGATAGCGAATGCCAGCTACTTAAAAAGGAACGATGTAGACGTTTAAATTATTTCAGAAAGAATAAGGACAGAGGATCACTAACCGACTATAATAGAGTAAGAAATCAGTACAACGATATTTGTACGGAAAAAAGACAAAAACAGAAACTGTTGGAATCAAGCATAGATAATTCTGAAACATTTTGGTCATCGCTAACAGCAATTAAACCAAATGGATATTGCAAAAATGACATTGATATTCAAGCCTGGTTTGAGCATTTCCAGGAACTATTTTCAGTTCCATTTAGACATGACGATAACAATTTATTTGACATGGAATTCAACGAAGATGAAGTTGACAGTGTAACAGATGATATTCTTGAACGCCAATATCTAAAGAGGAAATTATTGACAGCATATCAAACCTTAAAGATAATAAGGCATCTGGAAATGATAATGTGATAGCAGAGTTTTTTAAACATTCCTCAGATATTTATATACCATATTTGGAACTCATTTTTAATATCCTTTTAGAGAGATCATATTTTCCAGATGATTGGACAGTTGGCATTATTGTTCCTCTTCACAAACAGGACGCAACCAGCGATGTTAATAATTATAGAGGCATAACTTTCCAAAGTACATTCAGTAAAATATTTACTTCAATATCTACTAAGAGACTTGTTTTCTGGGCGGATTCTTTGGATAAAATAAGTGAGTCACAAGCAGGTTTTAGAAAAGGAAACTCCACCACTGACAATGCTTTTATCCTATATTCTATAATTCAGAGATATCTATCAGTGAAACGAGGGAAGCTATATGCTGTATTCGTAGATTTTGCAAAAGCTTTTGACTCTGTGAAAAGGGATAACTTATGGTCACTCTTTTAAAGACATGGGCTAAGTAGCAAAATTGGAAAGTTATTAGGCTGTCTATATAAAAATGTGCAGGTGTGTGTCCGGAACAATGGCGCTATATCTGATACTTTTGTAAGAAGCATGGGTGTCCGACAAGGGTGTATATCAAGTCCCCTCTTATTTTCCTTTTTCATAAATGATTTAGCATATCAGATCCCAAAAAAATGCACTGATGGAATACAACTACACCCCGAAACTATTAAATTATTTCTGCTTCTTTTCGCTGACGATATAGTCATGTTCTCGAGCACAATACCTGACTTGCAAAAGCAAATACATGTATTAGAGAGTTATTGTGACGGGTCAAAACTTACTGTAAATATGGATAAAACCAAAGTTGTAGTTTTTAAAAATGTTGGTAACATATCCAGAAAAGAAAAATGGTTTTACAGAAGGAAGCCTGTAGAAGTTGTTCCATTTTATAAATACTTAGGCTTGTGTTTTACAAGTAGATAAACTTGGTTAAGGAATGCACGTAACATTTCATTGCAAGCTAAGAAACTTTTTGTAGGCATATTAAAAAGTCTTAGAGTTCTGGACAATATTACATATGATGTTTATTTTAAAATATTTGATACAAAAATAAGCCCGATTCTATTGTATGGATCAGAAATTTTGGGCCTAAAACATTTGGATGTTATTGAGAAAATACATTTATATGCATGTAAAAGGTTCTTGGGGGTAAAATCTAGCACAGAAAACGCAAGGGTATATGGTGAATGCAGACGGTTTCCCATGTATATCAATCGTTCTTTAAAGGTTATTAAATACTGAATCAAGCTATTAAATATGCCATTTTCAAGATAACCGAGAAAATGTTGGGCATCAAAAGTTAAAAACATGTTATACGAATGTGGATATGGTTATATTTGGTTACAGCAACATGTAGACATGCCACAACATTTCTTCTCCCGTTTGACACAGACTTTAAAAGATATGTACATTCAAAAATGGCATGGTTCTTTGTCCAGTTCTAGAAAAGCAAATTACTACACTACATTTAAGACTACTATTATACTAGAACCTTATCTATTAAGTGTGAGTTTACATAAGTTTAGAACAGCTCTTTCTCGATTTCTGCGCCTTAGATGGTCATTAATAAATATATGGATAGCTTGTCCTATTGTACGGAAGCCTTTTAGGGCCAATTGTTTTTTAGGTTTTTTTTCGATACTATCTTGAAATTTCAAATAGTATAGAATCTTGAAATTTCAACTTAGAATCTTGAAATTTCAACTTCTTGAAATTGAAGTATAGTATCTTGAAACTTCAACTTAGTTTCTTGAAATTTCAACCGCCGTCATATAGCTGTAATATTGCTGAGTGCGGCGTTAAACAACAAACCAACCATGTTTCTGCGCTACTGCTTTAAAAGTGCATAGAGTAATATAGCGCCGTCCATGCACACGACCATGCACACGGTCGGGCATCGACCCACCAACGTTTAGCTCTCCAGGCAGACGCTCTATCCACTACAATACCAAGGTATAGCAGGGCGAAGCTTGTACGTATATTTAACTTATTCCAAGTATGCTGCCGTTGGGTTGTTTTATCTTATCTGAATATGTACTGAAACATTTTCCATGTACGAGGCAAGAATCGCGTATACAGATTCTTTGATAAATGTGTTCAGTAAATAACATCTCTGTTGTTACTTGTTGTTTCCCAGGTTGGAGGGATGGTCGGGTAGCCTTGTGGTTGAAGTGTTAGCCGGGTTCGATTCCTGATATGAGTGCAATGTGTAAAGCCAATTTCTTGTGTAACCCGCCTTGATATTGCTTGAATATTGCTAAAAGCGGCGTAAAACCATACTCACTCACTACCAGGTTGACCATGCTTGTCGTAAGAGGCGACTAACGGGATCGGTTGGTCAGGCTTGCTGACTTGGTTGATGCATGTCATCGTATCCCAACTGCGTTGATGGATGCTCATGATGTCAATCACT
The DNA here is from genome assembly GCF_023055435.1 of Haliotis rufescens. Classification (NCBI taxonomy): domain Eukaryota; kingdom Metazoa; phylum Mollusca; class Gastropoda; order Lepetellida; family Haliotidae; genus Haliotis; species Haliotis rufescens. The sequence goes on from NW_025963786.1 coordinate 582,649, forward strand.
GGATTGTCTGGTCCAGACTCGATTATTTACAGACCGCCGTCATACAGCTGGAATATTGCTGAGTGCGGCGTTAAACAAGCGATCGAGTATCCATACAACAAGAGGAAGGTGACGCAAGTTTTATGCCTTTCCAACCTGGGCGAAATCCGTGAACATGGGTATTGTGCTGCTCAACATAAAAACATAGTCACGGCGAAGGTGAGGTGAGGTTAGGTGAGGTGAGGTGAGGTGAGATCTCAGAAGTTTTATACTTTGGTGAAAACCACGAGCACGAAAATGGCCCTCGGCCAAAATATTTCTTTTGTAGCTGACCCAGTATAAATGATAAAATACCACAAAGCTCAAGCTGAAACTCAGGGACGTCAGTCCATCAGCAGATTCATCCATCCAGAGATGAACGGATCGCGACTATCCGGTGAAACAGATTCCATTTGTCTTAAAAGGCGTACTGAAAAATCAGTGATAATACAAAAAGTTCGGGAATACGGTGACGTGAAGTGAAATGGGGTTTAACGTCGCGTCCAAGATTATTGCACTTAAATACCGACGTGTATGTACGTGTGTGTATGTGTGTGGCTGCTTGTATGCCGATTCATAGTGCAAGCTCACTGAGATACAATGCCGCAGTTTAACATGAATACCCCACTCAGACTCAGTATACTGACTCCGAGCCGACCGGTCATTGTTTTAGCCCCTTAATGCCGAGCGCCAGACAGGGTCACAACAAGTACCATCTTTTAACGTCTTTTGGTATGACGCGGCCGGGGATCGTACCCCGGACCTTCCGCTCTGCGGGCGGACGCTCTACCGCTAGACCACGGAGGCGTTCTTCGGGAATATGGTAAGCATGTCCTGACCTACCGGTAGCACCCACACTCCCTCAATACCATAAATAATGTATGCGTTTGCTGACTCACACCACACAGCCCTTCTCCTGCCAAGCGACAGCTGCACATAAAATAATCAGATAATCAGGTGATGGACCAAAAATCCAGTTACACGATATCGCATGTACTGAAAAGACACAACAAAATTATAGTAATAGATTTATTAAGTTGATTATCAAGTCATACAGCATTAAGTATTTAATTATGCACCAAAATAACAATTTATTCAACATATGAAATAACTATGCAACAGAACTTCGTATCTCACCAATGGACCTAAGTTTTCGCTTCACGCGTCCAGGGAAGGTAAACCTTCGCGTCTCCCCTTGTTCATGAGAGCTTAGTTCGACCTTAATCTTTGCCAGTTTGAGCAGCTTCTGAAACACCCGTGTGACACTGCTGTGGTCCTTGCCACAAGCCTCAACGTACTTGGTGTTCCATTCTTTCTTGGCAAAACGTTCAGCACCAGTTTGCCCCGTGATTCTTTTATTATCCTCAATGTCAGTCTTGTTTCCTACCAAAAGGATCGGAACTTTCTTCTTCCTCTTGATACGAAGGATATCCTCCCTGATCATGGCTGTTGTCTCAAACGAGCATTCATCTTCCAAAGAGAATACAAGAATAAATGCATCACCCGACTCAATTGCAAACCTTCTTCTTGCCCCAAAGCAGTATCCACCTGGAGTGTCCACGATCTCGAGGGAGACTTGGCGCCCTTCCTTACCGATCAAAGTTGTCTGTTGTTCCAGCTCGATGGTGAACCAGTGTAACTCAATGAACTTCCGGTGCAGGAACTGGGAGATGATGGTGCTCTTCCCAACTCCAGGAGCACCCAGGACAACGATCTTGAAGGTTTGGTTGGAATGAGCAGCTGCCATGGCCGAGACTATAGCTACAAAGCGTTCTTGTACTATTATAGAACTACCAGGAGCTTCTGTTCCGAGTCCAGGAACCAAACTAATCGAATGGATGCTTCTACAGAGATAACGTTGCATAGAGTGTTGTCGGCTTTTATAGGGAGCTTTTACACTTGGAGACTGTTTCATATCTATTTTGGGCAAACCCCACTGTTCGTAATGCCAAATACATATTTGAAGCATGGAAGGCATCGGAGAGGATTGTGATTTTTCACACCTCCAAATGTGCTGACGTTCTTTCTCCACCAATGGGCAACGCTTGAGACAGTCCGTGCGTCACTCCTTTCCAATTTTCGCCATCTGTGGCCATCTGTGTCCGCGGTGTTCTCCTGTCTGACATCAGTAATATCTGGTTGATCCCATGGCAACCAGCTACCATCGATACAAAATTATCAAGGGGAAGGTGATGTTTACTTCAACATATCTCGAAAAATTTCCATGTTGTGCATTGCACGTTTCAGCACCACTTCAATTACCATCCAACAGAGTTCAAACGAATTTCTAAATAACAAGGAGCCATGGGTGAACTTTGAATGAGGACCCTATGTCGAAAATATAAACGGAAATGCTAGAAAAAATGCGTCTTGCCCATTTAAGAAAACGGACAAACATTTTTACAGACTGTTGCTATTGATCTAACTATCTGTGGTTTAAAATATACTGAACAGCAAAAGAAACATCACCCAAGTAACATTGCATGAAAAGTTGTCAGTTAGATATCTGGGTTATTTTATCAAAGTTTCTAAAATTTAACATAACCTTGTCCGGGGAAATGAAATTTCATGATAACACATGTGATAACACATTGCTGTATCTCAAAAGCAGATGGCAGAGAGAGAAAGAGTCTGGCGACATCGTGGGGAACGTCATTCGGATGCTTGTGTTGTTGAAAGAGACTCGTGGGGTGGTCCTAGACTAACATTTAGTCTCTGAAATCTTATATTACACAATATCCTTCTTAACTCTAAAAATAAAATGAAAATTCCCTATGCTAGCTTGTGCTGCTAGACTTGTTTTTGCATTTCTAGATTATTTGTTTTTCATAAAATAAATATATTCCATGGTCATGGTGCAGGACTAGGGTGGTCCGAGCATCATGGTGTGGGGTGGAATTGGTCTTGCACAGAGGGTCGGCCCCGTGCTCTTCCAGTAACGGTCAAGTCTTGAGACCACACGCCATACCTCATTTGGCATGTCGCCGCAACCACGAATTTCAGCATGATGACGCCCGTAATGCGAGAGCAACAAGAGACTTCCTGCAGCAGAATGGAATCAGAACCATACAGTGGCCTGCCCTCAGTCCCGATTGAAATCCTATTGAGCAACTGTGGGACGAGATTCAAAGACGACTGAATGGCGTCTGACAATCGCTGACAACTGCAGCTGAACTGCGTCAGGCGTTCCTCAGAGTGTGGGCTCAAGTACCTATTGCTTTCATCAACCGCCTCATCCATTCCATGTATCGACGTTGCACGGCAGTCATGAATGCACATGCAGACTCAGGAGATACTGACATGTGATGCCATTTTCTCAGAGAATGGTGTTGTGTTTCATTTTAAGAATATTTGACCCTTTAATTTTAACCTTGATGATCAGTTTTGCCAAGTTCTTTTTAATATGTCACAAAGTATGTTTACAGTGTTTGGACAAATAATGTTTCTTATATTCTATCCATGGTGACCTTTCTTTTGCGGTTCAGAATATTTTAGTCACAGGAAGTCCAATCGACAAATTTACATTAGAAAAAATCGAACGAAAACTGCATGTTCAGATTTAGAACAGTGAGGGAAGTTTGAAATGGACTATAGAAATATGCGCATGTGACTCCATAATAATAATACTCATTGTTCTCGGTACCTTAGGTTTGGTACCTCCCAGTCCAGGATTACAACCCTTCTGACAACCTGGGTAATGCAGGAGGCTGCAGTGTTTGGGAGTATTCACATTCTCCGAAAAGGTTCTGGGTGGGTTTGACCAGGCAGCGCTTCCTGGGAGAAGTCCCATTCGCTGTCTGGGCTGTGTGTTTTGGGGGCAAGGGCCCTGAGCTGATGATGAGCCTAACCAACCTGACCTGGTTACTGATCACCCAAACCTTCCTTGCTGAATTTCTGTATTTTAATCTGTACATCATCATCATCATCATCATCATCATCATCATCATCATCATCAGGGGGCACGGGTGTCCAAGTCGTCTAAAGCGCCGCGATTCGCTGTGCAGAGTTGCGCCCTTGGGCACGCCAGCAACCTATGATTGTGAGTTCGAATCCCGGTTCGCCCCAATTATGTGTCTAGGTTTGTCAGCACCATACCCGTGCTCGTTGGTTTCACCGAAGTGGTAAACGTCTAAGACCTGCAACACTTCAGGCTTTCCTCCCACATTAAGCTGACACGCCGCGATATAACTGGAATACTGTTAAAAGCGGCGTTAAACCAAACATAATAATAATAATTTCCGATGATGCATGTTGCATGACACTTGCATAGACAAAGCCATAATACACGACACTGAGTCTGTAGTAGGAAATGATTACAAGTCCTTCACACTTGAGAGAGAAACTATTAGTAGTTTAGATAGGATGTATCACTGAACTACCGAAAGGATTTACCCGGACTTTCATACCAACAAGTCTACTGTTTGATAAATATAACAAAGAATTTAGAGGTTGTCCAAAGACAAACGGGACTTTATTATCATATGGAAATGAATAGTTTTCATAGACTGGTTGGAACAGCACCTACTGCCCAGTCCGAACAACCCCGGTGTCACTGTCATGGATACCCCCAGTGATCATAACGTGCGGGAACCAGATACTGTCGTGCCAACCATGAGTAGTCTGAAGACCACGCAGGAATATCTGATGTCTTGCAATGTCCACTTCAGACCATCTGAAACGAAAGTTCAACTCATGGAGAAAATTCGCCTGAATAAGAAACCAGTAAAGTATAAGACAGTTGTCCTTGGGGCACAACACGGTCAAGTTGTCTTATGTACGCCAGTCAGACGTTGTGGGCTCAGTCCTATTTATCCTATCTGGTCAAACTGTGAAGGGTTCATGGCAAAGACATAAAGCAACATTCAAACTCACACATGTCAAAGGGTTGATCAACGCAGGCTTTGCTAGAATTACACCAGCGATAGGCTGAAAATCACGTTTTGAGTGAGTGAGTTGGGTTTAACGCCGCTTTTAACAGTATTCCAGTTATATCGTGGCGTGTCAGCTTAATATGGGAGGAAAGCCTGAAGTGATGCAGGTCTCAGACGTTTACCACTTCGGTGAAACCCACGAGCACGGGTATGGTGCTGACAAACCTAGAAACATGATCGGGGCGAACCGGGATTCGAACCCATAATCAAATGTTTCTGGCATGCCCAAGGGACGCAACTCTGCACCGCGAATCGCGGCGCCTTAGACGACTGAGCCACCGGTGCCCCCCACGTTTTGAGAGTACGTCATTTTCGCCAAGGTGACGGAGCAGATGTCAACCTGTGTTGCACTAGTTATCACACCAATTTTTAATGATATTCCAGATTCAGGGTCATAACAATCAGCAGTGCAGGTGTGTCGGGGCCGTGTAATAAACTAAAAACACTCTCTAAGTGATTTATTCGTTATATTTAACGAGCAAAACGATGGTTATACAATAATCAACGACACTAACAATTGAGTGAGTGAGTGAGTTGGGTTAACGTTTAACGCCGCTTTTAGCAATATTCAAGCAACATCACGGCGTGTCAGCTTAATGTGGGAGGAAAGCCCAGAGTGATACAGGTCTCAGACGGATGCTTGTGTTGTTGAAAGAGACTCGTGGGGTGGTCCCAGCATCATGGTGTGGGGTGGAATTGGTCTTGCACAGGGGGGCCGCCCTGTGGTCTTCCAGAACATCGGTCCAGGGACAGGCAATGGTGTCACAGCAGCTCGGTACTTTGATCAAGTCTTGAGATCACACGCCATACCTCATTTGGCACGTCGCCGCAACCACGAATTTCAGCATGATGACGCCCGTAATGCGAGAGCAACAAGAGACTTCCTGCAGCAGAATGGAATCAGAACCATACAGTGGCCTGCCCTCAGTCCCGATTGAAATCCTATTGAGCAAATGTGGGACGAGATTCAAAGACGACTGAATGGCGTCCGACAATGGCTGATAACTGCAGCTGAACTGCGTCAGGCGTTCCTCAGAGTGTGGGCTCAAGTGCCTATTGCTTTCATCAACCGCCTCATCCATTCCATGTATCGACGTTGCACGGCAGTCATCAATGCACATGCAGACTCAAGAGATACTGACTTGTGATGCCATTTTCTCAGAGACTGGTGTTGTGTTTCATTTTAAGAACGTTTGACACTTTAATTTTAACCTTGATGATCAGTTTTGCCAAGTTTCCTCTTTTTAATATGTCACAAAGTATGTTTACAGTGTTTGGACAAATAATGTTTCTTATATATCTATCCGTGGTGACGTTTCTTTTGCGGTTCAGAATATTTTAGTCACAGGAAGTCTAATAGACAAATTTACATTAGAAAAAATCGAACGAAAACAGCAAGTTCAGATTTAGAACAGTGAGGGGAGTTTGAAATGGACTATAGAAATATGCGCATGTGACTCAGTAATGATAATACTCATTGTTCTCGGTACCTTAGGTTTGGTACCTCCCAGTCTGTTGACTGGCATTGGGAGAGTACCCGGGTTTGCTACCAGGGATACAGCCATTCTGACAACCTGGGTAATGCAGAAGGCTGCAGTGTTGGGGAGTATTCACATTCTCCGAAAAGGTCTGGGTGGGTTTGACCAGGCAGCGCTTCCTGGGAGAAGTCCCATTCGCTATCTGGCATGGGCTGCGTGTTTTGGGGGCAAGGGCCCTGAGCTGATGATGAAACCTAACCAGCCTGACCTGGTTACTGATCACCTAAACCTTCCCTGCTGCATTTCTGTATTTTAATCTGTACATCATCATCATCATCATCATCATCATCATCATCATCATCAGGGGGCACGGGTGTCCAAGTCGTCTAAAGCGCCGCGATTCGCTGTGCAGAGTTGCGCCCTTGGGCACGCCAGAAACATACGATTGTGAGTTCGAATCCCGGTTCGCCCCAATTATGTGTCTAGGTTTGTCAGCACCATACCCGTGCTCGTGGGTTTCACCGAAGTGGTAAACGTCTAAGACCTGCAACACTTCAGGCTTTCCTCCCACATTAAGCTGACACGCCGCGATATAACTGGAATACTGTTAAAAGCGGCGTTAAACCAAACATAATAATAATAATTTCCGATGATGCATGTTGCATGACACTTGCATAGACAAAGCCATAATACACGACACTGAGTCTGTAGTAGGAAATGATTACAAGTCCTTCACACTTGAGAGAGAAACTATTAGTAGTTTAGATAGGATGTATCACTGAACTACCGAAAGGATTTACCCGGACTTTCATACCAACAAGTCTACTGTTTGATAAATATAACAAAGAATTTAGAGGTTGTCCAAAGACAAACGGGACTTTATTATCATATGGAAATGAATAGTTTTCATAGACTGGTTGGAACAGCACCTACTGCCCAGTCCGAACAACCCCGGTGTCACTGTCATGGATACCCCCAGTGATCATAACGTGCGGGAACCAGATACTGTCGTGCCAACCATGAGTAGTCTGAAGACCACGCAGGAATATCTGATGTCTTGCAATGTCCACTTCAGACCATCTGAAACGAAAGTTCAACTCATGGAGAAAATTCGCCTGAATAAGAAACCAGTAAAGTATAAGACAGTTGTCCTTGGGGCACAACACGGTCAAGTTGTCTTATGTACGCCAGTCAGACGTTGTGGGCTCAGTCCTATTTATCCTATCTGGGCAAACTGTGAAGGGTTCATGGCAAAGACATAAAGCAACATTCAAACTCACACATGTCAAAGGGTTGATCAACGCAGGCTTTGCTAGAATTACACCAGCGATAGGCTGAAAATCACGTTTTGAGTGAGTGAGTTGGGTTTAACGCCGCGTTTAACAGTATTCCAGTTATATCGTGGCGTGTCAGCTTAATATGGGAGGAAAGCCTGAAGTGATGCAGGTCTCAGACGTTTACCACTTCGGTGAAACCCACGAGCACGGGTATGGTGGTGACAAACCTAGAAACATGATCGGGGCGAACCGGGATTCGAACCCATAATCAAATGTTTCTGGCATGCCCAAGGGACGCAACTCTGCACCGCGAATCGCGGCGCCTTAGACGACTGAGCCACCGGTGCCCCCCACGTTTTGAGAGTACGTCATTTTCGCCAAGGTGACGGAGCAGATGTCAACCTGTGTTGCACTAGTTATCACACCAATTTGTAATGATATTCCAGATTCAGGGTCATAACAATCAGCAGTGCAGGTGTGTCGGGGCCGTGTAATAAACTAAAAACACTCTCTAAGTGATTTATTCGTTATATTTAACGAGCAAAACGATGGTTATACAATAATCAACGACACTAACAATTGAGTGAGTGAGTGAGTTGGGTTAACGTTTAACGCCGCTTTTAGCAATATTCCAGCAACATCACGGCGTGTCAGCTTAATGTGGGAGGAAAGCCCAGAGTGATACAGGTCTCAGGCGGATGCTTGTGTTGTTGAAAGAGACTCGTGGGGTGGCCCCAGCATCATGGTGTGGGGTGGAATTGGTCTTGCACAGGGGGACCGCCCTGTGGTCTTCCAGAACATCGGTCCAGGGACAGGCAATGGTGTCACAGCAGCTCGGTACTTTGATCAAGTCTTGAGATCACACGCCATACCTCATTTGGCACGTCGCCGCAACCACGAGTTTCAGCATGATAACGCCCGTGCGAGAGCAACAAGAGACTTCCTCCAGCAGAATGGCATCAGAACCATGCAGTGGTCTGCCCTCAGTCCCGATTGAAATCCTATTGAGCAACTGTGGGACGAGATTCAAAGACGACTGAATGGCGTCCGACAATGGCTGATAACTGCAGCTGAACTGCGTCAGGCTTTCCTCAGAGTGTGGGCTCAAGTGCCTATTGCTTTCATCAACCGCCTCATCCATTCCATGTATCGACGTTGCACGGCAGTCATCAATGCACATGCAGACTCAAGAGATACTGACTTGTGATGCCATTTTCTCAGAGACTGGTGTTGTGTTTCATTTTAAGAACGTTTGACACTTTAATTTTAACCTTGATGATCAGTTTTGCCAAGTTTCCTCTTTTTAATATGTCACAAAGTATGTTTACAGTGTTTGGACAAATAATGTTTCTTATATATCTATCCATGGTGACGTTTCTTTTGCGGTTCAGAATATTTTAGTCACAGGAAGTCTAATAGACAAATTTACATTAGAAAAAATCGAACGAAAACAGCAAGTTCAGATTTAGAACAGTGAGGGGAGTTTGAAATGGACTATAGAAATATGCGCATGTGACTCCGTAATGATAATACTCATTGTTCTCGGTACCTTAGGTTTGGTACCTCCCAGTCTGTTGACTGGCATTGGGAGAGTACCCGGGTTTGCTACCAGGGATACAGCCATTCTGACAACCTGGGCAATGCAGAAGGCTGCAGTGTTGGGGAGTATTCACATTCTCCGAAAAGGTCTGGGTGGGTTTGACCAGGCAGCGCTTCCTGGGAGAAGTCCCATTCGCTGTCTGGCATGGGCTGCGTGTTTTGGGGGCAAGGGCCCTGAGCTGATGATGAAACCTAACCAGCCTGACCTGGTTACTGATCACCTAAACCTTCCTTGCTGCATTTCTGTATTTTAATCTGTACAACATCATCATCATCATCATCATCATCATCATCCTCCTCCTCATCATCATCATCATCAGGGGGCACGATTGTCCCAGTCGTCTAAGGTGCCGCAATTCGCTGTGCAGAGTTGCGCCCTTGGGCACGCCAGAAACCTATGATTGTGAGTTCGAATCCCGGTTCGCCCCAATTATGTTTCTAGGTTCGTAAGCACCATACCCGTGCTCGTGGGTTTCACCGAAGTGGTAAACGTCTAAGACCTGCATCACTTCGGGCTTTCCTCCCACATTAAGCTGACACGCCGCGATATAACTGGAAAACTGTTAAAAGCGGCGTTAAACCAAACATAATAATAATAATTTCCGATGATGCATGTTGCATGACACTTGCATAGACATAGCCATAGTACACGACACTGAGTCTGTAGTAGGAAATGATTACAAGTCCTTCACTCTTGATAGAGAAACTATTAGTAGTTTAGATAGGATGTATCACCGAACTACCGAACCGAATTACCCGGACTTTCATACCAACAAGTCTACTGTTCGATAAATATAACAAAGAATGTAGAGGCTGTCCAAAGACACACCCGGGACTTTATTATCATATGGAAATGAATAGTTTTCATAGACTGGTTGGAACAACAGCTACTGCCCAGTCCGAACAACCCCGGTGTCACTGTGATGGAGACCCCCAGTGATCATAACCCCCGGGAACCAGATACTGTCGTGCCAACCATGAGTAGTCTGAAGACAATGCAGGAATATCTGATGTCTTGCAATGTCCACTTCAGACCATCTGAAACGAAAAGTTGTCCTTGCGAGAGCAACAAGAGACTTCCTCCAGCAGAATGGCATCAGTACCATGCAGTGGCCTGCCCTCAGTCTCGATTGAGCAACTGTGGGACGAGATTCAAAGACGACTGAATGGCGTCCGACCAAGGCCGACAACTGCAGGTGAACTGCGTCAGGCGTTCCTCAGAGTGTGGGCTCAAGTGCCTATGGCCTTCATCAACCGCTTCATCCATTCCATGTATCGACGTTGCGTGGCAGTCATCAATACACATGCGAACTCAAGAGATTCTGCCATTTTCTCAGAGACTAGTGTTGTGTTTCATTTTGAGAACATTTGACACTTTAATTTCAACCTTGATGATCAGTCTTGCCATGTTTTGTTTTTTTATTAATATGCCTCAAAGTATGTTTGCAGTGTTTGGACAAATAAGGTTTTCTTATATAACTATCCATGGTGACGTTTCTTTTGCGGTTCAGAATATTTTAGTCACAGGAAGTCCAATCGATAAAATTTACATTAGAAAAAATCGAACGAAAACAGCAAGTTCAGATTTAGAACAGTGAGGGAAGTTTGAAACAGACTATAGAAATATGCGCATGTGACTCCATAATAATAATACTCATTGTTCTCTGTACCTTAGCTTTGGTACCTCCCAGTCTGTTGACTGGCATTGGGAGAGTACCCGGGTTTGTGAACTTTGTAATATTGAGGAAGACAAAAAATCTATAGATATTAACAACTTCTTTACTTTACTTAAATAGCGACGCTTTTGTATAGATCCTTGTTCCGTTGCCACGCAAAGCTGTTTGACAACAGTATGAGGATCTATACCGAAACGTCTCTATTACAGTATAATAAAGTTGGTATCCATAAATCTTTTGTCTACTTTGTCATCTGTCAACTTCTAAGAAATGCTATCAAACAATTCAACTTTGGGATGTATATACAACCAAGATGTACGTACGTTTGCATTGGGAACGTGATTATCACAATATGGTGATATTGTGTCACTCTTGATCATCGTACAGTTTGTCGATACAATATATTCATAATACATCTTAAATACCACCTGAAACTCATAATGGTAATGTTGATCAATGCAGCGAATAAATAATGTGGAGATGGCCGAAACAATGTTCATATCACATCTCGCAGACAGCGAATACAGTGTTTTTTTTGTTTTGTTTTTTTTGGTTTTTGTTGTTATTTTTTTTTTTTTTAATTTAATACAGTGTTTAATTCACGGGACAGATGCCAATTACAACGTATAACAGATAGTCGATACCACGTTTATCTCACAGAAGGTGTCTCCCTCTATTCTTGAGCAAACAAACATCAGCTGTGTCATCTCTTTTAAACAAAAATGACAAACCCGTTCGGCCTCGCAGTGATGTAACGTTCCCATCGCCAGACCTTGGTTGTAGAGATCCAGGACCTGACTGTACGGCCCGTGAAGATCCAGGGTGGAATAGGTCTTCAGAAACCCATGCTTGCCGTAAATAGCGACTAACGGGATCGGTTGGTCAGGCACGCTGACTTGCCCGATGCATGTCATCGTATCCCAAATGCGTGGATCGATGCTCATGACGTCAGTCAATGGATTGTCTGGTCCAGACTCGACTATTTACCGACTGCCGTCATAAAGCTGGAATATTGCTGAGAGCGGCGTTAAACAAAAAATGAACAAACCACACGGCCACTGTAAGCCCTCCCGACCTTGGATAGATGCGATGAGGTAAAATGGGTTTTAACGTCGCTTTCAAGATAATTGCACTTATATGGATGGTGTTGTTGACTTTAACTCGGATGAAATGACTGCCAGTATCCTTGATTCACCAATTACCGCAGACGAAATTTATGATTATATTTATAGATTACAAAACACGAAGGCACCTGGCGAGGAGAATTTAATTCCGAAGTTTTTTAAGCATTCCATGGATGTATTGGTACCAAATACTGAATTGTTCTTTAACATATTATTTGATTCCTTTCATTGTCCAGATATTTTGAATACCAGCATCATATTAAGATTGTTTAAGAAGGGCATCACTAGAGATTCAAACAACAGAGGCATATCTCTTTCAAGCACTTTTAGTAAGCTGTACACATCCATGCTAAGCAATAAGTTATCCTTTGGGGCTGAATCATACAAGAACTTTGTGGAGTCTCAGATTGGTTTTAGGTGAGTGAGTGATTGAGTGAGTGAGTGAGTTGGGTTTAACGCAGCTTTTAACATTATTCCAGTTATATCACGGCGTGTCAGCTTAATGTTGGAGGAAAGCCTGAAGTGACGCAGGTCTAAGACGTTTACCACTTCGGTGAAACCCACGAGCACAGGTGTGGTACTGACAAACCTAGAAACATAATTGGGGCGAACCGGGTTTCGATCCCACAATCATAGGTTTCTGGCGTGCCCAAGGGACGCAACTCTGCACAGCGAATCGCGACGCCTTAGACGACTGGGCTACCCGTGCCCCCTTTGAAAGAATGGTACCGAGATATTTATAAGAACTTACACACTGACGTTTTTGACCCTTGTAATACCACTTTTCATATTTTGATAAAATACCCCCCATTTTTTAAATACCACTACCTTAGTTTTATCCAAGTTGACTGTTAGATGATAGTTACTACAAAAACTTTCCAGAGCTTTAATGCGTTTTTGAAGGCCATATACAGTATCAGCAATAAATGCAACATCATCAGCAAACAACAATGGAAAAATCTGTACAGTGTCAGGGTGTAGCTGTACACCTGGAGTTCATGTTGATTCTATATACAAAGCTAAGTCGTTTATAAAAATTGAAAATAAAAATGGACTCATTACGCAGCCTTGCCGAAGTCCTAGAGGGCAATCAAAACATTCTCTAAAACAATTTCTGATCTTAACACAGCTTTTAACACAGGAATAGATGGATTCTAATGCATTTAACATTTTTGGGGACTCACCTCTGGATTTAAGAACTGGCCATAGTTAAGATCTTTTTACAAAATCGAAAGCCTTTTTAAAGTCAACAAAAAGAACATATAATTTACCACGCTTCTCAGACAGATAATGCTGGATTACAGACTGTCGAATAAATATATTATCAATAGTACTATAACCTTTCCTAAAACCAGCTTGAGAGTCACACATTTTATCATACGCATCAGACCAGAACGTAAGTCTTGAATTAAGTACAGATACATAAAGTTTACAAAAAGTGCTGAGCAAGGAGATACCACGGTAGTTATTGGGGTTTGAGTAATCGCCCTTCTTATGCAGAGGTATGATAACACCAGTACACCACGACTCGGGAAACGAACCATTTTCATGTTAAACAAGGTTGTTAGGTATGGTACCTAACTATAGAAGATGGTGTAGATCACTTGATGCTTTGAAAAATTCAGAAATAAGAGAATCATTTCCTGGCGACTTACAGTTTTTTAATTGATTGATAGCTTGCAACACTTCGTCTTCAGTTATACGGCTGTCAGGGATAGAACATGTGTCATCATCAAAAGGATAATCTACACCATCTTCTATCGTATCATGAAAGAAAACGGTATGCATATCTTGGAATAAGTTTTTAAAATGTCACCAGTCACTAATAGGGATAGACGATTCCCTTTCTTCAACACCAGTGTATTTTCTTAACATTTCCCAAAATGTTTTGCAGTTATTGATACTGGATGAAAGTCTGTCACGAATCAAATCATTAAAAGCTCTTATCTAACACCTTACGATATCCTTATATGTTTTACGCTGCAGTGAATAGGCTTGTAACGAAACATTATCCTTTTTCCTATTAAAAACATCTAGTAGTTGGAAGGCTTCTCTTCTGTGATAATCACATTCTTTATCAAACCACGGCCTGTCGCGTCCATGACGCTGAACAATCATACGCTTTGTAAAATCATCAAACAAATGCTTAATTTCATCACATGAGACATTTTCTCTTAACCGATCACCAAAGTTATCACGCCAAGTATACTTAATACAAACTTCCGGCTTCACATTCTCACCCGATATAGCATTGTCAATTTCAGTATCACGTGACTGAAAGGTACAATTGATTGGCGCGTGCGGAGACTAGATCCTAGATCCGATGTTAAAATTCTTACACAATGTAAACAAATCACCAGTTAATGTCTTCAGTGAAAGTACCTACCCTTCAAGACTTAGTCACTTGTGTCTACAGAGCCTGCGCCTTAGATCGTCATGTATATGAATAGCTTGTCCTATTGTGTAAATATACCGTTTTCATTTTTGTATTCACTTTGATGTACCATGGGCCTATGGCCTACACTAGCCACTGAATAAATAACATATGCTATATATGACACCACATGATCATGTTTCTGTGCTACTGCTTTGGAAGTGCATAGAGTAATATAGCGCCGTCCATGCTCGCGTCGGACCGTCTCCGTGGTCTAATGGTAGAGCGTCCGCTCGGAGAGCGGAAGGTCCGGGGTTCAGTCCCCAGCCGCGTCATACCAAAAGACGTTAAAAGATGGTACTTGTTGTAAACCTGTCTGGCATTCGGCATTAAGGGGCTAAAACAAGGACTGGTCGGCTCGGAGTCAGTATACTGTGTCTGAGTGGGGTATTCATGTTAAACTGCGGCATGGTATCTCAGTGTGCTAGCACTATAAATCGGCATCAGTCCGGACTAGTACAAGCAGCCACACACACACATACACGTGCATGCACGTCGCTATATAAGTGCAATAATCTTGGACGCGACGTTAAACCCCATGTCACCCCACCTCACCCTGCACCCGTCCATGAACGCATGCTTGTACTAGTCAGGACTAGTGATGATTTTATAGTGCTAGCCTATTGAGATACCATGTCGCAGTTAAAAATGGATACCCCACTCAGACACAGGGTACTGGCTCGGATACGACGAGTCATTATCATATCCCTTTAATGTTGAGTGCCAAGCAGGGAAACAACAAGTACCATCTTTTAACGTCTTTTGATTCGACACGGTCGGGCATCGATCCACCAACGTTTAGCTCCCCAGGCAGACGCTCTATCCACTACAATACAAAGGTATAGCAGGGCGAAGCTTGTACGTATATTTACCTTATTCCAAGTATGCTGCCTTTGGGTTGTTTTATTCTATCTGAATATGTACCGAAACATTTTCCATGTACGAAGCAATAATCGCGTATGCAGACTCTTTGATAAATGTGTTCAGTAAATAACATCTCTGTTGTTACATGTTGTTTCCCAGGTTGTAGGGATGGTCGGGTAGCCTTGTGGTTGAAGTGTTAGCCGGGTTCGATTCCTGATATGAGTGCAATGTGTAAAGCCAATTTCTTGTGAAACCCGCCGTGATATTGCTTGAATATTGCTAAAAGCGGCGTAAAACCATACTCACTCACTACCAGGTTGACCATGCTTGTCGTAAGAGGCGACTAACGGGATCGGTTGGTCAGGCTCGCTGACTTGGTTGATGGATGTTATCGTATCCCAACTGCGTTGATGGATGCTCATGATGTCAATCGCTGGATTGTCTGGTCCAGACTCGATTATTTACAGACCGCCGTCATACAGCTGGAATATTGCTGAGTGCGGCGTTAAACAAGCGATCGAGTATCCATACAACAAGAGGAAGGTGATGCAAGTTTTATGCCTTTCCCACCTGGGCGAAATCCGTGAACATGGGTATTGTGCTGCTAAACATAAAAACATAGTCACGTCGAAGGTGAGGTGAGGTGAGGTGAGGTGAGGTGAGGTGAGGTGAGGTGAGGTGAGGTGAGGTGAGGTGAGGTGAGGTGAGGTGAGGTGAGGTGATCAGCTGTAGGCCTATCTTATATATACTGCTCAACAGAAGTTAAGTGTGTGAGTTGGTTTGAACGCTGCTTTAACATATTCCAGTTACATCACGGCGTGTCATGTGCAGATCTCAGAAGTTTTATACTTTGGTGAAAACCACGAGCACGAAAATTGCCCTCGGCCAAAATATTTCTTTTGTAGCTGACCCAGTATAAATGATAAAATACCACAAAGCTCAAGCTGAAACTCAGGGACGTCAGTCCATCAGCAGATTCATCCATCCAGAGATGAACGGATCGCGACTATCCGGTGAAACAGATTCCATTTGTCTTAAAAGGCGTACTGAAAAATCAGTGATAATACAAAAAGTTCGGGAATACGGTGACGTGAAGTGAGATGGGGTTTAACGTCGCGTCCAAGATTATTGCACTTATATACCGACGTGTATGTACGTGTGTGTATGTGTGTGGCTGCTTGTATGCCGATTCATAGTGCAAGCTCACTGAGATACCATGCCGCAGTTTAACATGAATACCCCACTCAGACTCAGTATACTGACTCCGAGCCGACCAGTCCTTGTTTTAGCCCATTAATGCCGAGCGCCAGACAGGGTCACAACAAGTACCATCTTTTAACGTCTTTTGGTATGACGCGGCCGGGGATCGTACCCCGGACCTTCCGCTCTACGGGCGGACGCTCTACCACTAGACCACGGAGGCGTTCTTCGGGAATATGGTAAGCATGTCCTGACCTACCGGTAGCACCCACACTCCCTCAATAGCATAAATAATGTATGCGTTTACTGACTCACACCACACAGCCCTTCTTCTGCCAAGCGACAGCTGCACATAAAATAATCATATAATCAGGTGATGGACCAAAAATCCAGTCACACGATATCGCATGTACTGAAAAGACACAACAAAATTATAGTAATAGATTTATTAAGTTGATTATCAAGTCATACAGCATTAAGTATTTAATTATGCACCAAAATAACAATTTATTCAACATATGAAATAACTATGCAACAGAACTTCGTATCTCACCAATGGACCTAAGTTTTCGCTTCACGCGTCCAGGGAAGGTAAACCTTCGCGTTTCCCCTTGTTCATGGGAGCTTAGTTCGACCTTAATCTTTGCCAGTTTGAGCAACTTCTGAAACACCCGTGTGACACTGCTGTGGTCCTTGCCACAAGCCTCAACGTACTTGGTGTTCCATTCTTTCTTGGCAAAACGTTCAGCACCAGTTTGCCCCGTGATTCTTTTATTATCCTCAATGTCAGTCTTGTTTCCTACCAAAAGGATCGGAACTTTCTTCTTCCTCTTGATACGAAGGATATCCTCCCTAATCATGGCTGTTGTCTCAAACGAGCATTCATCTTCCAAAGAGAATACAAGAATAAATGCATCACCCGACTCAATTGCAAACCTTCTTCTTGCCCCAAAGCAGTATCCACCTGGAGTGTCCACGATCTCGAGGGAGACTTGGCGTCCTTCCTTACCGATCAAAGTTGTCTGTTGTTCCAGCTCGATGGTGAACCAGTGTAACTCAATGAACTTCCGGTGCAGGAACTGGGAGATGATGGTGCTCTTCCCAACTCCAGGAGCACCCAGGACAACGATCTTGAAGGTTTGGTTGGAATGAGCAGCTGCCATGGCCGAGACTATAGCTACAAATCGTTCTTGTACTATTATAGAACTACCAGGAGCTTCTGTTCCGAGTCCAGGAACCAAACTAATCGAATGGATGCTTCTACAGAGATAACGTTGCATAGAGTGTTGTCGGCTTTTATAGGGAGCTTTTACAGTTGGAGACTGTTTCATATCTATTTTGGGCAAACCCCACTGTTCGTAATGCCAAATACATATTTGAAGCATGGAAGGCATCGGAGAGGATTGTGATTTTTCACACCTCCAAATGTGCTGACGTTCTTTCTCCACCAATGGGCAACGCTTGAGACAGTCCGTGCGTCACTCCTTTCCAATTTTCGCCATCTGTGGCCATCTGTGTCCGCGGTGTTCTCCTGTCTGACATCAGTAATATCTGGTTGATCCCATGGCAACCAGCTACCATCGATACAAAATTATCAAGGGGAAGGTGATGTTTACTTCAACCTATCTCGAAAAATTTCCATGTTGTGCATTGCACGTTTCAGCACCACTTCAATTACCATCCAACAGAGTTCAAACGAATTTCTAAATAACAAGGAGCCATGGGTGAACTTTGAATGAGGACCCTATGTCGAAAATATAAACGGAAATGCTAGAAAAAATGCGTCTTGCCCATTTAAGAAAAAGGACATTTTTACAGACTGTTGCTATTGATCTAACTATCTGTGGTTTAAAATATACTGAACAGCAAAAGAAACATCACCCAAGTAACATTGCATGAAAAGTTGTCAGTTAGATATCTGGGTTATTTTATCAAAGTTTCTAAAATTTAACATTACCTTGTCCGGGGAAATGAAATTTCATGATAACACATGTGATAACACATTGCTGTATCTCAAAAGCAGATGGCAGAGAGAGAAAGAGTCTGGCGACATCGTGGGGAACGTCATTCGGATGCTTGTGTTGTTGAAAGAGACTCGTGGGCTGGTCCTAGACTAACGTTTAGTCTCTGAAATCTTATATTACACAATATCCTTCTTAACTCTAAAAATAAAATGAAAATTCCCTATGCTAGCTTGTGCTGCTAGACTTGTTTTTGCATTTCTAGATTATTTGTTTTTCATAAAATAAATATATTCCACGGTCATGGTGCAGGACTAGGGTGGTCCGAGCATCATGGTGTGGGGTGGAATTGGTCTTGCACAGAGGGTCGGCCCCGTGATCTTCCAGTAACGGTCAAGTCTTGAGACCACACGCCATACCTCATTTGGCATGTCGCCGCAACCACGAATTTCAGCATGATGACGCCCGTAATGCGAGAGCAACAAGAGACTTCCTGCAGCAGAATGGAATCAGAACCATACAGTGGCCTGCCCTCAGTCCCGATTGAAATCCTATTGAGCACCTGTGGGACGAGATTCAAAGACGACTGAATGGCGTCTGACAATCGCTGACAACTGCAGCTGAACTGCGTCAGGCGTTCCTCAGAGTGTGGGCTCAAGTACCTATTGCTTTCATCAACCGCCTCATCCATTCCATGTATCGACGTTGCACGGCAGTCATCAATGCACATGCAGACTCAGGAGATACTGACATGTGATGCCATTTTCTCAGAGAATGGTGTTGTGTTTCATTTTAAGAATATTTGACCCTTTAATATTAACCTTGATGATCAGTTTTGCCAAGTTCTTTTTAATATGTCACAAAGTATGTTAACAGTGTTTGGACAAATAATGTTTCTTATATATCTATCCATGGTGACGTTTCTTTTGCGGTTCAGAATATTTTAGTCACAGGAAGTCCAATCGACAAATTTACATTAGAAAAAATCGAACGAAAACAGCATGTTCAGATTTAGAACAGTGAGGGAAGTTTGAAATGGACTATAGAAATATGGGCATGTGACTCCATAATAATAATACTCATTGTTCTCGGTACCTTAGGTTTGGTACCTCCCAGTCCAGGATTACAACCCTTCTGACAACCTGGGTAATGCAGGAGGCTGCAGTGTTTGGGAGTATTCACATTCTCCGAAAAGGTTCTGGGTGGGTTTGACCAGGCAGCGCTTCCTGGGAGAAGTCCCATTCGCTGTCTGGGCTGTGTGTTTTGGGGGCAAGGGCCCTGAGCTGATGATGAGCCTAACCAACCTGACCTGGTTACTGATCACCCAAACCTTCCTTGCTGAATTTCTGTATTTTAATCTGTACATCATCATCATCATCATCATCATCATCATCATCATCATCATCATCATCATCATCAGGGGGCACGGGTGTCCAAGTCGACTAAAGCGCCGCGATTCGCTGTGCAGAGTTGCGCCCTTGGGCACGCCATAAACCTATGATTGTGAGTTCGAATCCCGGTTCGCCCCAATTATGTGTCTAGGTTTGTCAGCACCATACCCGTGCTCGTGGGTTTCACCGAAGTGGTAAACGTCTAAGACCTGCAACACTTCAGGCTTTTCTCCCACATTAAGCTGACACGCCGCGATATAACTGGAATACTGTTAAAAGCGGCGTTAAACCAAACATAATAATAATAATTTCCGATGATGCATGTTGCATGACACTTGCATAGACAAAGCCATAATACACGACACTGAGTCTGTAGTAGGAAATGATTACAAGTCCTTCACACTTGAGAGAGAAACTATTAGTAGTTTAGATAGGATGTATCACTGAACTACCGAAAGGATTTACCCGGACTTTCATACCAACAAGTCTACTGTTTGATAAATATAACAAAGAATTTAGAGGTTGTCCAAAGACAAACGGGACTTTATTATCATATGGAAATGAATAGTTTTCATAGACTGGTTGGAACAGCACCTACTGCCCAGTCCGAACAACCCCGGTGTCACTGTCATGGATACCCCCAGTGATCATAACGTGCGGGAACCAGATACTGTCGTGCCAACCATGAGTAGTCTGAAGACCACGCAGGAATATCTGATGTCTTGCAATGTCCACTTCAGACCATCTGAAACGAAAGTTCAACTCATGGAGAAAATTCGCCTGAATAAGAAACCAGTAAAGTATAAGACAGTTGTCCTTGGGGCACAACACGGTCAAGTTGTCTTATGTACGCCAGTCAGACGTTGTGGGCTCAGTCCTATTTATCCTATCTGGGCAAACTGTGAAGGGTTCATGGCAAAGACATAAAGCAACATTCAAACTCACACATGTCAAAGGGTTGATCAACGCAGGCTTTGCTAGAATTACACCAGCGATAGGCTGAAAATCACGTTTTGAGTGAGTGAGTTGGGTTTAACGCCGCGTTTAACAGTATTCCAGTTATATCGTGGCGTGTCAGCTTAATATGGGAGGAAAGCCTGAAGTGATGCAGGTCTCAGACGTTTACCACTTCGGTGAAACCCACGAGCACTGGTATGGTGGTGACAAACCTAGAAACATGATCGGGGCGAACCGGGATTCGAACCCATAATCAAATGTTTCTGGCATGCCCAAGGGACGCAACTCTCCACCGCGAATCGCGGCGCCTTAGACGACTGAGCCACCGGTGCCCCCCACGTTTTGAGAGTACGTCATTTTCGCCAAGGTGACGGAGCAGATGTCAACCTGTGTTGCACTAGTTATCACACCAATTTGTAATGATATTCCAGATTCAGGGTCATAACAATCAGCAGTGCAGGTGTGTCGGGGCCGTGTAATAAACTAAAAACACTCTCTAAGTGATTTATTCGTTATATTTAACGAGCAAAACGATGGTTATACAATAATCAACGACACTAACGATTGAGTGAGTGAGTGAGTTGGGTTAACGTTTAACGCCGCTTTTAGCAATATTCAAGCAACATCACGGCGTGTCAGCTTAATGTGGGAGGAAAGCCCAGAGTGATACAGGTCTCAGGCGGATGCTTGTGTTGTTGAAAGAGACTCGTGGGGTGGTCCCAGCATCATGGTGTGGGGTGGAATTGGTCTTGCACAGGGGGACCGCCCTGTGGTCTTCCAGAACATCGGTCCAGGGACAGGCAATGGTGTCACAGCAGCTCGGTACTTTGATCAAGTCTTGAGATCACACGCCATACCTCATTTGGCACGTCGCCGCAACCACGAGTTTCAGCATGATAACGCCCGTGCGAGAGCAACAAGAGACTTCCTTCAGCAGAATGGAATCAGAACCATGCAGTGGTCTGCCCTCAGTCCCGATTGAAATCCTATTGAGCACCTGTGGGACGAGATTCAAAGACGACTGAATGGCGTCCGACAATGGCTGATAACTGCAGCTGAACTGCGTCAGGCGTTCCTCAGAGTGTGGGATCAAGTGCCTATTGCTTTCATCAACCGCCTCATCCATTCCATGTATCGACGTTGCACGGCAGTCATCAATGCACATGCAGACTCAAGAGATACTGACTTGTGATGCCATTTTCTCAGAGACTGGTGTTGTGTTTCATTTTAAGAACGTTTGACACTTTAATTTTAACCTTGATGATCAGTTTTGCCAAGTTTCCTCTTTTTAATATGTCACAAAGTATGTTTACAGTGTTTGGACAAATAATGTTTCTTATATATCTATCCATGGTGACGTTTCTTTTGCGGTTCAGAATATTTTAGTCACAGGAAGTCTAATCGACAAATTTACATTAGAAAAAATCGAACGAAAACAGCAAGTTCAGATTTAGAACAGTGAGGGGAGTTTGAAATGGACTATAGAAATATGCGCATGTGACTCCGTAATGATAATACTCATTGTTCTCGGTACCTTAGGTTTGGTACCTCCCAGTCTGTTGACTGGCATTGGGAGAGTACCCGGGTTTGCTACCAGGGATACAGCCATTCTGACAACCTGGGCAATGCAGAAGGCTGCAGTGTTGGGGAGTATTCACATTCTCCGAAAAGGTCTGGGTGGGTTTGACCAGGCAGCGCTTCCTGGGAGAAGTCCCATTCGCTGTCTGGCATGGGCTGCGTGTTTTTGGGGCAAGGGCCCTGAGCTGATGATGAAACCTAACCAGCCTGACCTGGTTACTGATCACCTAAACCTTCCCTGCTGCATTTCTGTATTTTAATCTGTACATCATCATCATCATCATCATCATCATCATCATCATCATCATCCTCATCATCATCATCATCAGGGGGCACGATTGTCCCAGTCGTCTAAGGTGCCGCAATTCGCTGTGCAGAGTTGCGCCCTTGGGCACGCCAGAAACCTATGATTGTGAGTTCGAATCCCGGTTCGCCCCAATTATGTTTCTAGGTTCGAAAGCACCATACCCGTGCTCGTGGGTTTCACCGAAGTGGTAAACGTCTAAGACCTGCATCACTTCGGGCTTTCCTCCCACATTAAGCTGACACGCCGCGATATAACTGGAAAACTGTTAAAAGCGGCGTTAAACCAAACATAATAATAATAATTTCCGATGATGCATGTTGCATGACACTTGCATAGACATAGCCATAGTACACGACACTGAGTCTGTAGTAGGAAATGATTACAAGTCCTTCACTCTTGATAGAGAAACTATTAGTAGTTTAGATAGGATGTATCACCGAACTACCGAACCGAATTACCCGGACTTTCATACCAACAAGTCTACTGTTCGATAAATATAACAAAGAATGTAGAGGCTGTCCAAAGACACACCCGGGACTTTATTATCATATGGAAATGAATAGTTTTCATAGACTGGTTGGAACAACAGCTACTGCCCAGTCCGAACAACCCCGGTGTCACTGTGATGGAGACCCCCAGTGATCATAACCCCCGGGAACCAGATACTGTCGTGCCAACCATGAGTAGTCTGAAGACAATGCAGGAATATCTGACGTCTTGCAATGTCCACTTCAGACCATCTGAAACGAAAAGTTGTCCTTGTGAGAGCAACAAGAGACTTCCTCCAGCAGAATGGCATCAGTACCATGCAGTGGCCTGCCCTCAGTCTCGATTGAGCAACTGTGGGACGAGATTCAAAGACGACTGAATGGCGTCCGACCAAGGCCGACAACTGCAGGTGAACTGCGTCAGGCGTTCCTCAGAGTGTGGGCTCAAGTGCCTATGGCCTTCATCAACCGCTTCATCCATTCCATGTATCGACGTTGCATGGCAGTCATCAATACACATGCGAACTCAAGAGATTCTGCCATTTTCTCAGAGACTAGTGTTGTGTTTCATTTTGAGAACATTTGACACTTTAATTTCAACCTTGATGATCAGTCTTGCCATGTTTATTTTTTTTAATATGCCTCAAAGTATGTTTGCAGTGTTTGGACAAATAAGGTTTTCTTATATAACTATCCATGGTGACGTTTCTTTTGCGGTTCAGAATATTTTAGTCACAGGAAGTCCAATCGATAAAATTTACATTAGAAAAAATCGAACGAAAACAGCAAGTTCAGATTTAGAACAGTGAGGGAAGTTTGAAATGGACTATAGAAATATGCGCATGTGACTCCATAATAATAATACTCATTGTTCTCTGTACCTTAGCTTTGGTACCTCCCAGTCTGTTGACTGGCATTGGGAGAGTACCCGGGTTTGTGAACTTTGTAATATTGAGGAAGACAAAAAATCTATAGATATTAACAATTTCTTTACTTTACTTAAATAGCGACGCTTTTGTATAGATCCTTGTTCCGTTGCCACGCAAAGCTGTTTGACAACAGTATGAGGATCTATACCGAAACGTCTCTATTACAGTATAATAAAGTTGGTATCCATAAATCTTTTGTCTACTTTGTCATCTGTCAACTTCTAAGAAATGCTATCAAACAATTCAACTTTGGGATGTATATACAACCAAGATGTACGTACGTTTGCATTGGGAACGTGATTATCACAATATGGTGATATTGTGTCACTCTTGATCATCGTACAGTTTGTCGATACAATATATTCATAATACATCTTAAATACCACCTGAAACTCATAATGGTAATGTTGATCAATGCAGCGAATAAATAATGTGGAGATGGCCGAAACAATGTTCATATCACATCTCGCAGACAGCGAATACAGTGTTTTTTTTGTTTTGTTTTTTTTGGTTTTTGTTATTTTTTTTTTTTTTAAATTTAATACAGTGTTTAATTCACGGGACAGATGCCAATTACAACGTATAACAGATAGTCGATACCACGTTTATCTCACAGAAGGTGTCTCCCTCTATTCTTGAGCAAACAAACATCAGCTGTGTCATCTCTTTTAAACAAAAATGACAAACCCGTTCGGCCTCGCAGTGATGTAACGTTCCCATCGCCAGACCTTGGTTGTAGAGATCCAGGACCTGACTGTACGGCCCGTGAAGATCCGGGGTGGAATAGGTCTTCAGAAACCCATGCTTGCCGTAAATAGCGACTAACGGGATCGGTTGGTCAGGCACGCTGACTTGCCCGATGCATGTCATCGTAACCCAAATGCGTGGATCGATGCTCATGACGTCAGTCAATGGATTGTCTGGTCCAGACTCGACTATTTACAGACTGCCGTCATAAAGCTGGAATATTGCTGAGAGCGGCGTTAAACAAAAAATGAACAAACCACACGGCCACTGTAAGCCCTCCCGACCTTGGATAGATGCGGTGAGGTAAAATGGGTTTTAACGTCGCTTTCAAGATAATTGCACTTATATGGATGGTGTTGTTGACTTTAACTCGGATGAAATGACTGTCAGTATCCTTGATTCACCAATTACCGCAGACGAAATTTATGATTATATTTAAATATTACAAAACACGAAGGCACCTGGCGAGGAGAATTTAATTCCGGAGTTTTTTTAAACATTCCATGGATGTATTGGTACCAAATACTGAATTGTTCTTTAACATATTATTTGATTCCTCTCATTGTCCAGATATTTTGAATACCAGCATCATATTAAGATTGTTTAATAAGGGCATCACTAAAGATTCAAACAGCAGAGGCATATCTCTTTCAAGCACTTTTAGTAAGCTGTACACATCCATACTAAGCAATAAGTTATCTTCGGGGGCTGAATCATACAAGAACTTTGTGGAGTCTCAGATTGGTTTTAGGTGAGTGAGTGATTGAGTGAGTGAGTGAGTTGGGTTTAACGCAGCTTTTAACATTATTCCAGTTATATCACGGCGTGTCAGCTTAATGTTGGAGGAAAGCCTGAAGTGAAGCAGGTCTAAGACGTTTACCACTTCGGTGAAACCCACGAGCACAGGTGTGGTGCTGACAAACCTAGAAACATAATTCGGGCGAACCGGGTTTCGATCCCACAATCATAGGTTTCTGTCGTGCCCAAGGGACGCAACTCTGCACAGCGAATCTCGACGCCTTAGACGACTGGGCCACCCGTGCCACCTTTGAAAGAATGGTACCGAGATATTTATAAGAACTTACACACTGACGTTTTTGACCCTTGTAATACCACTTTTCATATTTTGATAAAATACCCCCCATTTTTTAAATACCACTACCTTAGTTTTATCCAAGTTGACTGTTAGATGATAGTTACTACAAAAACTTTCCAGAGCTTTAATGCGTTTTTGAAGGCCATATACAGTATCAGCAATAAATGCAACATCATCAGCAAACAACAATGGAAAAATCTGTACAGTGTCAGGGTGTAGCTGTACACCTGGAGTTCATGTTGATTCTATATATAAAGCTAAGTCGTTTATAAAAATTGAAAATAAAAATGGACTCATTACGCAGCCTTGCCGAAGTCCTAGAGGGCAATCAAAACATTCTCTAAAACAATTTCTGATCTTAACACAGCTTTTAACACAGGAATAGATGGATTCTAATGCATTTAACATTTTTGGGGACTCACCTCTGGATTTAAGAACTAGCCATAGTTTAGATCTTTTTACAAAATCGAAAGCCTTTTTAAAGTCAACAAAAAGAACATATAATTTACCACGCTTCTCAGACAGATAATGCTGGATTACAGACTGCAGAATAAATATATTATCAATAGTACTATAACCTTTCCTAAAACCAGCTTGAGAGTCACAAATTTTATCATACGCATCAGACCAGAACGTAAGTCTTGAATTAAGTACAGATACATAAAGTTTACAAAAAGTGCTGAGCAAGGAGATACCACGGTAGTTATTGGGGTTTGAGTAATCGCCCTTCTTATGCAGAGGTATGATAACACCAGTACACCACGACTCGGGAAACGAACCATTTTCATGTTAAACAAGGTTGTTAGGTATGGTACCTAACTATAGAAGATGGTGTAGATCACTTGATGCTTTGAAAAATTCAGAAATAAGAGAATCATTTCCTGGCGACTTACAGTTTTTTAATTGATTGATAGCTTGCAACACTTCGTCTTCAGTTATACGGCTGTCAAGGATAGAACATGTGTCATCATCAAAAGGATAATCTACACCATCTTCTATCGTATCATGAAAGAAAACGGTATGCATATCTTGGAATAAGTTTTTAAAATGTCACCAGTCACTAATAGGGATAGACGATTCCCTTTCTTCAACACCAGTGTATTTTCTTAACATTTCCCAAAATGTTTTGCAGTTATTGATACTGGATGAAAGTCTGTCACGAATCAAATCATTAAAAGCTCTTACCTAACACCTTACGATATCCTTATATGTTTTACGCTGCAGTGAATAGGCTTGTAACGAAACATTATCCTTTTTCCTATTAAAAACATCTAGTAGTTGGAAGGCTTCTCTTCTGTGATAATCGCATTCTTTATCAAACCACGGCCTGTCGCGTCCATGACGCTGAACAATCATACGCTTTGTAAAATCATCAAACAAATGCTTAATTTCATCACATGAGACATTTTCTCTTAACCGATCACCAAAGTTATCACGCCAAGTATACTTAATACAAACTTCCGGCTTCAAATTCTCACCCGATATAGCATTGTCAATTTCAGTATCACGTGACTGAAAGGTACAATTGATTGGCGCGTGCGGAGACTCGATCCTAGATCCGATGTTAAAATTCTTACACAATGTAAACAAATCACCAGTTAATGTCTTCAGTGAAAGTACCTACCCTTCAAGACTTAGTCACTTGTGTCTACAGAGCCTGCGCCTTAGATCATCATGTATATGAATAGCTTTTCCTATTGTGTGAATATACCGTTTTCATTTTTGTATTAACTTTGATGTACCATGGGCCTACTAGCCACTGAATAAATAAAATATGCTATATATGACACCACATGACCATGTTTCTGTGCTACTGCTTTGGAAGGGCATAGAGTAATATAGCGCCGTCCATGCTCGCGTCGGACCGCCTCCGTGGTCTAATGGTAGAGCGTCCGCTCGGAGAGCGGAAGGTCCGGGGTTCAGTCCCCAGCCGCGTCATACCAAAAGACGTTAAAAGATGGTACTTGTTGTAAACCTGTTTGGCATTCGGCATTAAGGGGCTAAAACAAGGACTGGTCGGCTCGGAGTCAGTATACTGTGTCTGGGTGGGGTATTCATGTTAAACTGCGGCATGGTATCTCAGTGTGCTAGCACTATAAATCGGCATCAGTCCGGACTAGTACAAGCAGCCACACACACACATACACGTGCATGCACGTCGCTATATAAGTGCAATGATCTTGGATGCGACGTTAAACCCCATGTCACCTCACCTCACCCTGCACCCGTCCATGCACGCATGCTTGTACTAGTCAGGACTAGTGATGATTTTATAGTGCTAGCCTATTGAGATGCCATGTCGCAGTTCAAAATGGATACCCCACTCAGACACAGGGTACTGGCTCGGATACGACGAGTCATTATCATATCCCTTTAATGTTGAGTGCCAAGCAGGGAAACAACAAGTACCATCTTTTAACGTCTTTTGATTCGACACGGTCGGGCATCGATCCACCAACGTTTAGCTCCCCAGGCAGACGCTCTATCCACTACAATACAAAGGTATAGCAGGGCGAAGCTTGTACGTATATTTACCTTATTCCAAGTATGCTGCCGTTGCGTTATTTATTCTATCTGAATATGTACCGAAACATTTTCCATGTACGAAGCAAGAATCGCGTATACAGACTCTTTGATAAATGTGTTCAGTAAATAACATCTCTGTTGTTACATGTTGTTTCCGAGGTTGGAGGGATGGTCGGGTAGCCTTGTGGTTGAAGTGTTAGCCGGGTTCGATTCCTGATATGAGTGCAATGTGTTAAGCAAATTTCTTGTGTAACCCGCCGTGATATTGCTTGAATATTGCTAAAAGCGGCGTAAAACCATACTCACTCACTACCAGGTTGACCATGCTTGTCGTAAGAGGCGACTAACGGGATCGGTTGGTCAGGCTTGCTGACTTGGTTGATGCATGTTATCGTATCCCAACTGCGTTGATGGATGCTCATGATGTCAATCACTGGATTGTCTGGTCCAGACACGATTATTTACAGACCGCCGTCATACAGCTGGAATATTGCTGAGTGCGGCGTTAAACAAGCGATCGAGTATCCATACAACAAGAGGAAGGTGACGCAAGTTTTTTGCCTTTCCCACCTGGGCGAAATCCGTAAATATGGGTATTGTGCTGCTCAACATAAAAACATAGTCACGGCGAAGGTGAGGTGAGGTGAGTTGAGGTGAGTTGAGGTGAGGTGAGGTGAGGTAAGGTGAGGTGAGGGGAGGTGAGGTGAGGGGAGGTGATCGGCTGTAGGCCTATCATATATATACTGCTCAACAGAAGTTAAGTGTGTGAGTTGGTTTGAAAACTGCTTTAACATATTCCAGTTATATCACGGCGTGTCATGTGCAGATCTCAGAAGTTTTATACTTTGGTGAAAACCACGAGCACGAAAATTGCCCTCGGCCAAAATATTTCTTTTGTAGCTGACCCAGTATAAATGATAAAATACCACAAAGCTCAAGCTGAAACTCAGGGACGTCAGTCCATCAGCAGATTCATCCATCCAGAGATGAACGGATCGCGACTATCCGGTGAAACAGATTCCATTTGTCTTAAAAGGCGTACTGAAAAATCAGTGATAATACAAAAAGTTCGGGAATACGGTGACGTGAAGTGAAATGGGGTTTAACGTCGCGTCCAAGATTATTGCACTTATATACCGACGTGTATGTACGTGTGTGTGTGTGTGTGGCTGCTTGTATGCCGATTCATAGTGCAAGCTCACTGAGATACCATGACGCAGTTTAACATGAATACCCCACTCAGACTCAGTATACTAACTCCGAGCCGACCAGTCCTTGTTTTAGCCCCTTAATGCCGAGCGCCAGACAGGGTCACAACAAGTACCATCTTTTAACGTCTTTTGGTATGACGCGGCCGGGGATCGAACCCCGGACCTTCCGCTCTACGGGCGGACGCTCTACCGCTAGACCACGGAGGCGTTCTTCGGGAATATGGTAAGCATGTCCTGACATACCGGTAGCACCCACACTCCCTCAATAGCATAAATAATGTATGCGTTTGCTGACTCACACCACACAGCCCTTCTTCTGCCAAGCGACAGCTGCACATAAAATTAATCAGATAATCAGGTGATGGACCAAAAATCCAGTTACACGATATCGTATGTACTGAAAAGACACAACAAAATTATAGTAATAGATTTATTAAGTTGATTATCAAGTCACACAGCATTAAGTATTTCAGTATGCACCAAAATAAGAATTTATTCAACATATGAGATAACTATGCAACAGAACTTCGTATCTCACCAATGGACCTAAGTTTTCGCTTCACGCGTCCAGGGAAGGTAAACCTTCGCGTTTCCCCTTGTTTATGGGAGCTTAGTTCGACCTTAATCTTTGCCAGTTTGAGCAGCTTCTGAAACACCCGTGTGACACTGCTGTGGTCCTTGCCACAAGCCTCAACGTACTTGGTGTTCCATTCTTTCTTGGCAAAACGTTCAGCACCAGTTTGCCCCGTGATTCTTTTATTATCCTCAATGTCAGTCTTGTTTCCTACCAAAAGGATCGGAACTTTCTTCTTCCTCTTGATACGAAGGATATCCTCCCTGATCATGGCTGTTGTCTCAAACGAGCATTCATCTTCCAAAGAGAATACAAGAATAAATGCATCACCCGACTCAATTGCAATCCTTCTTCTTGCCCCAAAGCAGTATCCACCTGGAGTGTCCACGATCTCGAGGGAGACTTGGCGTCCTTCCTTACCGATCAAAGTTGTCTGTTGTTCCAGCTCGATGGTGAACCAGTGTAACTCAATGAACTTCCGGTGCAGGAACTGGGAGATGATGGTGCTCTTCCCAACTCCAGGAGCACCCAGGACAACGATCTTGAAGGTTTGGTTGGAATGAGCAGCTGCCATGGCCGAGACTATAGCTACAAAGCGTTCTTGTACTATTATAGAACTACCAGGAGCTTCTGTTCCGAGTCCAGGAACCAAATTAATCGAATGGATGCTTCTACAGAGATAACATTGCATAGAGTGTTGTCGGCTTTTATAGGGAGCTTTTACAGTTGGAGACTGTTTCATATCTATTTTGGGCAAACCCCACTGTTCGTAATGCCAAATACATATTTGAAGCATGGAGGGCATCGGAGAGGATTGTGATTTTTCACACCTCCAAATGTGCTGACGTTCTTTCTCCACCAATGGGCAACGCTTGAGACAGTCCGTGCGTCACTCCTTTCCAATTTTCGCCATCTGTGGCCATCTGTGTCCGCGGTGTTCTCCTGTCTGACATCAGTAATATCTGGTTGATCCCATGGCAACCAGCTACCATCGATACAAAATTATCAAGGGGAAGGTGATGTTTACTTCAACCTATCTCGAAAAATTTCCATCTTGTGCATTGCACGTTTCAGCACCACTTCAATTACCATCCAACAGAGTTCAAACGAATTTCTAAATAACAAGGAGCCATGGGTGAACTTTGAATGAGGACCCTATGTCGAAAATATAAACGGAAATGCTAGAAAAAATGCGTCTTGCCCATTTAAGAAAAAGGACAAACATTTTTACAGACTGTTGCTATTGATCTAACTATCTGTGGTTTAAAATATACTGAACAGCAAAAGAAACATCACCCAAGTAACATTGCATGAAAAGTTGTCAGTTAGATATCTGGGTTATTTTATCAAAGTTTCTAAAATTTAACATTACCTTGTCCGGGGAAATGAAATTTCATGATAACACATGTGATAACACATTGCTGTATCTCAAAAGCAGATGGCAGAGAGAGAAAGAGTCTGGCGACATCGTGGGGAACGTCATTCGGATGCTTGTGTTGTTGAAAGAGACTCGTGGGGTGGTCCTAGACTAACATTTAGTCTCTGAAATCTTATATTACACAATATCCTTCTTAACTCTAAAAATAAAATGAAAATTCCCTATGCTAGCTTGTGCTGCTAGACTTGTTTTTGCATTTCTAGATTATTTGTTTTTCATAAAATAAATATATTCCACGGTCATGGTGCAGGACTAGGGTGGTCCGAGCATCATGGTGTGGGGTGGAATTGGTCTTGCACAGAGGGTCGGCCCCGTGATCTTCCAGTAACGGTCAAGTCTTGAGACCACACGCCATACCTCATTTGGCATGTCGCCGCAACCACGAATTTCAGCATGATGACGCCCGTAATGCGAGAGCAACAAGAGACTTCCTGCAGCAGAATGGAATCAGAACCATACAGTGGCCTGCCCTCAGTCCCGATTGAAATCCTATTGAGCACCTGTGGGACGAGATTCAAAGACGACTGAATGGCGTCTGACAATCGCTGACAACTGCAGCTGAACTGCGTCAGGCGTTCCTCAGAGTGTGGGCTCAAGTACCTATTGCTTTCATCAACCGCCTCATCCATTCCATGTATCGACGTTGCACGGCAGTCATCAATGCACATGCAGACTCAGGAGATACTGACATGTGATGCCATTTTCTCAGAGAATGGTGTTGTGTTTCATTTTAAGAATATTTGACCCTTTCATTTTAACCTTGATGATCAGTTTTGCCAAGTTCTTTTTAATATGTCACAAAGTATGTTTACAGTGTTTGGACAAATAATGTTTCTTATATATCTATCCATGGTGACGTTTCTTTTGCGGTTCAGAATATTTTAGTCACAGGAAGTCCAATCGACAAATTTACATTAGAAAAAATCGAACGAAAACAGCATGTTCAGATTTAGAACAGTGAGGGAAGTTTGAAATGGACTATAGAAATATGCGCATGTGACTCCATAATAATAATACTCATTGTTCTCGGTACCTTAGGTTTGGTACCTCCCAGTCCAGGATTACAACCCTTCTGACAACCTGGGTAATGCAGGAGGCTGCAGTGTTTGGGAGTATTCACATTCTCCGAAAAGGTTCTGGGTGGGTTTGACCAGGCAGCGCTTCCTGGGAGAAGTCCCATTCGCTGTCTGGGCTGTGTGTTTTGGGGGCAAGGGCCCTGAGCTGATGATGAGCCTAACCAACCTGACCTGGTTACTGATCACCCAAACCTTCCTTGCTGAATTTCTGTATTTTAATCTGTACATCATCATCATCATCATCATCATCATCATCAGGGGGCACGGGTGTCCAAGTCGTCTAAAGCGCCGCGATTCGCTGTGCAGAGTTGCGCCCTTGGGCACGCCAGAAACCTATGATTGTGAGTTCGAATCCCGGTTCGCCCCAATTATGTGTCTAGGTTTGTCAGCACCATACCAGTGCTCGTGGGTTTCACCGAAGTGGTAAACGTCTAAGACCTGCAACACTTCAGGCTTTCCTCCCACATTAAGCTGACACGCCGCGATATAACTGGAATACTGTTAAAAGCGGCGTTAAACCAAACATAATAATAATAATTTCCGATGATGCATGTTGCATGACACTTGCATAGACAAAGCCATAATACACGACACTGAGTCTGTAGTAGGAAATGATTACAAGTCCTTCACTCTTGAGAGAGAAACTATTAGTAGTTTAGATAGGATGTATCACCGAACTACCGAAAGGATTTACCCGGACTTTCATACCAACAAGTCTACTGTTTGATAAATATAACAAAGAATTTAGAGGTTGTCCAAAGACAAACGGGACTTTATTATCATATGGAAATGAATAGTTTTCATAGACTGGTTGGAACAGCACCTACTGCCCAGTCCGAACAACCCCGGTGTCACTGTCATGGATACCCCCAGTGATCAGAACGTGCGGGAACCAGATACTGTCGTGCCAACCATGAGTAGTCTGAAGACCACGCAGGAATATCTGATGTCTTGCAATGTCCACTTCAGACCATCTGAAACGAAAGTTCAACTCATGGAGAAAATTCGCCTGAATAAGAAACCAGTAAAGTATAAGACAGTTGTCCTTGGGGCACAACACGGTCAAGTTGTCTTATGTACGCCAGTCAGACGTTGTGGGCTCAGTCCTATTTATCCTATCTGGGCAAACTGTGAAGGGTTCATGGCAAAGACATAAAGCAACATTCAAACTCACACATGTCAAAGGGTTGATCAACGCAGGCTTTGCTAGAATTACACCAGCGATAGGCTGAAAATCACGTTTTGAGTGAGTGAGTTGGGTTTAACGCCACGTTTAACAGTATTCCAGTTATATCGTGGCGTGTCAGCTTAATATGGGAGGAAAGCCTGAAGTGATGCAGGTCTCAGACGTTTACCACTTCGGTGAAACCCACGAGCACTGGTATGGTGGTGACAAACCTAGAAACATGATCGGGGCGAACCGGGATTCGAACCCATAATCAAATGTTTCTGGCATGCCCAAGGGATGCAACTCTCCACCGCGAATTGCGGCGCCTTAGACGACTGAGCCACCGGTGCCCCCCACGTTTTGAGAGTACGTCATTTTCGCCAAGGTGACGGAGCAGATGTCAACCTGTGTTGCACTAGTTATCACACCAATTTGTAATGATATTCCAGATTCAGGGTCATAACAATCAGCAGTGCAGGTGTGTCGGGGCCGTGTAATAAACTAAAAACACTCTCTAAGTGCTTTATTCGTTATATTTAACGAGCAAAACGATGGTTATACAATAATCAACGACACTAACAATTGAGTGAGTGAGTGAGTTGGGTTAACGTTTAACGCCGCTTTTAGCAATATTCAAGCAACATCACGGCGTGTCAGCTTAATGTGGGAGGAAAGCCCAGAGTGATACAGGTCTCAGGCGGATGCTTGTGTTGTTGAAAGAGACTCGTGGGGTGGTCCCAGCATCATGGTGTGGGGTGGAATTGGTCTTGCACAGGGGGACCGCCCTGTGGTCTTCCAGAACATCGGTCCAGGGACAGGCAATGGTGTCACAGCAGCTCGGTACTTTGATCAAGTCTTGAGATCACACGCCAAACCTCATTTGGCACGTCGCCGCAACCACGAGTTTCAGCATGATAACGCCCGTAATGCGAGAGCAACAAGAGACTTCCTGCAGCAGAATGGCATCAGAACCATGCAGTGGTCTGCCCTCAGTCCCGATTGAAATCCTATTGAGCAACTGTGGGACGAGATTCAAAGACGACTGAATGGCGTCCGACAATGGCTGATAACTGCAGCTGAACTGCGTCAGGCGTTCCTCAGCGTGTGGGCTCAAGTGCCTATTGCTTTCATCAACCGCCTCATCCATTCCATGTATCGACGTTGCACGGCAGTCATGAATGCACATGCGGACTCAAGAGATACTGACTTGTGATGCCATTTTCTCAGAGACTGGTGTTGTGTTTCATTTTAAGAACGTTTGACACTTTAATTTTAACCTTGATGATCAGTTTTGCCAAGTTTCCTCTTTTTAATATGTCACAAAGTATGTTTACAGTGTTTGGACAAATAATGTTTCTTATATATCTATCCATGGTGACGTTTCTTTTGCGGTTCAGAATATTTTAGTCACAGGAAGTCTAATACACAAATTCAGATTTAGAACAGTGAGGGGAGTTTGAAATGGACTATAGAAATATGCGCATGTGACTCCGTAATGATAATACTCGTTGTTCTCGGTACCTTAGGTTTGGTACCTCCCAGTCTGTTGACTGGCATTGGGAGAGTACCCGGGTTTGCTACCAGGGATACAGCCATTCTGACAACCTGGGCAATGCAGAAGGCTGCAGTGTTGGGGAGTATTCACATTCTCCGAAAAAGTCTGGGTGGGTTTGACCAGGCAGCGCTTCCTGGGAGAAGTCCCATTCGCTGTCTGGCATGGGCTGCGTGTTTTGGGGGCAAGGGCCCTGAGCTGATGATGAAACCTAACCAGCCTGACCTGGTTACTGATCACCTAAACCTTCCCTGCTGCATTTCTGTATTTTAATCTGTACATCATCATCAACATCATCATCATCATCATCATCATCATCATCCTCATCATCATCATCATCATCATCATCATCAGGGGGCACGATTGTCCCAGTCGTCTAAGGTGCCGCAATTCGCTGTGCAGAGTTGCGCCCTTGGGCACGCCAGAAACCTATGATTGTGAGTTCGAATCCCGGTTCGCCCCAATTATGTTTCTAGGTTCGTAAGCACCATACCCGTGCACGTGGGTTTCACCGAAGTGGTAAATGTCTAAGACCTGCATCACTTCGGGCTTTCCTCCCACATTAAGCTGACACGCCGCGATATAACTGGAAAACTGTTAAAAGCGGCGTTAAACCAAACATAATAATAATAATTTCCGATGATGCATGTTGCATGACACTTGCATAGACATAGCCATAGTACACGACACTGAGTCTGTAGTAGGAAATGATTACAAGTCCTTCACTCTTGATAGAGAAACTATTAGTAGTTTAGATAGGATGTATCACCGAACTACCGAACCGAATTACCCGGACTTTCATACCAACAAGTCTACTGTTCGATAAATATAACAAAGAATGTAGAGGCTGTCCAAAGACACACCCGGGACTTTATTATCATATGGAAATGAATAGTTTTCATAGACTGGTTGGAACAACAGCTACTGCCCAGTCCGAACAACCCCGGTGTCACTGTCATGGAGACCCCCAGTGATCATTACCCCCGGGAACCAGATACTGTCGTGCCAACCATGAGTAGTCTGAAGACAATGCAGGAATATCTGACGTCTTGCAATGTCCACTTCAGACCATCTGAAACGAAAAGTTGTCCTTGCGAGAGCAACAAGAGACTTCCTCCAGCAGAATGGCATCAGTACCATGCAGTGGCCTGCCCTCAGTCTCGATTGAGCAACTGTGGGACGAGATTCAAAGACGACTGAATGGCGTCCGACCAAGGCCGACAACTGCAGGTGAACTGCGTCAGGCGTTCCTCAGAGTGTGGGCTCAAGTGCCTATGGCCTTCATCAACCGCTTCATCCATTCCATGTATCGACTTTGCATGGCAGTCATCAATACACATGCGAACTCAAGAGATTCTGCCATTTTCTCAGAGACTAGTGTTGTGTTTCATTTTGAGAACATTTGACACTTTAATTTCAACCTTGATGATCAGTCTTGCCATGTTTATTTTTTTTAATATGCCTCAAAGTATGTTTGCAGTGTTTGGACAAATAAGGTTTTCTTATATAACTATCCATGGTGACGTTTCTTTTGCGGTTCAGAATATTTTAGTCACAGGAAGTCCAATCGATAAAATTTACATTAGAAAAAATCGAACGAAAACAGCAAGTTCAGATTTAGAACAGTGAGGGAAGTTTGAAACGGACTATAGAAATATGCGCATGTGACTCCATAATAATAATACTCATTGTTCTCTGTACCTTAGCTTTGGTACCTCCCAGTCTGTTGACTGGCATTGGGAGAGTACCCGGGTTTGTGAACTTTGTAATATTGAGGAAGACAAAAAATCTATAGATATTAACAACTTCTTTACTTTACTTAAATAGCGACGCTTTTGTATAGATCCTTGTTCCGTTGCCACGCAAAGCTGTTTGACAACAGTATGAGGATCTATACCGAAACGTCTCTATTACAGTATAATAAAGTTGGTATCCATAAATCTTTTGTCTACTTTGTCATCTGTCAACTTCTAAGAAATGCTATCAAACAATTCAACTTTGGGATGTATATACAACCAAGATGTACGTACGTTTGCATTGGGAACGTGATTATCACAATATGGTGATATTGTGTCACTCTTGATCATCGTACAGTTTGTCGATACAATATATTCATAATACATCTTAAATACCACCTGAAACTCATAATGGTAATGTTGATCAATGCAGCGAATAAATAATGTGGAGATGGCCGAAACAATGTTCATATCACATCTCGCAGACAGCGAATACAGTGTTTTTTTTGTTTTGTTTTTTTTGGTTTTTGTTGTTGTTGTTGTTTTTTTAAAATTTAATACAGTGTTTAATTCACGGGACAGATGCCAATTACAACGTATAACAGATAGTCGATACCACGTTTATCTCACAGAAGGTGTCTCCCTCTATTCTTGAGCAAACAAACATCAGCTGTGTCATCTCTTTTAAACAAAAATGACAAACCCGTTCGGCCTCGCAGTGATGTAACGTTCCCATCGCCACACCTTGGTTGTAGAGATCCAGGACCTGACTGTACGGCCCGTGAAGATCCGGGGTGGAATAGGTCTTCAGAAACCCATGCTTGCCGTAAATAGCGACTAACGGGATCGGTTGGTCAGGCACGCTGACTTGGCCGATGCATGTCATCGTATCCCAAATGCGTGGATCGATGCTCATGACGTCAGTCAATGGATTGTCTGGTCCAGACTCGACTATTTACAGACTGCCGTCATAAAGCTGGAATATTGCTGAGAGCGGCGTTAAACAAAAAATGAACAAACCACACGGCCACTGTAAGCCCTCCCGACCTTGGATAGATGCGGTGAGGTAAAATGGGTTTTAACGTCGCTTTCAAGATAATTGCACTTATATGGATGGTGTTGTTGACTTTAACTCAGATGAAATGACTGTCAGTATCCTTGATTCACCAATTACCGCAGACGAAATTTATGATTATATTTATAGATTACAAAACACGAAGGCACCTGGCGAGAATAATTTAATTCCGAAGTTTTTTAAGCATTCCATGGATGTATTGGTACCAAATACTGAATTGTTCTTTAACATATTATTTGATTCCTTTCATTGTCCAGATATTTTGAATACCAGCATCATATTAAGATTGTTTTATAAGGGCATCACTAAAGATTCAAACAGCAGAGGCGTATCTCTTTCAAGCACTTTTAGTAAGCTGTACACATCCATGCTAAGCAATAAGTTATCCTTTGGGGCTGAATCATACAAGAACTTTGTGGAGTCTCAGATTGGTTTTAGGTGAGTGAGTGATTGAGTGAGTGAGTGAGTTGGGTTTAACGCAGCTTTTAACATTATTCCAGTTATATCACGGCGTGTCAGCTTAATGTTGGAGGAAAGCCCGAAGTGACGCAGGTCTAAGACGTTTACCACTTCGGTGAAACCCACGAGCACAGGTGTGGTGCTGACAAACCTAGAAACATAATTGGGGCGAACCGGGTTTCGATCCCACAATCATAGGTTTCTGGCGTGCCCAAGGGATGCAACTCTGCACAGCGAATCGCGACGCCTTAGACGACTGGGCCACCCGTGCCCCCTTTGAAAGAATGGTACCGAGATATTTATAAGAACTTACACACTGACGTTTTTGACCCTTGTAATACCACTTTTCATATTTTGATAAAATACCCCCCATTTTTTAAATACCACTACCTTAGTTTTATCCAAGTTGACTGTTAGATGATAGTTACTACAAAAACTTTCCAGAGCTTTAATGCGTTTTTGAAGGCCATATACAGTATCAGCAATAAATGCAACATCATCAGCAAACAACAATGGAAAAATCTGTACAGTGTCAGGGTGTAGCTGTACACCTGGAGTTCATGTTGATTCTATATACAAAGCTAAGTCGTTTATAAAAATTGAAAATAAAAATGGACTCATTACGCAGCCTTGCCGAAGTCCTAGAGGGCAATCAAAACATTCTCTAAAACAATTTCTGATCTTAACACAGCTTTTAACACAGGAATAGATGGATTCTAATGCATTTAACATTTTTGGGGACTCACCTCTGGATTTAAGAACTAGCCATAGTTTAGATCTTTTTACAAAATCGAAAGCCTTTTTAAAGTCAACAAAAAGAACATATAATTTACCACGCTTCTCAGACAGATAATGCTGGATTACAGACTGCAGAATAAATATATTATCAATAGTACTATAACCTTTCCTAAAACCAGCTTGAGAGTCACAAATTTTATCATACGCATCAGACCAGAACGTAAGTCTTGAATTAAGTACAGATACATAAAGTTTACAAAAAGTGCTGAGCAAGGAGATACCACGGTAGTTATTGGGGTTTGAGTAATCGCCCTTCTTATGCAGAGGTATGATAACACCAGTACACCACGACTCGGGAAACGAACCATTTTCATGTTAAACAAGGTTGTTAGGTATGGTACCTAACTATAGAAGATGGTGTAGATCACTTGATGCTTTGAAAAATTCAGAAATAAGAGAATCATTTCCTGGCGACTTACAGTTTTTTAATTGATTGATAGCTTGCAACACTTCGTCTTCAGTTATACGGCTGTCAAGGATAGAACATGTGTCATCATCAAAAGGATAATCTACACCATCTTCTATCGTATCATGAAAGAAAACGGTATGCATATCTTGGAATAAGTTTTTAAAATGTCACCAGTCACTAATAGGGATAGACGATTCCCTTTCTTCAACACCAGTGTATTTTCTTAACATTTCCCAAAATGTTTTGCAGTTATTGATACTGGATGAAAGTCTGTCACGAATCAAATCATTAAAAGCTCTTACCTAACACCTTACGATATCCTTATATGTTTTACGCTGCAGTGAATAGGCTTGTAACGAAACATTATCCTTTTTCCTATTAAAAACATCTAGTAGTTGGAAGGCTTCTCTTCTGTGATAATCGCATTCTTTATCAAACCACGGCCTGTCGCGTCCATGACGCTGAACAATCATACGCTTTGTAAAATCATCAAACAAATGCTTAATTTCATCACATGAGACATTTTCTCTTAACCGATCACCAAAGTTATCACGCCAAGTATACTTAATACAAACTTCCGGCTTCAAATTCTCACCCGATATAGCATTGTCAATTTCAGTATCACGTGACTGAAAGGTACAATTGATTGGCGCGTGCGGAGACTCGATCCTAGATCCGATGTTAAAATTCTTACACAATGTAAACAAATCACATGTTAATGTCTTCAGTGAAAGTACCTACCCTTCAAGACTTAGTCACTTGTGTCTACAGAGCCTGCGCCTTAGATCGTCATGTATATGAATAGCTTGTCCTATTGTGTGAATATACCGTTTTCATTTTTGTATTCACTTTGATGTACCATGGGCCTATGGCCTACACTAGCCACTGAATAAATAAAATATGCTATATATGACACCACATGACCATGTTTCTGTGCTACTGCTTTGGAAGTGCATAGAGTAATATAGCGCCGTCCATGCACGCGTCGGACCGCCTCCGTGGTCTAATGGTAGAGCCTCCGCCCGGAGAGCGGAAGGTCCGGGGTTCAGTCCCCATCCGCGTCATACCAAAAGACGTTAAAAGATGGTACGTGTTGTTATCCTGTCTGGCGCCTGGCATTAAGGGGCCAAAACAAGGACTGGTCGGCTCGGAGTCAGTATACTGTGTCTGAGTGGGGTATTCATGTTAAACAGCGGCATGGTATCTCAGTGTGCTAGCACTATAAATCGGCATCAGTCCGGACTAGTACAAGCAGCCACACACACACATACACGTGCATGCACGTCGCTATATAAGTGCAATAATCTTGGATGCGACGTTAAACCCCATGTCACCTCACCTCACCCTGCACCCGACCATGCACGCATGCTTGTACTAGTCAGGACTAGTGATGATTTTATAGTGCTAGCCTATTGAGATACCATGTCGCAGTTAAAAATGGATACCCCACTCAGACACAGGGTACTGGCTCGGATACGACGAGTCATTATCATATCCCTTTAATGTTGAGTGCCAAGCAGGGAAACAACAAGTACCATCTTTTAACGTCTTTTGATTCGACACGGTCGGGCATCGATCCACCAACGTTTAGCTCCCCAGGCAGACGCTCTATCCACTACAATACAAAGGTATAGCAGGGCGAAGCTTGTACGTATATTTACCTTATTCCAAGTATGCTGCCGTTGGGTTGTTTATTCTATCTGAATATGTACCAAAACGTTTTCCATGTACGAAGCAAGAATCGCGTATACAGACTCTTTGATAAATGTGTTCAGTAAATAACATCTCTGTTGTTACATGTTGTTTCCCAGGTTGGAGGGATGGTCGGGTAGCCTTGTGGTTGAAGTGTTAGCCGGGTTCGATTCCTGATATGAGTGCAATGTGTAAAGCCAATTTCTTGTGTAACCCGCCGTGATATTGCTTGAATATTGCTAAAAGCGGCGTATTAACCATACTCACTCACTACCAGGTTGACCATGCTTGTCGTAAGAGGCGACTAACGGGATCGGTTGGTCAGGCTTGCTGACTTGGTTGATGCATGTTATCGTATCCAAACTGCGTTGATGGATGCTCATGATGTCAATCACTGGATTGTCTGGTCCAGACTCGATTATTTACAGACCGCCGTCATACAGCTGGAATATTGCTGAGAGCGGCGTTAAACAAGCGATCGAGTATCCATACAACAAGAGGAAGGTGATGCAAGTTTTATGCCTTTCCCACCTGGGCGAAATCCGTGAACATGGGTATTGTGCTGCTCAACATAAAAACATAGTCACGGCGAAGGTGAGGTGAGGTGAGGTGAGGTGAGGTGAGGTGAGGTGAGGTGAGGTGAGGTGAGGTGCGGTGAGGTGAGGTGAGGTGATCAGCTGTAGGCCTATCTTATATATACTTCTCAACAGAAGTTAAGTGTGTGAGTTGGTTTGAACGCTGCTTTAACATATTCCAGTTATATCACGGCGTGTCATGTGCAGATCTCAGAAGTTTTATACTTTGGTGAAAACCACGAGCACGAAAATGGCCCTCGGCCAAAATATTTCTTTTGTAGCTGACTCAGTATAAATGATAAAATACCACAAAGCTCAAGCTGAAACTCAGGGACGTCAGTCCATCAGCAGATTCATCCATCCAGAGATGAACGGATTCCATTTGTCGTAAAAGGCGTACTGAAAAATCAGTGATAATACAAAAAGTTCGGGAATACGGTGACGTGAAGTGAAATGGGGTTTAACGTCGCGTCCAAGATTATTGCACTTATATACCGACGTGTATGTACGTGTGTGTATGTGTGTGGCTGCTTGTATGCCGATTCATAGTGCAAGCTCACTGACATACCATGCCGCAGTTTAACATGAATACCCCACTCAGACTCAGTATACTGACTCCGAGCCGACCAGTCACTGTTTTAGCCCCTTAATGCCGAGCGCCAGACAGGTTCACAACAAGTACCATCTTTTAACGTCTTTTGGTATGACGCGGCCGGGGATCGTACCCCGGACCTTCCGCTCTACGGGCGGACGCTCTACCGCTAGACCACGGAGGCGTTCTTCGGGAATATGGTAAGCATGTCCTGACCTACCGGTAGCACCCACACTCCCTCAATACCATAAATAATGTATGCGTTTGCTGACTCTCACCACACAGCCCTTCTTCTGCCAAGCGACAGCTGCACATAAAATAATCAGATAATCAGGTGATGGACCAAAAATCCAGTCACACGATATCGCATGTACTGAAAAGACACAACAAAATTATAGTAATAGATTTATTAA
This sequence comes from Haliotis rufescens, assembly GCF_023055435.1. Lineage (NCBI taxonomy): Eukaryota > Metazoa > Mollusca > Gastropoda > Lepetellida > Haliotidae > Haliotis > Haliotis rufescens. The sequence goes on from NW_025963786.1 coordinate 625,998, forward strand.
GTTGATTATCAAGTCATACAGCATTAAGTATTTAATTATGCACCAAAATAACAATTTATTCAACATATGAAATAACTATGCAACAGAACTTCGTATCTCACCAATGGACCTAAGTTTTCGCTTCACGCGTCCAGGGAAGGTAAACCTTCGCGTTTCCCCTTGTTCATGGGAGCTTAGTTCGACCTTAATCTTTGCCAGTTTGAGCAACTTCTGAAACACCCGTGTGACACTGCTGTGGTCCTTGCCACAAGCCTCAACGTACTTGGTGTTCCATTCTTTCTTGGCAAAACGTTCAGCACCAGTTTGCCCCGTGATTCTTTTATCATCCTCAATGTCAGTCTTGTTTCCTACCAAAAGGATCGGAACTTTCTTCTTCCTCTTGATACGAAGGATATCCTCCCTGATCATGGCTGTTGTCTCAAACGAGCATTCATCTTCCAAAGAGAATACAAGAATAAATGCATCACCCGACTCAATAGCAATCCTTCTTCTTGCCCCAAAGCAGTATCCAACTGGAGTGTCCACGATCTCGAGGGAGACTTGTCGTTCTTCCTTACCGATCAAAATTGTCTGTTGTTCCAGCTCGATGGTGAACCAGTGTAACTCAATGAACTTCCGGTGCAGGAACTGGGAGATGATGGTGCTCTTCCCAACTCCGGGAGCACCCAGGACAACGATCTTGAAGGTTTGGTTGGAATGAGCAGCTGTCATTGCCGAGACTATAGCTACAAAGCGTTCTTGTACTATTATAGAACTACCAGGAGCTTCTGTTCCGAGTCCAGGAACCAAACTAATCGAATGGATGCTTCTACAGAGATAACGTTGCATAGAGTGTTGTCGGCTTTTATAGGGAGCTTTTACAGTTGGAGACTGTTTCATATCTATTTTGGGCAAACCCCACTGTTCGTAATGCCAAATACATATTTGAAGCATGGAGGGCATCGGAGAGGATTGTGATTTTTCACACCTCCAAATGTGCTGACGTTCTTTCTCCACCAATGGGCAACGCTTGAGACAGTCCTTGCGTCACTCCTTTCCAATTTTCGCCATCTGTGGCCATCTGTGTCCGCGGTGTTCTCCTGTCTGAAATCAGTAATATCTGGTTGATCCCATGGCAACCAGCTACCATCGATACAAAAACATCAAGGGGAAGGTGATGTTTACTTCAACCTATCTCGAAAAATTTCCATCTTGTGCATTGCACGTTTCAGCACCACTTCAATTACCATCCAACAGAGTTCAAACGAATTTCTAAATAACAAGGAGCCATGGGTGAACTTTGAATGAGGACCCCCATGTCGAAAATATAAACGGAAATGCTAGAAAAAATGCGTCTTGCCCATTTTAAAAAAGGACAAACATTTTTACAGACTGTTGCTATTGATCTAACAATCAGTGGTTTAAAATAAACTGAACAGGAAAAGAAACATCACCCCAAGTAACATTGCATGAAAAGTTGTCAGTTAGATATCTGGGTTATTTTATCAAAGTTTCTAAAATTTAACATTACCTTGTCCGGGGAAATGAAATTTGATGATAAAAAAACAAAGCAAATGACAATAAAACCGATCGCCCAAACGCATCAAGGCAACGTGAGTTCCGAGCAAACTGAAATGCGCATGCGTTCCTCCATTTCTCGCCCTATACAAATCCACCCGGATCGGATAACATTCATTCGTTATTAAATTGCTACCACATGTCCACATTGACACAAAATCAGCGACACCAAGCCCTTGGAGCATTGCAAGCTGGACAAAACGCCCGGCAAGTAGCCAAGGCATTTCAAGTCCACGTAAGGACCATATACAGGCTCCAGACCACCAACACTACAGATGACCGACCACGCAGTGGAAGAACAAGGTCACCACCTGACGTCAGGATCGTCAGATTGTGCGACAGCATCTTCAAGATCGCTTTGTTACTGCTGCAGAAACTGCTCGAGACCATGGGGACACCAGCGACACATTAGTGCGGACACCGTGCGTCGACGATTGACGAGCAGACACCTCCACTGTCACAGGCCACACCGAGGACCCATTCTGACACCACGTCATCGCTGGAACCGTCTTCAGTGGGCAACACAGCACCAGCATTTGCGTCACCAGCAGTGGAGAAGAGTCCTCTTCTCAGACGAGAGCCGTTACTGTATCTCAAAAGCAGATGGCAGAGAGAGAGAGAGAGAGAGAGAGAGAGAGAGAGAGAGAGAGTCTGGCGACATCGTGGGGAACGTCATTCGGATGCTTGTGTTGTTGAAAGAGACTCGTGGGGTGGTCCTTGACTAACATTTAGTCTCTGAAATCTTATATTACACAATATCCTTCTTAACTCTAAAAATAAAATGAAAATTCCCTATGCTAGCTTGTGCTGGCTAGACTTGCTTTTGCATTTCTAGATTATTTGTTTTTCATAAAATAAATATATTCCACGGTCATGGTGCATGACTAGGGTGGTCCGAGCATCATGGTGTGGGGTGGAATTGGTCTTGCACAGAGGGTCGGCCCCGTGATCTTCCAGTAACGGTCAAGTCTTGAGACCACACGCCATACCTCATTTGGCATATCGCCGCAACCACGAATTTCAGCATGATGACGCCCGTAATGCGAGAGCAACAAGAGACTTCCTGCAGCAGAATGGAATCAGAACCATGCAGTGGCCTGCCCTCAGTCCCGATTGAAATCCTATTGAGCACCTGTGGGACGAGATTCAAAGACGACTGAATGGCGTCCGACAATGGCTGACAACTGCAGCTGAACTGCGTCAGGCGTTCCTCAGCGTGTGGGCTCAAGTGCCTATTGCTTTCATCAACCGCCTCATCCATTCCATGTATCGACGTTGCACGGCAGTCATCAAAGCACATGCAGACTCAAGAGATACTGACTTGTGATGCCATTTTCTCAGAGACTGGTGTTGTGTTTCATTTTCAGAACATTTGATCCTTTAATTTTAACCTTGATGATCAGTTTTGCCAAGTTCTTTTTAATATGTCACAAAGTATGTTTACAGTGTTTTGACAAATAAGGTTTCTTATATATCTATCCATTGTGACGTTTCTTTTGCGGTTCAGAATATTTTAGTCACAGTGAGTCCAATCGACAAATTTACATTAGAAAAAATCGAACGAAAACAGCAAGTACAGATTTAGAACAGTGAGGGAATTTTGAAATGGACTATAGAAATATGCGCATGTGACTCCGTAATAATAATACTCATTGTTCTCGGTACCTTAGGTTTGGTACCTCCCAGTCCAGGATTACAACCCTTCTGACAACCTGGGCAATGCAGAAGGCTGCAGTGTTGGGGAGTATTCACATTCTCCGAAAAGGTCTGGGTGGGTTTGACCAGGCAGCGCTTCCTGGGAGAAGTCCCATTCGCTGTCTGGGCTGTGTGTTTTGGGGGCAAGGGCCCTGAGCTGATGATGAGCCTAACCAGCCTGACTTGGTTACTGATCACCCAAACCTTCCTTGCTGCATTTCTGTATTTTAATCTGTACATCATCATCATCATCATCATCATCATCATCATCATCATCATAATAATAATCTCCCATGATGCATTTTGCATTACACTTGCATAGACATAGCCATGGTACACGACACTGAGTCTGTAGTAGGAAATGTATACAAGTACTTCTCACTTGAGAGAGAAACTATTTAGTAGTTTACATAGGGGTGCGTGTTTTGGGGGCAAGGGCCCTGAGCTGATGATGAGACCTAACCAGCCTGACCTGGTTACTGATCACTTAAACCTTCCCTGCTGCATTTCTGTATTTTAATCTGTACATCATCATCATCATCATCATCATCATCATCATCATCATCATCATCATCATCCTCCTCATCATCATCATCATCATCATCAGGGGGCACGGGTGTCCCAGTCGTCTAAGGCGCCGCAATTCGCTGTGCAGAGTTGCGCCCTTGGGCACGCCAGAAACCTATGATTGTGAGTTCGAATCCCGGTTCGCCCCAATTATGTTTCTAGGTTCGTAAGCACCATACCCGTGCTCGTGGGTTTCACCGAAGTGGTAAACGTCTAAGACCTGCATCACTTCGGGCTTTCCTCCCACATTTAGCTGACACGCCGCGATATAACTGGAATACTGTTAAAAGCGGCGTTAAACCAAACATAATAATAATAATTTCCGATGATGCATGTTGCATGACACTTGCATAGACATAGCCATAGTACACGACACTGAGTCTGTAGTAGGAAATGATTACAAGTCCTTCACTCTTGAGAGAGAAACTATTAGTAGTTTAGATAGGATGTATCACCGAACTACCGAACCGAATTACCCGGACTTTCATACCAACAAGTCTACTGTTTGATAAATATAACAAAGAATGTAGAGGTTGTCCAAAGACACACCCGGGTTTTTATTATCATATGGAAATGAATAGTTTTCATAGACTGGTTGGAACACAACCTACTGCCCAGTCAGAACAACCCCGGTGTCACTGTCATGGATACCCCCAGTGATCATAACGTCAGGGAACCAGATACTGTCGTGCCAACCATGAGTAGTCTGAAGACCATGCAGGAATATCTGATGTCTTGCAATGTCCACTTCAGACCATCTGAAACGAAAGTTCAACTCATGGAGAAAATTCGCCTGAATAAGAAACCAGTAAAGTATAAGACAGTTGTCCTTGGGGCACAACACGGTCAAGTTGTCTTACGTACGCCAGTTAGACGTTGTGGGCTTAACCCTATTAATCCTATCAGGGCAAGCTGTGAAGGGTTCATGGCAAAGACATAAGCAACATTCAAACTCACACATGTCAAAGGGTTGATCAACTCAGGCTTTGCTAGAATTACACCAGCAAAAGGCTAAAAATCACGTTTTGAGTGAGTGAGTGAGTTGGGTTTAACACACCGCTTTTAACAGTATTCCAGTTATATCGCGGCGTGACAGCTTAATATGGGAGGAAAGCCCGAAGTGATGCAGGTCTCAGACGTTTACCACTTCGGTGAAACACACGAGCACGGGTATGGTGGTGACAAACCTAGAAACATGATCGGGGCGAACCGGGATTCGAACCCACAATCATATGTTTCTGGTGTGCCCAAGGGAAGCAACTCTGGACACCGAATCGCGGCGCCTTAGACGATTGGGCCACCGGTGCCCCCCACGTTTTGACATAGTACGTCATTTTCGCCAAGGTGACGGAGCAGATGTCAACCTGTGTTGCACTAGTTATCACACCATTTAATGATATTCCAGATTCAGGGTCATAACAATCAGCAGTGCAGGTGTGTCGGAGCCGTGTAATAAACTAAAAACACTCTCTACGTGATTCATTCGTTATACTGAACGAGCAAAACGATGGTTATACAATAATCAACGACACTACTAATTGAGTGAGTGAGTGAGTTGGGTTTAACGCCGCTTTTAGCAATATTCAAGCAATATCACGGCGTGTCAGCTCAATGTGGGAGGAAAGCCCAGAGTGATACAGGTCTCAGGCGTTTACCACTTCGGATTAAACCCACGAGCACGGATATGGTGCTGATAAAACCTAGAAACATAATCGGGACGAACCGGGATTCGAACCCCCAATCATAGGTTTCTGGCATGCCTAAGGTCCGCAACTCTCCACAGGTAATCGCGGCGTCTTGGACGACTGGGCCACCCGTGCCCAGAAATGGGCTTCACACATTGTACCCACGTCGGGAATCGAACCAGGGTCTATGGCGTGACGAAGGGAACGCTTTAACCACTAGGGTACCCGACCGCCCCCAATTCCTAAACAACAAGGTGCCATGGATGAACTTTGAATGAGGACCCCCATGTCGAAAATATAAACGGAAATGCTAGAAAAAATGATATTTGCCCCTTTAAAAAAAGGACAAACATTTTTACAGACTGTGGCTATTGATCTAACTATATGTGGTTTAAAATATACTGAACCGCAAAAGAAACGTCACCCAAGTAACACTGCATGAAAAGTAGTCACTTTAATATCTCGGTAATTTTTATCAAAGTTTCTAAATTTTAACATTACCTTGTCCGGGAAAATGAAATTTGATATAAAAAAAACAAAGCAAATGACAATAAAACCGATCGCCCAAACGCATCACGGCAACGGCCATGGTAACCCTATGCACGTGAGTTCCGTACAAATTGAAATGCGCATGCGTTCCTCCATTTCTCCACCTATACAAATCCCCCCGGATCGGATAACATTTATTCGTTATTAAATTGCTACCACATGCCCAGATTGACACGAAATCAGCGACACCAAGCCCTTGGACGATTGCAAGCTGGACAAAACGCCCGGCAAGTAGCCAATGCATTTCAAGCTCACGTAAGGACCATATGCAGGCTCCAGATCACCAACACTACAGATGACCGACCACGTAGCGGAAGAACAAGGTCACCACCTGACGTCAGGATCATCAGATTGTGCGACAGCATCTTCAAGATCGCTTCCAATGTCACAGGCCTCACCGAGGACCCATTCTGACACCACGTCATCGCTGGGACCGTCTTCAGTGGGCAACACAGCACCAGCATTGGCATCGCCAGCAGTGGAGAAGAGTCCTCTTCTCAGACGAGAGCCGTTGCTGTATCTCAAAAGCAGATGGCAGAGAGAAAGAGGGTCTGGCGACTTCGTGGGGAACGTCGTTCGGATGCTTGTGTTGTTGAAAGAGACTCGTGGGGTGGTCCCAGCATCATGGTCAGGGGTGGAATTCGTCTTTCACAGAGGGTGGCCCTGTGGTCTTCCAGAACATTGGTCCAGGGACAGGCAATGGTGTCACAGCAGCTCGGTACATTGATCAAGTCTTGAGATCACACGCCATACCTCATTTGGCACGTCGCCGCAACCACGAGTTTCAGCATGATAACGCCCGTACCCACACTGCGAGAGCAAGAAGAGACTTCCTCCAGCAGAATGGCATCAGAACCATGCAGTGGCCTGCCCTCAGTCGCGATTGAAAACCCATTGAGCAACTGTGGGACGAGATTCAAAGACGACTGAATGGCGTCCGACAATGGCTGATAACTGCAGCTGAACTGCGTCAGGCGTTCCTCAGAGTGTGGGCTCAAGTGCCTATGGCCTTCATCAACTGCTTCATCCATGCCATATATCGACGTTGCATGGCAGTCTTCAATGCACATGCGGACTCAAGAGATTCTGCCATTTTCTCAGAGACTAGTGTTGTGTTTCATTTTAAGAACATTTGACACTTTAATTTCAACATTATTATGAGTTTTGCCAAGTTTCATCTTTTTAATATGTCTCATGATCAAAGTATGTTTACAGTGTTTGGACAAATAAGGTTTCTTATATATCTATCCATTGTGACGTTTCTTTTGCGGTTCAGAATATTTTAGTCACAGGAAGTCTAATAGACAAATTTACATTAGAAAAAATCGAACGAAAACAGCAAGTTAAGATTAAGAGCAGTGAGGGAAGTCTGAAACGGACTATAGAAATATGCGCATGTGACTCCGTAATAATAATACTCATTGTTCTCGGTACCTTAGGTTTGGTACCTCCCAGTCTGTTGACTGGCATTGGGAGAGTACCCGGGTTTGCTACCAGGGATACAGCCCTTCTGATAATCTGGGTAATGCAGAAGGCTGCAGTGTTTGGGAGTATTCACATTCTCCGAAAAGGTTCTGGGTGGGTTTGACCAGGCAGCGCTTCCTGGGAGAAGTCCCATTCGCTGTCTGGGCTGTGTGTTTTGGGGGCAAGGGCCTTGAGCTGATGATGAGCCTAACCAACCTGACCTGGTTATTGATCACCCAAACCTTCCTTGCTGAATTTCTGTATTTTAATCTGTACATCATCATCATCATCATCATCATCATCATCATCAGGGGGCACGGGTGTCCAAGTCGTCAAAAGCGCCGCGATTCGCTGTGCAGAGTTGCGCCCTTGGGCACGCCAGAAACCTATGATTGTGAGTTCGAATCCCGGTTCGCCCCAATTATGTGTCTAGGTTTGTCAGCACCATACCCGTGCTCGTGGGTTTCACCGAAGTGGTAAACGTCTAAGACCTGCATCACTTCGGGCTTTCTTCCCACATTAAGCTGACACGCCGCGATATAACTAACACGTCCCATTTTAATTCTGGAAACCCAAAAGTCCAGAAACTCTACGCTCTTTGCCCAGTCTCGGTTAAAGGTATTTACAAAATTAAACATGCCGTTTTCATGGGAACATACCAAGGAAGTAAAAATGAAAAAAAAATTGTTTAAAAACTCAATATTTAGACTATGTCGCCCATGGGCCTGCCCATGGGCGAAGTGTGGCCCATGGGCCTGCCCATGGGCGAAGTCTGGCCCATGGGTAGGCCCATGGGCAGGCCCATGGGCGAGAATATGTTCCTTTACTTAAAACTCATGTTTTTGTTTCGCAAATACATTTAATGTATTCATTCAAGTATCATGACACAAAATTTAATTCATTTTAACTAAATTCAACGATTTTATAACGATATTGAAATATTTCGCCCATGGGCGAGAAAAAGGTTTGGCCCATGGGTAGGCCCATGGGTAGGCCCATGTGCAGGCCCATGGGCGAGAATATATTCCTTTACTTAAAACTCATGTTTTTGTTTCGCAAATACATTTAATGTATTCATTCAAGTATCATGACACAAAATTAAACTCATTTTAACTTAATTCAACGATTTTATAGCGATATTGAAATATTTCGCCCATGGGCGAGAAATAGGTCTGGCCCATGGGCGAGAATATGTTCCTTTACTTAAAACTCATGTTTTTGTTTCGCAAATACATTTAATGTATTCATTCAAGTATCATGACACAAAATTTAATTCATTTTAACTAAATTCAACGATTTTATAACGATATTGAAATATTTCGCCCATGGGCGAGAAAAAGGTTTGGCCCATGGGTAGGCCCATGGGTAGGCCCATGTGCAGGCCCATGGGCGAGAATATGTTCCTTTACTTAAAACTCATGTTTTTGTTTCGCAAATACATTTAATGTATTCATTCAAGTATCATGACACAAAATTAAACTCATTTTAACTTAATTCAACGATTTTATAGCGATATTGAAATATTTCGCCCATGGGCGAGAAATAGGTCTGGCCCATGGGCGAGAATATGTTCCTTTACTTAAAACTCATGTTTTTGTTTCGCAAATACATTTAATGTATTCATTCAAGTATCATGACACAAAATTTAATTCATTTTAACTAAATTCAACGATTTTATAACGATATTGAAATATTTCGCCCATGGGCGAGAAAAAGGTTTGGCCCATGGGTAGGCCCATGGGTAGGCCCATGTGCAGGCCCATTGGCGAGAATATGTTCCTTTACTTAAAACTCATGTTTTTGTTTCGCAAATACATTTAATGTATTCATTCAAGTATCATGACACAAAATTAAACTCATTTTAACTTAATTCAACGATTTTATAGCGATATTGAAATATTTCGCCCATGGGCGAGAAATAGGTCTGGCCCATGGGCGAGAATATGTTCCTTTACTTAAAACTCATGTTTTTGTTTCGCAAATACATTTAATGTATTCATTCAAGTATCATGACACAAAATTTAACTCATTTTAACTAAATTCAACGATTTTATAACGATATTGAAATATTTCGCCCATGGGCGAGAAAAAGGTTTGGCCCATGGGCGAGTATATGTTCCTTTACTTAAAACTCATGTTTTTGTTTCGCAAATACATTTAATGTTTTCATTGAAGTATCATGACACAAAATTTAACTCATTTTAACTTAATTCAACGATTTTATAGCGATATTGAAATATTTCGCCCATGGGCGAGAATATGTTCCTTTATTTAAAACTCATGATTTTGTTTCGCAAATACATTAAATGTATTCATTGAAGTATCATGACACAAAATTAAACTCATTTTAACTTAATTCAACGATTTTATAGTGATATTGAAATATTTCGCCCATGGGCGAGAAAAAGGTTTGGCCCATGGGTAGGCCCATGGGTAGGCCCATGGGCAGGCCCATGGGCGAGAATATGTTCCTTTACTTAAAACTCATGTTTTTGTTTCGCAAATACATTTAATGTTTTCATTGAAGTATCATGACACAAAATTAAACTCATTTTAACTTAATTCAACGATTTTATAGCGATATTGAAATATTTCGCCCATGGGCGAGAAAAAGGTTTGGCCCATGGGTAGGCCCATGGGCAGGCCCATGGGCGAGAATATATTCCTTTACTTAAAACTCATGTTTTTGTTTCGCAAATACATTTAATGTATTCATTCAAGTATAATGACTCAAAATTGAACTCTTTTTGACTTAATTCAACGATTTTATAGCGATATTGAAATATTTCGCCCATGGGCGAGAAAAAGGTTTGGCCCATGGGCGAGTATATGTTCCTTTACTCAAAACTCATGTTTTTGTTTCGCAAATACATTAAATGTATTTATTCTAGTATCATGACACAAAATTTAACTAATTTTTACTTAATTCAACTATTTTACGGCGTTATTAAAATATTTCGCCCATGTTTTCGTCAGTCCCTTTCAAGCATCAACTAACTGTTTGCAAAGTATATTGTATCATGTGAAATATACTTTATATTATATCATTACATTACTATTTAAAAAGGGCATTTGGTTGGATGTTTCCTTTAGTTCTACAAATTTCACCTGTTTTACATATTGTAGCGATCTTTAATGAACCTGGCCTTACCTCTCAAAACGTTTTGACAGTTTATCATACGAATTCATGTGCGTGTACTCCAATCCAGTTATTTTCCACAACATTAAATTTTAGTTAGTTTCTATTTCATTTCCCATTTAATGTCCCGTTGATACATCACACTGGGCAATTACGTGACACCAGGTATGCAATATACAGGTACGCGTGCGCGTATTTTAATGAAAAAAACTATTCGTCTTTTATTGCAAAACGTTTGGCTGAATATCTTACATTCTAATGAAATCTCGAAATAATTTTTTAATTACATGCGGTTTCGAACTGACCAGTGGGAATTATGTTTCAATGCGATTGAGGAAAACGTGAGTGAATATTGTGACACTTAAGCAACTTTTAACTGCATTGTCACTTTTGGTATGAAAATGGTAACAGTTCAGAAAAAACAACAGCCTTCTTATGATAATTCTCATTAGTACGTTGTATCTAATTACAGTGTCGGCCTTATTTACAGGTGATTCTACAATACCTGCTCTCGGTCAATTACGATCTACCACACCACGCGTGAATAAACAGTTATGCAGGTGTTGCTGTGGGCAAATACCTAGCCTGAAAATGTTTATTTTTTTTAGGATACATGTTTTACAAATGTTCGTTAATATGTGGATATATTAAGCACAAAGACAAAAAAATGTTTATGAAAGATGAATTAGTGCCTTGATATATTCATCGAGATGTGTATCATCGTGTAATGGGGTCATTCAATAAACGTATGTTTGGAGGAGATATCAAAGGAGCCGCCCAATATACACAGTGTCGTCCGGTGAACTACCACCCCACCCTGTCCATTAGAGTTATGTAATCGGTACACAAATATATTTGATGCGGTGTCAGTGCGGAAGGAGTTTGAATTACGTCCGCCAGTTGTCACAGAAATCCTCAAAGTATAGAAACAATAAACAAGGTCAATCCGTACTAATTACCTAGTGACGCACGTAACAACGACTGTCAATAGGGAAAATGGTGAAAACAAATTGAAATAGATTTTAATAAAACATTATTGTACTACATAACTCGCAAAAGCGGTGCCTAGAATTGTTTGACCGTGTTATGTGTGTTGTAAACTGACGAATAGCAAGTAATTGTCATGCTGTACGCATGGTTCCATATACAAATTCAGTTATACAACCGGTATGAAACTGAGAACTGAGATACCAAGTACAACCTGCATTCACACACGGAAGCAATATACTTGTGTGTATGCCCTCTCCTCTAAAAAATGTATCACTAAAGTATTTGCATTGTAATAAATATAGTAATGATAAACTTGGTAATTTGGTAGGTCTCCGACAGATATGATTTTCAGTTTTTTTACACCTTTGATTGATACGGATTACGTACCTGTTGTCTAGTCACTGTCTCTAATGTATCTGCTTGTTAGAAATTTCAAATGTCTTGTTATAGCACTGTTCCTAAAATACGGCAGTTTCTTTTATCGGGTATAAATAGTTGATTCGTCTTGTCACGCAGTCATTTTTTACTTGATCGAATGATTTCCACAAAAAATTACGGCAGAGTTTTGTATTTTATTATATTTTTAGAAGATTTTAGAAGATGCTTACATCACTGTATCTCAGAACGTAAAACTGATAACATTCAAACATGTAATTAGTACACAGTTAATTGTTACACATAATTTCCTGCATATTCCTTTTTGAACAAAAAGCCTACATGTATACTGATATCGGTGTCCACTGTTAAAAGGGTATTAGTGCAGTCAGCCATGGTAAATAGAGAGACAATAATAAGGTGATTAATTATAGTCTGTTGCAGAATATGCTGTATAAGTGTAGTCATTGATACATATACACATTACACATATACAGATGAAATACACGATATGATGCAGTGCAAGAACAAATTAAGATACGGTTTCTATTAAAAATAATTATACGATTTTGGATTTAATTAGCATGTTTAAATTTTCAGGCCAACACGGCTGAGATACAGCATCCGCATACTCAACTGGAGTTGTTTTCTGCCGGTCGTAAGTTCATTGTTTGACTGAGCACACTCGTGTCGGGGTTTCGATATTTTCTTCTCTTTGTTGGCAGCCTGCCACCGGTCTGAATTTTGAGAAAGGTCTCAGCATGGGACTGTTAATTACTTCTTAATGATGTCTACAAGCTTACAAACTTGTAGATGTTGGGTGCGGTTAGGACCAAACTTTTTCAGCTCAGAGTGTTAGTGGTCCTGGAACCCATAGTGTCAAACAGGTTCTGCACAAAACGTCCATCAGATTCTACTGTTCAGCAACATTGTCACTGAATTTCAGAACTCTGGCATGATATAATAATCAAGGATTTCGAAGGTGAACGAGGGGAAAGGCAGACGCACGTGGATTTACCCTCAGGTTATTATTGTCTGGAGTTCACATTTTGGGGCATTTCATATACTAATTGAACAGAGTTCACCTGCACATGTCCACTTTAGTGATACAGACTGTAACCAAAAATGCAATGAGCCGTAGCTCCTAATCCCTTATAACAACGGTAACAACAACCAGGGTGAGGACACAGTAAGGTTAAACCGTGTCCAACAGACAATCTGAGGTGGCTATCTCCCATCAAGTCAGCTCTGTTTTTAAGCGCATAGTTATGTTTTTACATATTGAAATAAAAGGAATTTAAAAACATTTATTTAACAAACCTATACATAACCAAATACAAAACTTTATAACCCTCTCTAGACTTCGTTCCAATTAACCTGGATCATTCAACTCGCTCACGAAGGTCGTATGCGACTTTAAAGTGAATACGTCTACAGTGTACAAGTAACTTTTAACTGTATCATATATACTCATGATAAGCAATTATTTTCCTTCCTAATTCGAATGAGCACATTCTGAGGCTAAATCTGCAAAAGGACAGATAAAATATTTCTTTGTACAATGCAAACGATACAAACGTAGCGGCTGATAATAGAGACAATGATTTAATAATCTGCAATATATCAAGTGTTCTCGTTCAATCTATTGTCCGAATTGAAGTGATTGTAAAGTTTCAAGGAGTACTAAAATGTTGTGGTATTATGAATGTATTTAGAATATGAATAGCGAAAAACAGTCACCATATCGGATGTACATGTATAACTTGTCTTCCAACACCACGCTTGTGCCGAGGCCCATGGTCATAAAACTAATCTGTCCCATAAAAGGAGCAAATAGTTTTCGCAAATATGGTTCACTCACAATTGTCAGACGACCTAATCATCAGTCAGACCAGTCAAGTGTGACCAGCGTACCTGCCTGGTTTTGGCTCCTAATTACTGAACTGCCCAATACTTTCATACTGTGGGCAAAGTAAGCGGCTTCGTTGAGTGATACAGACTAACCAGATTATGATTGTGTTTGTAAGTTGCGTTTAATCTGTGTCGGGTTGCAGTTGTTTTATTAGTCAAGACTAGGGGTAGTTTTTTCAATGAAACCTTTTAGCCGTTGAGTTTGTTTTGCATTCATTTCATTAAATACATTGTTAGGTAGAATAATAACACGTTATATGGATAAAACATCTCCCTAACCTGAGTATAATCTCACATGTACTCTAAGTACCGTACTATATTACTTTGCGGAGACACTGAGTATAATTTTTTAGTTGGCATTGTATGCTGTCTGAATGACTTTACAAATCCCTGCATTCAATAGACCCGTGAAGATCTTCAACAAACCATTCTTGGCGTAAAAGGGCGACAGCGCTTGTCGTAAGAAGCGACTACCGGGATCGGGTGGTCATGCTCGCTGACTTGGTTGATGCATGTCATCGTATCCCAATTGGTGGATCGATGCGCATGATGTCAATCACTGGATTGTCTGGTCCAGACTCGATTATTTACAGACCGCCGTCATACAGCTGAAATATTGCTAAGTGTGGCATTATACAACTAACAAACAAACAAAACACAAAAAGAGAAAGTGTATGAGTACTAAAACTTGCAATAGATATGCGTACCCTACGTACACACATGAGTCCCATTCGACAGTCTACAACACACGAATAACTGTCAAACAAGTTTGGGTACCCCTTCTGTTCAGGCAAGTTATTTAGTTCGATAATTTTGTATTAAAATCCTTTTCAATTTGTTTTCATCCTTTTTCCCTATTCCATGCATGTTTATGTTGCTACATCTTATTGCTCATGTTTCCAAGTATTGTAAAACACTTTAATGTTTCTCCTTCTTAATCTAACGTTATAACATTTCCGGTCATTGCCATCATCTAATACACAAGAGATGATACCAAGACATATTTTATTCGGTTTTATGGTCTATGCGGTCTTACAATTGATTTTATTAGTCTTTAAATCTTATGTCTAGTAAATATTTTCACAAACAGGGCTGTTAACTGATATAAGGAATGTAACATCCAGTTGAGGACTGAATACGACGTACGTTAGACTGGTAACGACATTTCTACAATTAATATTTTGAATAAGCCGTTAATACGCCAGTTGTGACAGGGATGATGGTATGGTAGATGTAGCAGACATATTGACAGCCGTTGTTACGCGAGTCACTAGGTTATTAGTACGGCATTGGCCTTGTTGATTGGTACTATACTTTCTGTGGCCACTGGCGGACGTAATTCAAACTCCTTCCACACTGACATCGCACCAAATATATTTGTGTACCGATTACATAACTCTTACTGACAGGGTACCATTTTCATACCAAAAGTGACAATGCAGTTAAAAGTTGCTTTAGTGTCACAATATTCACTCACGTTTTCCTCAATCGCATTGAAACATAATTCCTACTGGTCAGTTCGACACTGCTTGTAATTAAATAATTATTTCGAGATTTCGTTAGAATGTAAGATATTCAGCCAAACGTTATGCAATAAAAGACGAATAGTTTCTTTCCATTAAAATACGCGCACGCGTACCTGTCACGTAATTGCACAGTGGGATGTATCAACGGGTCATAAAATGGGAAATGAAATAGAAACTAACTAAAATTTAATGTTGTACACGCACATGAATTCGTATGATAAACTGCCAAAACGTTTTGAGAGATAAGGCCGGGTTCATTAAAGATGTTGGGTGCGGTTAGGACCAAACTTTTTCAGCTCAGAGTGTTAGTGGTCCTGGAACCCATAGTGTCAAACAGGTTCTGCACAATACGTCCATCAGATTCTACTGTTCAACAGCATTGTCACTGAATTTCAGAACTCTGGCATGATATAATAATCAAGGATTTCGAAGGCAAAAATATTTCAATAAATCTGTAAAATAGCTGAATTGACTAAAATTGAGTTACATTATGTGCCATGAAAATAGTAAGAACACCTGCATCTATTTGCGAAACAAAAACATAAGTTTTAAGTAAAGGAAAATATTCTCGCCCATGGGCTAAACTCTTTTCTCGCCCATGGGCGAAATATTTCAATATCGCTATAAAATCGTTGAATTAAGTTAAAATGAGTGAAATTTTGTGTCATGATACTTAAATAAATACATTTAATGTATTCGCGAAACAAAAACATGAGTTTTAAGTAAAGGAACATATTCTCACCTATGGGCCTGCCCATGGGCCTACCCATGGGCCAAACCTTTTTCTCGCCCATGGGCGAAATATTTCAATATCGCTATAAAATCGTTGAATTAAGTTAAAATGAGTTAAATTTTGTGTCATGATACTTCAATAAATACATTTAATGTATTTGCGAAACAAAATCATGAGTTTTAAGTACAGGAACATATTCTCGCCCATGGGCCAAACCTTTTTCTCGCCCATGGGCGAAATATTTCAATATCGTTATAAAATCGTTGAATTAAGTTAAAATGAATTAAATTTTGTGTCATGATACTTGAATGAATACATTAAATGTATTTGCGAAACAAAAACATGAGTTTTAAGTAAAGGAACATATTCTCGCCCATGGGCCTACCCATGGGCCAGACTTCGCCCATGGGCAGGCCCATGGGCCACACTTCGCCCATGGGCAGGCCCATGGGCGACATAGTCTAAATATTGAGTTTTTAAACAATTTTTTTTTCATTTTTTCTTCCTTGGTATGTTCCCATGAAAACGGCATGTTTAATTTTGTAAATACCTTTAACCGAGACTGGGCAAAGAGCGTAGAGTTTCTGGACTTTTGGGTTTCCAGAATTAAAATGGGACGTGTTAACTGGAATACTGTTAAAAGCGGCGTTCAACCAAACATAATAATAATAATTTCCGATGATGCATGTTGCATGACACTTGCATAGACAAAGCCATAATACACGACACTGAGTCTGTAGTAGGAAATGATTACAAGTCCTTCACACTTGAGAGAGAAACTATCAGTAGTTTAGATAGGATGTATCACTGAACTACCGAAAGGATTTACCCGGACTTTCATACCAACAAGTCTACTGTTTGATAAATATAACAAAGAATGTAGAGGTTGTCCAAAGACACACCGGGACTTTATTATCATATGGAAATGAATAGTTTTCATAGACTGGTTGGAACACCACCTTCTGCCCAGTCCGAACAACCCCGGTGTCACTGTCATGGATACCCCCAGTGATCATAACCTCCGGGAACCAGATACTGTCGTGCCAACCATGAGTAGTCTGAAGACCATGCAGGAATATCTGATGTCTTGCAATGTCCACTTCAGACCATCTGAGACGAAAGTTCAACTCATGGAGAAAATTCGCCTGAATAAGAAACCAGTAAAGTATAAGACAGTTGTCTTTGGGGCACAACACGGTCAAGTTGTCTTACGTACGCCAGTCAGACGTTGTGGGCTCAACCCTATTTATCCTATCTGGGCAAACTGTGAAGGGTTCATGGCAAAGACATAAAGCAACATTCAAACTCACACATGTCAAAGGGTTGATCAACTCAGGCTTTGCTAGAATTACACCAGCGATAGGCTGAAAATCACGTTTTGAGTGAGTGAGTTGGGTTTAACGCCGCGTTTAACAGTATTCCAGTTATATCGTGGCGTGTCAGCTTAATATGGGAAGAAAGCCTGAAGGGATGCAGGTCTCAGACGTTTACCACTTCGGTGAAACCCACGAGCACGGGTATGGTGGTGACAAACCTAGAAACATGATCGGGGCGAACCGGGATTCGAACCCATAATCAAATGTTTCTGGCATGCCCAAGGGACGCAACTCTGGACAGCGAATCGCGGCGCCTTAGACGACTGAGCCACCGGTGCCCCCCACGTTTTGAGATAGTACGTCATTTTCGCCAAGGTGACGGAGCAGATGTCAACCTGTGTTGCACTAGTTATCACACCAATTTTTAATGATATTCCAGATTCAGGGTCATAACAATCAGCAGTGCAGGTGTGTCGGGGCCGTGTAATAAACTAAAAACACTCTCTACGTGATTTATTCGTTATATTTAACGAGCAAAACGATGGTTATACAATAATCAACGACACTAACAATTGAGTGAGTGAGTGTGTTGGGTTAACGTTTAACGCCGCTTTTAGCAATATTCCAGCAACATCACGGCGTGTCAGCTTAATGTGGGAGGAAAGCCCAGAGTGATACAGGTCTCAGGCGGATGCTTGTGTTGTTGAAAGAGACTCGTGGGGTGGTCCCAGCATCATGGTGTGGGGTGGAATTGGTCTTGCACAGGGGCACCGCCCTGTGGTCTTCCAGAACATCGGTCCAGGGACAGGCAATGGTGTCCCAGCAGCTCGGTACTTTGATCAAGTCTTGAGATCACACGCCATACCTCATTTGGCACGTCGCCGCAACCACGAGTTTCAGCATGATAACGCCCGTGCGAGAGCAACAAGAGACTTCCTCCAGCAGAATGGCATCAGAACCATGCAGTGGTCTGCCCTCAGTCCCGATTGAAATCCTATTGAGCAACTGTGGGACGAGATTCAAAGACGACTGAATGGCGTCCGACAATGGCTGATAACTGCAGCTGAACTGCGTCAGGCGTTCCTCAGAGTGTGGGCTCAAGTGCCTATTGCTTTCATCAACCGCCTCATCCATTCCATGTATCGACGTTGCACGGCAGTCATCAATGCACATGCGGACTCAAGAGATACTGACTTGTGATGCCATTTTCTCAGAGACTGGTGTTGTGTTTCATTTTAAGAACATTTGACACTTTAATTTTAACCTTGATGATCAGTTTTGCCAAGTTTCCTCTTTTTAATATGTCACAAAGTATGTTTATAGTGTTTGGACAAATAATGTTTCTTATATATCTATCCATGGTGACGTTTCTTTTGCGGTTCAGAATATTTTAGTCACAGGAAGTCTAATAGACAAATTTACATTAGAAAAAATCGAACGAAAACAGCAAGTTCAGATTGAGAACAGTGAGGGGAGTTTTAAATGGACTATAGAAATATCCGCATGTGACTCCGTAATAATAATACTCATTGTTCTCGGTACCTTAGGTTTGGTACCTCCCAGTCTGTTGACTGGCATTGGGAGAGTACCCGGGTTTGCTACCAGGGATACAGCCATTCTGACAACATGGGCAATTTCAGAAGGATGCAGTGTTGGGGAGTATTCACATTCTCCGAAAAGGTCTGGGTGGGTTTGACCAGGCAGCGCTTCCTGGGAGAAGTCCCATTCGCTGTCTGGCATGGGCTGCGTGTTTTGGGGGCAAGGGCCCTGAGCTGATGATGAGACCTAACCAGGCTGACCTGGTTACTGATTACCTAAACCTTCCCTGCTGCATTTCTGTATTTTAATCTGTACATCATCATCATCATCATCATCATCCTCATCATCATCATCATCATCATCAGGGGGAACGGGTGTCCCAGTCGTCTAAGGCGCTGCAATTCGCTGTGCAGAGTTGCGCCCTTGGGCACGCCAGAAACCTATGATTGTGAGTTCGAATCCCGGTTCGCCCCAATTATGTTTCTAGGTTCGTAAGCACCATACCCGTGCTCGTGGGTTTCACCGAAGTGGTAAACGTCTAAGACCTGCATCACTTCGGGCTTTCCTCCCACATTAAGCTGACACGCCGCGATATAACTGGAAAACTGTTAAAAGCGGCGTTAAACCAAACATAATAATAATAATTTCCGATGATGCATGTTGCATGACACTTGCATAGACATAGCCATAGTACACGACACTGAGTCTGTAGTAGGAAATGATTACAAGTCCTTCACTCTTGATAGAGAAACTATTAGTAGTTTAGATAGGATGTATCACCGACCTACCGAACCGAATTACCCGGACTTTCATACCAACATGTCTACTGTTCGATAAATATAACAAAGAATGTAGAGGCTGTCCAAAGACACACCCGGGACTTTATTTTCATATGGAAATGAATAGTTTTCATAGACTGGTTGGAACAACAGCTACTGCCCAGTCCGAACAACCCCGGTGTCACTGTCATGGAGACCCCCAGTGATCATAACCTCCGGGAACCAGATACTGTCGTGCCAACCATGAGTAGTCTGAAGACCATGCAGGAATATCTGACGTCTTGCAATGTCCACTTCAGACCATCTGAAACGAAAAGTTGTCCTTGCGAGAGCAACAAGAGACTTCCTCCAGCAGAATGGCATCAGTACCATGCAGTGGCCTGCCCTCAGTCTCGATTGAGCAACTGTGGGACGAGATTCAAAGACGACTGAATGGCGTCCGACCAAGGCCGACAAGTGCAGGTGAACTGCGTCAGGCGTTCCTCAGAGTGTGGGCTCAAGTGCCTATGGCCTTCATCAACTGCTTCATCCATTCCATGTATCGACGTTGCATGGCAGTCATCAATACACATGCGAACTCAAGAGATTCTGCCATTTTCTCAGAGACTAGTGTTGTGTTTCATTTTGAGAACATTTGACACTTTAATTTCAACCTTGATGATCAGTCTTGCCATGTTTATTTTTTTTAATATGCCTCAAAGTATGTTTGCAGTGTTTGGACAAATAAGGTTTTCTTATATAACTATCCATGGTGACGTTTCTTTTGCGGTTCAGAATATTTTAGTCACAGGAAGTCCAATCGATAAAATTTACATTAGAAAAAATCGAACGAAAACAGCAAGTTCAGATTTAGAACAGTGAGGGAAGTTTGAAACGGACTATAGAAATATGCGCATGTGACTCCATAATAATAATACTCATTGTTCTCTGTACCTTAGCTTTGGTACCTCCCAGTCTGTTGACTGGCATTGGGAGAGTACCCGGGTTTGTGAACTTTGTAATATTGAGGAAGACAAAAAAAGTATAGATATTAACAACTTCTTTACTTTACTTAAATAGCGACGCTTTTGTATAGATCTTTGTTCCGTTGCCACGCAAAGCTGTTTGACAACAGTATGAGGATCTATACCGAAACGTCTCTATTACAGTATAATAAAGTTGGTATCCATAAATCTTTTGTCTACTTTGTCATCTGTCAACTTCTAAGATATGCCTATCAAACAATTCAACTTTGGGATGTATTTATACAACCAAGATGTACGTACGTTTGCATTGGGAACGTGATTATCACAATATGGTGATATTGTGTCACTCTTGATCATCGTACAGTTTGTCGATACAATATATTCATAATACATCTTAAATACCACCTGAAACTCATAAAGGAAATGTTGATCAATGCAGCGAATAAATAATGTGGAGATGGCCGAAACAATGTTCATATCACATCTCGCAGACAGCGAATACAGTGTTTTTTTTGTCGTTTTTTTAAAAAAAATTAATACAGTGTTTAATTCACGGGACAGATGCCAATTACAACGTATAACAGATAGTCGATACCACGTTTATCTCACAGAAGGTGTCTCCCTCTATTCTTGAGCGAACAAACATCAGCTGTGTCATCTCTTTTAAACAAAAATGACAAACCCGTTCGGCCTCGCAGTGATGTAACGTTCCCATCGCCACACCTTGGTTGTAGAGATCCAGGACCTGACTGTACGGCCCGTGAAGATCCAGGGTGGAATAGGTCTTCAGAAACCCATGCTTGCCGTAATTAGCGACTAACGGGATCGGTTGGTCAGGCACGCTGACTTGGCCGATGCATGTCATCGTATCCCAAATGCGTGGCTCGATGCTCATGACGTCAGTCAATGGATTGTCTGGTCCAGACTCGACTATTTACAGACTGCGGTCATAAAGCTGGAATATTGCTGAGAGCGGCGTTAAACAAGAAATGAACAAACCACACGGCCACTGTTAGCCCTCTCGACCTTGGATAGATGCGGTGAGGTAAAATGGGTTTTAACGTCGCATTCAAGATAATTGCACTTATATGGATGGTGTTGTTGACTTTAACTCAGATGAAATGACTGCCAGTATCCTTGATTCACCCATTACCGCAGACGAAATTTATGATTATATTTATAGATTACAAAACACGAAGGCACCTGGCGAGAAGAAATTAATTCCGGAGTTTTTTAAGCATTCCATGGATGTATTGGTACCAAATACTGAATTGTTCTTTAACATATTATTTGATTCCTCTCATTGTCCAGATATTTTGAATACCAGCATCATATTAACATTGTTTTATAAGGGCATCACTAAAGATTCAAACAACAGAGGCGTATCTCTTTCAAGCACTTTTAGTAAGCTGTACACATCCATACTCAGCAATAGGTTATCCTTTGGGGCTGAATCATACAAGAACATTGTGGAGTCTCAGATTGGTTTTAGGGTAGTGAGTGATTGAGTAAGTGAGTGAGTGAGTGAGTGAGTTTGGTGTAACGCCGCTTTTAACAGTATTCAAGTTATATCGTGGCGTGTCAGCTTCATGTGGGAGGAAAGCCAGAAGGGATGCAGGTCTCAGACGTTTACCACTTCGGTGAAACCCACGAGCACGGGTATGGTGCTGACAAACCTAGAAACATAATTTGGGTGATCCAGGATTCGAACCCACAATCATAGGTTTCTGGCGTGCCTAAGGTCAGCGACTCTGCACAGCGAATCGCGGCGCCTTAGACGACTGGCCCACCGGTGCCCCATTTTGATTTGTTTTAAGAGGGAGTGAGTATGGTTTTACGCCGCTTTTAGCAATATTCAAGCAATATCACGGCGGGGGGCACAAGAAATGGGCTTCACACATAGTAGCCATGTCGGGAATCGAACACGGGTATTCGGCGTGACGATCGAACGATTTTACCACTAGGCTACCCGACCGCCCCCCTGGTTTAAGGAACGGTTATAGCACAATCGATAACATGTTTACATTATATAGAGAATCTCTCCCGAGTGTCAATTGATATCAAATATATCAACACCAGTCGATAAAAGTGGAAAAACTCCGATACTTGCCGAAGATTTTTTTCAGCTTTTATCGACGAGTGTTTATATGTTTGATATCAAAAGACACGAGGGTTAGATTTTATATTTTATTTATCATCCAACATTATTCTTCCAACCTTTTCAGCATTGTCTTAAGTTTAAAAAGTACTGCTAACAGCTTCAGTAGCAGAGCCATTAATGATGTGTGCTTAGCCCATTACTATTTTCACTTTTTATTGATAAATAGCCTACGAAGTTGAGTCGTCATGTGCACCTGGTATACAATTACATCCTGATAGAGTACAACTGTTTCTTCTATTATTCGTCGATGATATTGTACTTTTTGCCGTCGCTGTTTATGGACCGCAGAAGCGTATCACTACACCAGATCCTTTAAGTTAAGACAGATTGGTAGAGCGTCCGCCCGGAGAGCGGAAAATCCGGGGTTCGATCCCCGGCCGCGTCATACCAAAAAACGTTAAAAGATTGTACTTGTTGTGACCCTGTCTGGCGCTAGGCATTAAGGGGCTAAAACAAGGACTGGTCGGCTCGGAGTCGGAGTGGGATATTCATGTTAAACTGCGGCATGGTATCTCAGTGCAATAATCTTGGACGCGACGTTAAACCCCCTTTCACCTCACCTTTTAGGTAAAAACATTATTTATCTGTAAATCTACATAAAACTAAAATTGTTGCATTGAAAAATGGTGGCGTGTTATCAAAGCATGAAAAATGGTATTTCAATTACGTACAACTTGAATGTGTCACGTTTGATAAATATCTTGGGGGGAGGGGGTATTTTCAAGATCACCGTCATGGACTCCTCACGTGAGGAATGCTGCCATACAAGCAAAAACATAATTTCTGGTGTTGTTAAATCTAAACACATAGTCAAGCCATATCCACAGGTGTTATTTCTAAAAATATTTCATATTAAAATTAGCCCAATTTTATTGTCAGGTTCGGAAACTGGAGGCGTTGAAAACCGTGAAGAAGTTGAAACTGTTCATATGTTTGCATGCAAGTGCTTTTTGTGTATAAATGAATAATCCACAAACCATATGCATGAAGTTAGAGGTGAGTGTTGAAAGTACCAAGTGTATTCACTTGTAAGAGGGCTATCAAATACTGGTGCAACATCAGTAATATGCCGGGATCGGTAGGTCAGGCTCGCTGACTTGGCTGATGCATGTCATCGTATCCCAATTGCGTGGATCGATGCTCATGATATCAATCTTACAGACAGACTTACCTCCCTTGACATACGGGTGTGTTTCAAATTCAGAGAGGAATCTAATTTGAACAAAATTAACTTTGTGGTGTAGATATACATCAAGAAGAACATCCAGCACTATGGGAATATCTGTAGAAGCATGGAGAGCTCGGATCGGCATGTTTGTGCACCCTAGAGGTCACAGGCAAGTAGAACAGATTTTACCCTACACCCCTGTATCAGACTGGACGGGGGGCACAATAATGGCGTACAGGATCGATCACTGCATCATCTATGGAATATGCGATGTCTACATTGGATGTTGTGCCGCCAACGTGTTTCAAAGGTGAGATATGTATGAATGTACAGGACAAGGCAACCTTGTTTACAGAACTATAACTGGACAGTATCCACGAAGTTAGGAGAAACCCGTTTGTTTCACTGCTACTGGTTGCCGGTGACATAGAATCGAACCCAGGACCTACTTGTGGGGACTTCGCAGGATTGGAATCAGCCATTATAAATTAGATTAAGGAATCTGAAGACAGACTATCAAGAGACATACGATCGTTAAGAGAAGAAGTTCATTCGATCAAGGCAGAGGTATGCGAACTGAGAACAGAAGTCAGCGTGAATAGAGAAGAACAGGCTATTCTCAGACTAGATGTTGACGAAGTATCCGACAAAGTAGATGAACTGTATTACTGGTCTGAGTCTAGAGTAGAACATCAGGAAAGACAGAGCAGACGAAATAATTTGATTGTATATGGGGTACCAGAGGGAAGAGAAGAATCTTATAAAGTGTGCAAGGAAAAGATACTGGACATTTTTAATAGAGCCAGAAATAAGAATCCTACATATGAGGAACTTGCTGATAGAGACATAGAACGTGCACACAGGATATCCAGCAAAACAACAAATAAACCCCGCCCTCTGATAGTGAAAATGGCACACTGTGATGATAAAATCCAAACACTTGGATTCAAGGATACCCTGTGAGAAATGGGATATGGTGTGGCCAATGACCTAACATATTTCCAGCGAAAAGAGCTAGGCAGTTTACGACATGATAACCCAGATAAGAGGGTTTTTTTATAAAGGAGGCAAACTTGTTGAGGATGTGAAGAAGGATAGTGAGATGAGAGATAGCCAAGAGACACCAGAGAGAACTACAACGCACAGACGGGAGAGAAGGGATAGCCAGAACATCAGAACATCACCCTCACAAGGACATAGACGGGGAGGTTCACACACAGGACCACGACTTCTGAGTTCTCGCTCTGAGGCCTGGGACAGGACAGCAACCCACTAGGGGTGCGACGAGACCGAGCGTGATTGCAGAACGCCTCATGTAGATACGACAGATGATGTCGATTATTGTAAATTTGAGAATAGAACATTTGTTTTCTTGAATGTATCAGGACTTAATTCTAAATTAACTGATCAGGACTTTACCGATTATTTAAACTCATTTGACTTCATCGGCATAACAGAAACATGGATGAAAGATATAGACATAAGTTTGATATTTCCAGGATTCAAGCTATGGATCAAACAAGCTGAAAAGGTTTCCAGCTTTGGTAGACCATCTGGTGGTATTGTCATATTAGTTAGACCACAACTTGTTAAATATGTAAAATGGTCTAAAGTTTACGACAGTGACATCTTCATGCTGTTAGATAAAACCGTATTTGGCATTAAAAAGGATTTGCTATATGCATGTGTTTATGTTCACCCTGAATGTTCGACTTGGTACACAAACCCTTTGAGGCAATGCAATAATGGCATTCATATATTACAAAATGACTAACTTGATATACTAGCACATTGTGATGATGTTTATTTGATGATTGGGGGAGACTTGAACTAGCACTGAATCTGATTTTGTAGAAGATGATATCCTTGAATATCTCGAGGGACATGATAACAGTGTATGGTGATTTCTGTTAGACAATTTCAGCTTAAAAAGATTTTCTGTTGATTTAACTTAAAATTTAGGTAAGAGCTTACTAAATTTATGCAGTATACTAAATATACATATTATGAGTGGAAGGTGCGGGTCAGACGCCGGGGTAGAAGATTTTACTTTTATAGGAAACCAGGGTGCGAGTGTGGTGGATTATGTTATTGCCTCGTCCGAGTTGTTTGATATGTGTCATAGCTTTGACAAACCGTCTCGAGCCGAGTCATCCAACCTTCCTGTCACGACTAGTTTACGTACGCTTCTTGTATGTGACCCTATGCCACGCAATACACGTAACAATGCTTCCTTCAAATTTGTGTGGGTTGAAAAGAAGGCTGAACACTTTAGAATAAACCTTATTTCTGGGACTGCGCGTGATTTACTGGAGAACGCTGTAGATGTAGCATTTGTTAACGTTGAAGAAAGTATTGGGTATATTACTGAAGCTGTTATTATTGATGCATCTGATATGAAGAAAATGAATAAGGGCTGTAAATGATATCAACAATGTTTTGACAGCGAATGCCAGCTACTTAAAAAGGAACGATGTAGATGTTTAACTTATTTCAGAAAGAATAAGGACAGAGGATCACTAACCGACTATAATAGAGTAAGAAATCAGTACAACGATATTTGTACGAAAAAAAGACAAAAACAGAAACTGTTGG
This sequence comes from Haliotis rufescens, assembly GCF_023055435.1. Lineage (NCBI taxonomy): Eukaryota > Metazoa > Mollusca > Gastropoda > Lepetellida > Haliotidae > Haliotis > Haliotis rufescens. The sequence continues at coordinate 652,712 of NW_025963786.1, forward strand.
AATCAAGCATAGATAATTCTGAAACATTTTGGTCATCGCTAACAGCCATTAAACCAAATGGATATTGCAAAAATGACATTGATATTCAAGCCTGGTTTGAGCATTTCCAGGAACTATTTTCAGTTCCATTTAGCCATGACAATAACAATTTATTTGACATGGAATTCAACGAAGATGAAGTTGACAGTGTAACAGATGATATTCTTGAATGTCCAATATCTAAAGAGGAAATTATTGACAGCATATCAAACCTTAAAGATAATAAGGCATCTGGAAATGATAATGTGATAGCAGAGTTTTTTAAACATTCCTCAGATATTTATATACCATATTTGGAACTCATTTTTAATATCCTTTTAGAGAGATCATATTTTCCAAATAATTGGACAGTTGGCATTATTGTTCCTCTTCACAAACAGGGCGCAACCAGCGATGTTAATAATTATAGAGGCATAACTCTCCAAAGTACATTCAGTAAAATATTTACTCCAATACTTACTAAGAGACTTGTTTTCTGGGCGGATTCTTTGGATAAAATAAGTGAGTCACAAGCAGGTTTTAGAAAAGGAAACTCCACCACTGACAATGCTTTTATCCTATATTCTATAATTCAGAGATATCTATCAGTGAAACGAGGGAAGCTATATGCTGTATTCGTAGATTTTGCAAAAGCTTTTGACTCTGTGAAAAGGGATAACTTGTGGTCACTCTTTTAAAGACATGGGCTAAGTAGCAAAATTGGAAAGTTATTAGGCTCTCTATATAAAAATGTGCAGGTGTGTGTCCGGAACAATGGCGCTATATCTGATACTTTTGTAAGAAGCATGGGTGTCCGACAAGGGTGTATATCAAGTCCCCTCTTATTTTCCTTTTTCGTAAATGATTTAGTATATCAGATCCAAAAAAAACACTACACCCCGAAACTATTAAATTATTTCTGCTTCTTTTCGCTGACGATATAGTCATGTTCTCGAGCACAATACCTGGCTTGCAAAAGCAAATACATGTATTAGAGAGTTATTGTGACGGGTCAAAACTTACTGTAAATATGGATAAAACCAAAGTTGTAGTTTTTAAAAATGTTGGTAACATATCCAGAAAAGAAAAATGGCTTTACAGAGGGAAGCCTGTAGAAGTTGTTCTATTTTATAAATACTTAGGCTTGTGTTTTACAAGTAGATTAACTTGGTTAAGGAATGCACATAACATTTCATTGCAAGCCAAGAAACTTTTTGTAGGCATATTAAAAAGTCTTAGAGTTCTGGACAAAATTACATATGATGTTCATTTTAAAATATTTGATACAAAAATAAGCCCGGTTCTATTGTATGGATCAGAAATTTTGGGCCTAAAACATTTGGATGTTATTGAGAAAATACATTTATATGCATGTAAAAGGTTCTTCGGGGTAAAATCTAGCACAGAAAACGCAAGGGTATATGGTGAATGCAGACGGTTTCCCATGTATATCAACCGTTATTTAAAGGTTATTAAATACTGGGTCAAGCTATTAAATATGCCATTTTCAAGATACCCGAGAAAATGTTGGGCATCAAAAGTTAAAAACATGTTATACGAATGTGGATATGGTTATATTTGGTTACAGCAACATGTAGACATGCCACAACATTTCTTATTCCGTTTGACACCGACTTTAAAAGATATGTACATTCAAAAATTGCATGGTTCTTTGTCCAGTTCTAGAAAAGCAAATTACTACACTACATTTAAGACTACTATTATACTAGAACCTTATCTATTAAGTGTAAATTTACATAAGTTTAGAACAGCTCTTTCTCGATTTCGTTGTGGCTCACAAGATCTATTTATTGAAATAGGCAGATATGAAGGTATTGCAAGAGAACATAGACTTTGTAGGATTTGTAAAACTGATTGTATTGAAGATGAATATCACTTTTTATGTGTATGTCCAGTGTATAAAGATTTAGAAGCAAAATATCTAAATAACTATTTCTACCGCAACCCAAACGGTAACACATTTTGTAAATTAATGACTTGTGATTGTACAGAAACTATTAGAAATTTATCAATGTTCATTTATCATGCCATGAAACTAACAAAATGTATGAATTTGTAACACGCCCCAGACAATGTACTATAGGCCTTTGGCCTCATAAGTACAATCAATAAAGATTGATTGATTGATATCAACCACTGGATTGTCTGGTTCAGATTCGATTATTTACAGACCGTCGTCATGTAGCTGGAATATTGCTGAGTGAAATTGTGAAAAACATTCCATTTTCTTTGGGATTTGGCTACATTTGGAAGCAGCAGTGTGTAAATAATGCTTCGAACTCTTTTGTCGGAATTTCATTTTAGACTTGAGTGTTCATATGAGCAAGATTGACATGAGCCCTGGCATCAAGCTCTAATTCGCTATCATATATTCAATTCATATTTAGGGTTGCACTTGATCAGTTGAGATGCTGCTGACACCAGCTAGGAATTGAGACTGGCACATATAATAAAACTCCTAAAGCAGACAGATTGTGTTTAATCTGCAAACGTGAATCTATCGAGGCTGAATATCTTTTTATTCTAATATGCAATGTATATGATAATATGAGATATAAGTACATACCTCAGACATTCTATGTAAATCAATCCCAACATAATTTTAACATGTTAATGTCTTCAGTGAAAGTACCTACCCTTCAAGACCTAGTCACTTGTGTCTACAGAGCTCTGCGCCTTAGATAGTCATTTATAAATATATAGATAGCTTGTCCTATTGTACGGAAGCCTTTTAGGGCCAATTGTTTTTAGTTTTTTTCAAGATAGTATCTTGTATTTCAAGATAGTATCTTGTATTCCAAGATAGTATCTTGAAATTTCAACTTAGAATCTTGAAATTGAAGTATAGTATCTTGAAACTTCAACTTTGTTTCTTGAAATTTCAACTAAGTATCTTGAAATTTCAAGATAGTATCGAAAAAAATATTAAAAAACACATGGCCCTAAAAAGCTTCCGTACATTTTTGTAGTCACTTTGATGTAGCATGGGCCTATGGCCTACACTAGCCACTGAATAAATATAATAGTTTATATATGACACCACATGTCCATGCTTCTGCGACCCGTGAAGATTCCGGGGTAGAATAGGTCTTCAGCACCCCATGCTTGCCGTAAAAAGGCGACTTTGCTTGTCGTAAAAGGCGACTAACGGGATCGGGTGGTCAGGCTCGCTGACTTGGTTGATACATGTCATCGATCCAAATTGCGTGGATCGATCCTCATGATGTTATTCACTGGATTGTCTGGTCCAGACTCGATTATTTACAGACCGCCGTCATATAGCTGTAATATTGCTGAGTGCGGCGTTAAACAACAAACCAACCAACCATGTTTCTGCGCTACTGCTTTGAAAGTGCAAAGAGTAATATGGCGCCGTCCATGCACACGACCATGCACGCGTGCTTGTACTAGTCAGGACTAGTGATGATTTTATAGTGCTAGCCTATTGAGATACCATGTCGCAGTTCAAAATGGATACCCCACTCAGACACAGTGTACTGGCTCGGATACGACGAGTCATTATCATGTCCCTTTAATGTTGAGTGCCAAGCAGGGAAACAACAAGTACCATCCTTTAACGTCTTTTGACTCGACACGGTCGGGCATCGATCCACCAACGTTTAGCTCCCCAGGCAGACGCTCTATCCACTACAATACCAAGGTATAGCAGGGCGAAGCTTGTACGTAGTTTACCTTATTCCAAGTATGCTGCCGTTGGGTTGTTTGATTCTATCTGAATATGTACCGAAACATTTTCCGTGTACGAAGCAAGAATCGCGTATACAGACTCTTTGATAAATGTGTTCAGTAAATAACATCTCTGTTGTTACATGTTGTTTCCCAGGGTGGAGGAGTGATCGGGTAGCCTAGTGGTTAAAGTGTTAGCCGGGTTCGATTCCCGACATGAGTACAATGTGTAAAGCCCATTTCTTGTGTCCCTTGCCGTGATATTGCTTGAATATTGCTAAAAGCGGCGTAAAATCATACTCACTCACTACCACGTTGACCATGCTTGTCGTATGAGGCGACTAACGGGATCGGGTGGTCAGGCTCGCTTACTTGGTTGATGCATGTCATCGTATCCCAACTGCGTTGATCGATGCTCATGATGTCAATCACTGGATTGTCTGGTCCAGACTCGATTATTTACAGACCGCCGTCATATAGCTGGAATATTGCTGAGTGCGGCGTTAAACAAGCGATCGAGTATTCATACAACATCAGGAAGGTGATGCAAGTCTTATGCCTTAATTATAACCACCTGGGCGAAATCCGTGAACATGGGTATTGTGCTGCTAAACATAAAAACATAGTGATGGCGAAGGTGAGGTGAGGTGAGCTGAGCTGAGCTGAGCTGAGCTGATGTGAGCTGAGCTGAGGTGAGCTGAGCTGAGGTGAGGTGAGGTGAGGTGAGGTGATCAGCTGTAGGCCTATCTTATATATACTTCTCAACAGAAGTTAAGTGTGTGAGTTGGTTTGAACGCCGCTTTTAACATATTCCAGTTATATCACGGCGTGTCATGTGCAGGTCTCAGACGTTTAATACTTTGGTGAAAACCACGAGCACGAAAATGGCCCTCGGCCAAAACATTTCTTTGTAGCTGACTCAGTTAAAATAATACAATACCACAAAGCTCAAGCTGAAACTCAGGGACTTCAGTCCAACAGCAGATACATCGATCCAGAGATGAACGGATCGCGACTATCCTCTAAAACAGATTCCATTTGTCGTAAAAGGCGTACTGAAAAATCAGTGATGACACAAAAATTTGGGGAATACGGTGACGTAAAGTGAAATGGGGTTTAACGTCGCGTCCAAGATTGTTGCACTTATATAGCGACGTGCATGCACATGTATGTATGTGTGTGGCTGCTTGCATTGTATGCCGATGTATAGTGCAAGCTCACTGAAATAACATGCCGCAGATTAACATGAATATCCCCCTCAGTCACAGTATGCTGACTCCGAGCCGACCAGTTTTTGTTTTAGCCCCTTAATGCCGAGCGCCAGACAGGGTCACAACAAGTACCTTCTTATAACGTCTTTTGGTATGACGCGGCCGGGGATCGAACCCCGGACCTTCCGCTCTCCGGGCGGACGCTCTACCACAAGACCACGGAGGCGGATTTCGGGAATATGGTAAGCATGTCCTGACCTACCGGTAGCACCCCCCACAATTGCAGAAATGATGTATGCGTTTGCTGCCTTACGCCGCACAGCCCTTCTCCTGCCAAGCGACAGCTGCATATAAAATAATCAGATAATCAGGTGATGGAATAGAAATCCAGTCACACGATATCGCATGGACTGAAAAGACACAACAAAATGATAGTAATAGATTTATTAAGTTGATTATCGAGTCTTACAGCATCATAATTATTTAATTATGCACTAAAATAGCAATTTATTCAACATATGGAATAACTATGCAACAGAACTTCGTCTCTCACCAATGGCCCTAAGTTTTCGCTTCACGCTTCCAAGGGAGGTAAACCTTCGCGTTTCCCCTTGTTCATTGGAGCTTAGTTTGACCTTAATCTTTGCCAGTTTGAGCAGCTTCTGAAACACCCGTGTGACACTGCTGTGGTCCTTGCCACACGCCTCAACGTACTTGGTGTTCCATTCTTTCTTAGCAAAAAGTTCAGCACCAGTTTGCCCCGTGATTCTTTTATTATCCTCAATGTCAGTCTTGTTTCCCACCAAAAGGATCGGAACTTTATTCTTCCTCTTCATACGAAGGATATCCTCCCTGATCATGGCTACTGTCTCAAACGAGCAATCATCTTCCAAAGAGAATACAAGAATAAATGCATCACCCGACTCAATTGCAATCCTTCTTCTTGCCCCAAAGCAGTATCCACCTGGAGTGTCCACGATCTCGAGGGAGACTTGTCGTCCTTCCTTACCGATCAAAGTTGTCTGTTGTTCCAGCTCGATGGTGAACCAGTGTAACTCAAGGAACTTCTGGTGCAGGAACTGGGAGATGAGGGTGCTCTTCCCAACTCCAGGAGCACCAAGGACAACGATCTTGAAGGTTTGGTTGGAATGAGCAGCTGCCATGTCCGAGACTATAGCTACAAAGCGTTCTTGTACTATTAATGAACTACCAGGAGCTTCTGTTCCGAGTCCAGGAACCAAACTAATCGAATGGATGCTTCTACAGAAATAACGTTGCATAGAGTGTCTGGGCTTTTATAGGGAGCTTTTACAGTGGGAGACCCTTTCATATCTATTTTGGGCAAACCCCACTGTTCGTAATGCCAAATACATATTTGAAGTGTGGAAGACGTCGGAGGAGATTGACATTGAACGTTTATAAAATTGTGTATTTTTCACCCCTCCAACTGTGATGACGTTCTTTCTCCGCCAATGGGCAACGCTTGAGACAGTCCGTGCGCAACTAGTTGGTCACTCCCTTCTAATTTTCGCCATGTGTGTTCACCATGTGTATCACGCCATTTGTGTCCGCGGTGTTGTCCTGTCTGAGATCAGTGTAATATCTGGCTGATCCCATGGCAACCAGCTACCATCGATACAAAAACACGAAGGGGAAGGGGATGTTTACTTCAACCTATCCCGAAAAAATTCCGCCTTCTGCATTGCACATTTCAGCACCTCTTCAATTACAAACAAATTTCAAACAAATAATCAAAGAAAATCCTAAACAACAAGGAGCCATGGGTGAACTTTGAATGAGGACCCCATGTCGAAAATATAAACGGAAATGTTAGAAAAAATGCTTTTTGCCCGTTTAAAAAAAAAGGACGAACATTTTTTACAGACTTCTCAGACGAGAGCCGTTACTGTATCTCAAAAGCAGATGGCAGAGAGAGAGAGAGAGTCTGGCGACGTCGTGGGGAACGTCATTCGGATGCTTGTGTTGTTGAAAGAGACTCGTGGGGTGGTCCAAGCATCATGCTGTGGGGTGGAATTGGTCTTGCACAAAGGATGGGCCCTGTGGTCTTCCAGAACATCGGTCCAGGGACAGGCAATGGTGTCACAGCACCTCGGTACATTGATCAAGTCTTGGCACGTCGCCGCAACCACGCGTTTCAGCATGATAACGCCCACACTGCGAGAGCAACAATCGACTTCTTCCAGCAGAATGGCATCAGAACCATGCAGTGGCCTGCCCTCAGTCCCGATTGAAAACCCATTGAGCACCTGTGGGACGAGTTTCAAAGACGACTGAATGGCGTCCGACCAAGGCCGACAACTGCAGCTGAACTGCGTCAGGCGTTCCTCAGAGTGTGAGTGCCTATGGCCTTCATCAACCGCCGCATCCATTCCATGTATCGACGTTGCACGGCAGTCATGCATATGCGGACTCGAGAGATTCTGCCATTTTCTCACAGACTAGTGTTGTGTTTGTCTTGAAAAAGTGTCCAGAGTTGGAGATTGTCTAATTTCCACTGGAAGGGAATTCCAGAGCACAGATGCAGTGTGAGTAAAAGTTCTGTTGCCGAATGCTTTGCATGAGAACATAGGGACACTAAACTGGAGTTTTTGTGCTGATCTGAGATCTCATGCTGGCTGGTGTAGGGTAAGAAGTTCACTCAGATAGGAAGGTGCTGTACTATAGTAGCAATATATATATGCAATGCACAATGTATTCAATCCTAGATCTTATTGGAAGTGTAATGATTTTAATAAAGGAGTGACATGTGCATGCTTATTTCGTCTACATATCAATCTAGCAGCAGCATTCTGCACACGTTGCAATTTGCTACATAGATCCTGTTTGATATTAATTAGCAGACTGTTAGCATAGTCCAACCTGGATAGAATAAGTGATCTCATGAGCTGATATGCCGCATCGTATGTCAATATGAGTCTTATCCGACTGATATTTCGAATGTGGAAGTAGCCATTTTTGCAGATATCGTTTACCTGACAATCCATGGTCAGGTTTTGGTAAATGATGACTCCGAGGTCTTTGACAGTCAAACAAAAGGGGATATCAACTCCATCAACAGTCAAGAATGATTCGGATATTGATGCAACAGATCGGCTACTCCCAGTGAGTATGACCTCGGTCTTATCAGGGTTGTGGTTCAGACGATTATGTGTCATCCATGTCTGGATCGCAGATGTGCACATTCGCAGTTCTGCTATCACCTGTGCAGAGTCATGAAGACTTTCAGGAGCTGATTATCATCAGCATAACCATGACGACTAGTGTCGAAAGTGTCGGTTACTTTGCCTAACTCAGAAATATAAATCACAAACAACATAGGTCCCAATACAGAACCCTGGGGGACTTCATAACAAAGGATTGAATCTTCAGATTACATGCCATCAATCAAAACAGCCTGCTTTCTGTTACACAAGTATGATATAAACCAAGCAAGTGCAACATCTGTTATACCAAGATTAGACTCAAGACGACGTGGTAGCCTGCTATAGTCTATGGTGTCAAATGCCGCTGATAAGTCAAGAAGGAAAAGAAGTCCTACCTTGCCCTTATCAGCAGCTGCCAGCAGATCATTCATGACTCTCAGAAGACAAGTTTCTGTTGAGTGAGCTGGCCTGTAAGCCGATTGGAACTTATCATATAAGTCATCATCATCATCATCATCATCATCATCATCATCATCACCATCATAATTTCCAATGATGCATTCATCATCATCATTATCATCTTCATCATCATAATTTCCAATGATGCATTTTACATTACACTTGCATAGACATAGCCATGGTACACGACACTGAGTCTGTAGTAGGAAATATATACAAGTCCTTCAAACTTGGGAGAGAAACTATTTAGTAGTTTAGATAGGATGTATCACCAAACTGTCGAACCGAATTACCCGGATTTTCATACCAACAAGTCTTCTGTTCGATAAATAGAACAAAGACTGTAGGGGTTGTCCAAAGGCACAACCGGGACTTTATTATCATATGGAAATGAATAGTATTCATAAGATGTTTTAGACCATCTGAAACGAAAATTCAACTCATGGAGACAATTCGCCTTAAAAAAGAAACCAGTAAAGTATAAGTCAGTTGTCCCTGGGGCACAACACGGTCAAGTTGTCTTACGTACGCCAGTCAGACGTTGTTGGCTCAACCCTATTTATCCCATTTGGGCACACTGTGAAGGGTTTATGGCTAAGACATAAAGCAACATTCAAAGTCATACATGTCAAAGGGTTGATCAACTCAGGCTTTGCTAGAATTACACCAGCGATAGGTTGAAACTCACGTTTTGAGTGAGTGAGTGAGTTTGATGTAACGCCGCTTTTAACACTATTCCAGTTATATCGTGGCGTGTCAGATTCATGTTGGAGAAAAACCAGAAGGGATGCAGGTCTCAGACGTTTACCACTTCAGTGAAACCAACGACCATGGGTTTGGTGCTAACAAACCTAGAAACATAATCGGGGCGAAGGGACGCAACGCTGCACAGCCAATCGCGGCGTCTTAGATGACAGGGCCACTCATGCCCCCATAAGTTTGGAAGCGTGTTGTTATCTTTGAAGCCTCTTTCGATATATCAGGGATTCTATGAAACAGCATACTTATTTTAAAAGTGTGTAAGTGAATAACACAATGGTGATGTGCAGAACCTTATTGCTGATACACCGGTACAAAAGCTCCTTGACTTCATCGCATGGTATTTGGCAAGGACAATATCGTTTAGGTATACCTGGTTGACTCTTTCTGTTTGGCGTTCTTTGGCAGGGAACCGTATAGTTCATCCAGTTATCCATTATGCGAGGGATTTGTTATCGTCATAAATATTACTGCTATTATTAATATTGAAGGAAACATCTTAGCTTCACTTTAGCTGTTTAAATAGTGGTTTTTTTTCAGTAGACACCACCACGTTTCACTACTTCAGTAATTGTGGCGGCGGGGTAACCTCGTGGTTAAAGTTTTCGTTCGTGACACCAAAGACGCAGATTCGAGTCAATATTCCTGGAATATTGCTAAAAGCGGCATAAAAGCATACTCACTTACTTCGGTTATTATAGTTTTGATCATCATTTTTAGAAAAAATTAACTTTCTTTGCTTTCCGGAACGATGCTGTTACCATTTCTTAATGGTCTGAATATGTCAAAGCAGAGTTTTCGTTGCCACTTTTTCCCCTTATTATGTTGTTTGTTTTTTGTTTTTTTCAGGAAGCAATCTCTTATTTTGAGCATGAGCGAATCTTTTACTTAGGCTTGTTTTCTTAAACCTGTTGTTTTTTATGTTTGACGCCGCACTCAGCAATATTCCAGCTCTATGGCGATGGTCTGTAAATAATCGAGTCTGGACCAGACAATCCAGTGAGTGTCATCATAAGCATTGATCCACACAATTGGGATACGATGACATGCATCAACTACGTCAACGCGCCTGACTACCCAGGCCCCGTTCCATAAAGCCATTTGAGGGCTAAGGTGATCGTAACTCCCATACTTTAACACAGACTTATGGTAGTCGTAGAGCTAAGATCGCTTTGTGGAACAGTGCCCCGATCCCGTTAGTCGCCTCTCACGACAAGTATTGTCACATTTTATGGCAAGCATTGGTTGCTGAAGACCTAATTAGTATTTAGGTTTCTGGGCTGTTTTTTCTTCGAATTCTCTTTAGGGGGTCTATCGTAATATATTTTTTCAAATCGTTTCCTTTTTCCATTTTCTTATCTCACATAGCTGGGTCGGTTGAAATAAACCTTCATATACTAATGATAAAGAAGGGACCAAGCTTTTACTTCGACACAACGGTGTTTAACTGTGAACAGTTGTTCAGTCAGTAACTTTGAAAGCGTGTTGTTATCTCTGAAGTACTTCAAATACACTATTTCTGTTCCTTTTGAGAATAGGTTTGAAGGAGGCTTCTTTCGATATGTGGGGCGGTCGGGTAGCCTAGTGGTTAAGCGTTCGCTCGTCACGCTGAAGACCCGGGTTCGATTCCCGACATGGGTACAATGTGTGAAGCCCATTTCTGGTGTCCCCCGCTGTGATGTTGCTGGAATATTGCTAAAAGTGGCGTAAAACCATACTCACTCACTCACGCCAATAAGATCTAGGATTGAATACAAAGTCGTGTGCATTGCATACCAGTGCTACTATAGTACATCACCTTACTATCTGAGTGAACTTCTTGCCCTACACTAGCCAGCACGAGATCTCAGATCAGCACATAAACTCCAGTTAGTGTCCCTATGGTCTCACCCAAAGCATTCATATCAACAAACAAGGCATGATATGGTTAAACATATTTGGATTTCAGTCAATTATGCTGGATTGGTAAACAAGCCGTACGGCTATAAATACCGAAACATCACAAATGCAAATACATTCAAGGTAGCAATAACATGTAGATATGACGAATATGTGTTGGTCCGAGTAATAAATTATAACTCTTGTTTACTGATCAATCTCAATAGTTTTGCCTATTTCATATAATTATGAATAAATGTCAAGGATTGAAGGAGGCCTCTTTCGATATGTCAGGGATTCTATGAAACAACATACTTATTTTAAAAGTGTGTAAGTGAATAACACAATGGTGATGCGCACGACCTTATTGCTGATACATGGGTACAACAGCTCCTTGACTTCATCACATGGTATCTGGCAAGGACAATATCGTTTAGGTATACCTGGTTGACTCTTTCTGTTTGGCGTTCTTTGGCAGGGAACCGTATGGTTCATCCAATCATTCCATCTGCGAGGGATGTGTTATCGGCATAAATATTATGGCTATTATTAATATTGAAAGAAACATCTTAGCTCAATTTTAGTTCCTCGGTAGACGCCACCACGTTTCACTACTTCACTAATTGGGGTGGCGGGGTACCCTCGAGGTTAAAGCTAGTGTTCGTCATGACAAAGACCCAGTTTTGAGTCGATATTCCTGGAATATTGCTAAAAGTGGCATAAAACCATACTCACTCACTTCGGTTATTATAGATTTGATCATCAATTTAAGAAAAAAATATACTCTTCAAAAAAAGAAACTTGACACTGACTTTCAAAATGCGATTGATTCAAAATAGGATACAGAAACCATAATTGAAACACTGTTTGAAGATCAATGTACACAATGTTCAAAACATTAATCGTGTCATCTAGACAGACACACGTACACGATACAGTTAATGTCACAAGGGGACAAAAAATGTCAGTATCCGTTGTGCCCACCGCGTGCATCAATCGCCGCTTGACACCGATGACCCATAGATGCAATCAAGTTGTCAATGACACACTTTTGGATGTGCTGCCATTCATGCTGATCAAGAAGCGCCGGAAGTGTTTGGGGCTGTAAATTCCTTCTGCGAAGGCATCGATCCAACTCGTCCCACAGATGCTCAATCGGGGACAAATTTGGTGACCGGGCTGGCCAAGGTAATGTCTGGAGGTTGTGCTGTAAGAAGTCCTGACAAACACGTCAATTGCTGTCCTGCTGGAACTGTCCGCCATGAACGTTGACGTGAGGAAGAACGTAAGGCTGTAGGATCAAGTCTCTGTAACGCACACCTGTCAATGCACCTGCCATATGCACGAGAGGCGTGATGAATTCCGGCCCATACCATGACACTCCCGCCGCAAAATGGGACAACCTGCTGCACACAGTTGGGGGCGTAACGTTCCCCCCGACGTCTGTAGAGACGTGCGCGCCCATCAGCACGAGTGAGTAGGAAACGGGACTCGTCAGTAAACAGTTCATTTCTCCACCTTGCACGTGGCCATCTAGCCCTCTGCTGGCACCAAAACAGACGGTCCGCCAGATGACGTGGGGTCAATACTTGACGTTGAACAGGTCTTCGTGCAAAAAGTCCAGTCTCCCTCAATCTGTTGCGTCCCGTTTGATCTGATATTATGCGTACCCCAGGGATCTGTGTGGTTGTAGACGTGGCTGTGGTAGTGCAGTCTCGGAGATGTCGCAGCCGGATGTATCGATTTTCTGCTTGGGTTGTCACCCTTGGTCTTCCTGACCTTGGTCTGTCGTCAAGTCTATTTGTGTTGTTGTATCGGGTCCACAGTGCGGAGATTGTCTGTCTGGATACGCCAAAGTGCCTGGCCACTTCTTGCTGAGTTGCTCCAGCTTGTAATCTCCCAATGGCGTTGTTCCGTTGAGCTGCATTCAGCCTTGGCATTCTGTCACCGCTTCTACTGCCGTTATAAGGACTGTATGAACAGCCGTTGATGTGGATTTTTATACCAATTCAGCAGGGGTACCCTCGAGGTTAAAGCTAGCGTTCGTCATGACAAAGACCCAGTTTTGAGTCGATATTCCTGGAATATTGCTAAAAGTGGCATAAAACCATACTCACTCACTTCGGTTATTATAGATTTGATCATCAATTTAAGAAAAAAATATACTCTTCAAAAAAAGAAACTTGACACTGACTTTCAAAATGCGATTGATTCAAAATAGGATACAGAAACCATAATTGAAACACTGTTTGAAGATCAATGTACACAATGTTCAAAACATTAATCGTGTCATCTAGACAGACACACGTACACGATACAGTTAATGTCACAAGGGGACAAAAAATGTCAGTATCCGTTGTGCCCACCGCGTGCATCAATCGCCGCTTGACACCGATGACCCATAGATGCAATCAAGTTGTCAATGACACACTTTTGGATGTGCTGCCATTCATGCTGATCAAGAAGCGCCGGAAGTGTTTGGGGCTGTAAATTCCTTCTGCGAAGGCATCGATCCAACTCGTCCCACAGATGCTCAATCGGGGACAAATTTGGTGACCGGGCTGGCCAAGGTAATGTCTGGAGGTTGTGCTGTAAGAAGTCCTGACAAACACGTCAATTGCTGTCCTGCTGGAACTGTCCGCCATGAACGTTGACGTGAGGAAGAACGTAAGGCTGTAGGATCAAGTCTCTGTAACGCACACCTGTCAATGCACCTTCCATATGCACGAGAGGCGTGATGAATTCCGGCCCATACCATGACACTCCCGCCGCAAAATGGGACAACCTGCTGCACACAGTTGGGGGCGTAACGTTCCCCCCGACGTCTGTAGAGACGTGCGCGCCCATCAGCACGAGTGAGTAGGAAACGGGACTCGTCAGTAAACAGTTCATTTCTCCACCTTGCACGTGGCCATCTAGCCCTCTGCTGGCACCAAAACAGACGGTCCGCCAGATGACGTGGGGTCAATACTTGACGTCGAACAGGTCTTCGTGCAAAAAGTCCAGTCTCCCTCAATCTGTTGCGTCCCGTTTGATCTGATATTATGCGTACCCCAGGGATCTGTGTGGTTGTAGACGTGGCTGTGGTAGTGCAGTCTCGGAGATGTCGCAGCCGGATGTATCGATTTTCTGCTTGGGTTGTCACCCTTGGTCTTCCTGACCTTGGTCTGTCGTCAAGTCTATTTGTGTTGTTGTATCGGGTCCACAGTGCGGAGATTGTCTGTCTGGATACGCCAAAGTGCCTGGCCACTTCTTGCTGAGTTGCTCCAGCTTGTAATCTCCCAATGGCGTTGTTCCGTTGAGCTGCATTCAGCCTTGGCATTCTGTCACCGCTTCTACTGCCGTTATAAGGACTGTATGAACAGCCGTTGATGTGGATTTTTATACCCATTCAGCAGGGGGGCCTGCATGCCTAAATGCAGGATCGTGTGCTGCACGTTTTTTACAGGCGGTTGCGTTTGGATGAAGTTGTAAAACTGATCCCCAAACGCTATGTTTATGTGCTTTTCATGTGTTTTCGCGAATTATACACACATCATCTTTCTGTTTGACTTATTTGGTTCTGATTTAAAGTAATAATTTTAGATCTTTGGCAAAAAGTGGTTTAACATCTACGTCAAGTTTCTGGGTTTTTTACGAGTATACTTTCTTTACTTTCCGGAACGATGCTATAACTATTTCATAATGGTCTGAATATGTCAAAGCAGAGTCTTCATTGCAAACCGTCGCTATGTTATGTTGTTTGTTTGTTGTTTTCAGGAAGCAATTTCTTATTTTGAGCATAAGCAAATCTTTTATTTAGACTGGTTTTCTTAAAGCGGTAGTTCTTTGATGTTTGACGCCGCACTCAGCAATAATCCAGCTCTATAGCGGGGGTCTGTAAAGAAAGGAGTCTGACCAGACAATTCAGTCATTGTCATCATGAGAATCAATGTACGCAACTGGGATACGATGACATCCATCAACCACGTCAGCGAGCCTGGATCTTCACGAGTCTCAAGTCATATATAACCATGTCGAATAGGATGGGCCTCAACGTGTGATTTGTCTGAGATCAGTGTAGTATCTGGCTGATACCATGGCAACCAGCTACCATCGATACAAAAACATGAGTAGGAAGGTGATGTTTACTTCAACCTATCCCTCAACATTTCCATCTTGTGCATTGCACCACCTCTTCAATTACAAACAAATTTTAAACAAACAATCAAATAAATTCCTAAACAACAAGGAGCCATGGGTGAACTTTGAATGAGGACCCTCATGTCGAAAACATAAACGGAAATGCTCGAAAAATTATTTTTGCCCGTTTAAAAAAAGGACTAAGACTTTTAGAGACTGTTGCTATTGATCTAAATATCTGTGGTTTAAAATATACTGAACCGCAAAAGAAACGTCATCCCAAGTAACATTGCCTGAAAAGTTGTCAAATAAACATCTGGGTAATTCTTATCAAAGTTTCTAAAATTTAACATTACCTTGTCCGGGAAAATGAAATTTGATGATAAAAAAACAAAGCAAATGACAAAAAAACCGATCGCCCAATCGCATCACGGCAACGGCCATGGTAACCCGATGCACGTGAGTTCCGAGCAAGCTGAAATGCGCATGCGTTCCTACATTTCTCACCCTATACAAATCCCCCGGGATCGGATAACATTCATTCATTATTAAATTGCTACCATATGCCTAGATCGACACGAAATCAGCGACACCAAGCCCTTGGACGATTGCAAGCTGGACAAAACGCCCGGCAAGTAGCCAATGCATTTCAAGTCCACGTAAGGACCATATACAGGCTCCAGACCACCAACAATACAGATGGCCGACCACGTAGTAGAAAACAGGATCGTCAGATTGTGCGACAGCATCTTCAAGATCGCTTCCACTGTCACAGGCCTCACCGAGGACCCATTCTGACACAACGTCATCGCTGGGACCGTCTTCAATGGGCAACACAGCACCAGCATTGGCTTCACCATCACTGGAGAAGAGTCCTCTTCTCAGACGAGAGCCGTTACTGTATCTCAAAAGCAGGTGGCAGAGAGGGAGAGTCTGGCGACATCGTGGGGAACGTCATTCGGATACTTGTGTTGTTGAAAGAGACTCGTGGGGTGGTCCTAGCATCATGGTGTGGGGTGGAATTGGTCTTACACAGAGGGTGGGCCCTGTGGTCTTCCAGAACTTCGGTCCTGGGACAGGCAATGGTATCACAGCACCTCGGTTCTTTGATAAAGTCTTGAGATCACACGCCATACCTCCTTTTGCCCGTCGCCGCAACCACGAGCTCCAGCATGATACGCCCGTGCCCACACTGCGAGAGCAACAAGAGACTTCCTCCAGCAGAATGGCACCAGAACCTTGCAGTGGTCTGCCCTCAGTCCCGATTGAAAACCCATTGAGCACCCGTGGGACGAGATTCAAAGACGACTGAATGGCGTCCGACCAAGGCCGACAAGTGCAGGTGAACTGCGTCAGGCGTTCCTCAGAGTGTGGGCTCAAGTGCCTATGGCCTTCATCAACCGCTTCATCCATTCCATGTATCAACGTTGCACGGCATTCATCAATGCACATGCGGACTCAAGAGATTCTGCCATTTCCTCAGAGACTAGTGTTGTGTTTCATTTTAAGAACATTTGACACTTTAATTTCAACCTTGATGATCAGTTTTGCCAAGTTTCATCTTTTTAATATGTCTCAAAGTATGTTTACAAATAAGGTTTCTTATATATCTATCCATGGTGACGTTTCTTTTGCGGTTCAGAATATTTTAGTCACAGGAAGTCTAATAGACAAATTTACATTAGAAAAAATCGAACGAAAACAGCAAGTTCAGATTTAGAACAGTGAGGGAAGTTTGAAATGGACTATAGAAATATGCACATGTGACTCCGTAATAATAATACTCATTGTTCTCGGTACCTTAGGTTTGGTACCTCCCAGTCTGTTGACTGGCATTGGGAGAGTACCCGGGTTTGTGAACTTTGTAATATTGAGGAAGACAAAAAATCTATAGATATTAACAACGTCTTTACTTTACTTAAATAGCGACGCTTTTGTATAGATCTTTGTTCCGTTGCCACGCAGTATGAGGATCTATACCGAAACGTCTCTATTACAGTATAATAAAGTTGGTATCCATAAATCTTTTGTCTACTTTGTCATCTGTCAACTTCTAAGAAATGCCTATCAAACAATTCAACTTTGGGATGTATTTATACAACCAAGATGTACGTACGTTTGCATTGGGAACGTGATTATCACAATATGGTGATATTGTGTCACTCTTGATCATCGTACAGTTTGTCGATACAATATATTCATAATACATCTTAAATACCACCTGAAACTCATAAAGGAAACGTTGATCAATGCAGCGAATAAATAATGTGCAGATGGCCGAAACAATGTTCATATCACATCTCGCAGACAGCGAATACAGTGTTTTTTTTGTTGTTGTTTTTTTTTGGTTTTTGTTGTTATTTTTATTTTTTTTAATTTAATACAGTGTTTAATTCACGGGACAGATGCCAATTACAACGTATAACAGATAGTCGATACCACGTTTATCTCACAGAAGGTGTCTCCCTCTATTCAAACATCAGCTGTGTCATCTCTTTTAAACAAAAATGACAAACCCGTTCGGCCTCGCAGTGATGTAACGTTCCCATCGCCACACCCTGGTTGTAGAGATCCAGGACCTGACTGTACGGCCCGTGAAGATTCAAGGTGGAATAGGTCTTCAGAAACCCATGCTTGCCGTAAATAGCGACTAACGGGATCGGCTGACTTGGCCGATGCATGTCATCGTATCCCAAATGCGTGGATCGATGCTCATGACGTCAGTCAATGGATTGTCTGGTCCAGACTCGATTATTTACAGACCGCCGTCATATAGCTGGAATATTGCTGAGTGCGGCGTTAAACAAGCGATCGAGTATTCATACAACATCAGGAAGGTGATGCAAGTTTTATGCCTTAATTATAACCACCTGGGCGAAATCCGTGAACATGGGTATTGTGCTGCTAAACATAAAAACATAGTGAGGTGAGGTGATGTGAGGTGAGGTGAGGTGAGGTGAGGTGAGGTGAGGTGAGGTGAGGTGAGGTGAGGTGAGGTGAGGTGAGGTGAGGTGAGGTGAGGTGAGGTGAGGTGATCAGCTGTAGGCCTATCTTATATATACTGCTCAACAGAAGTTAAGTGTGTGAGTTGGTTTGAACGCCGCTTTTAACATATTCCAGTTATATCACGGCGTGTCATGTGCAGGTCTCAGACGTTTAATACTTTGGTGAAAACCACGAGCACGAAAATGGCCCTCGGCCAAAATATTTCTTTTGTAGCTGACTCAGTTAAAATGATACAATACCACAAAGCTCAAGCTGAAACTCAGGGACGTCAGTCCAACAGCAGATACATCGATCCAGAGATGAACGGATCGCGACTATCCTCTAAAACAGATTCCATTTGTCGTAAAAGGCGTCCTGAAAAATCAGTGATGACACAAAAATTTCGGGAATACGGTGACGTGAAGTGAAATGGGGTTTAACGTCGCGTCCAAGATTGTTGCACTTATATATGGACGGGCATGCACATGTATGTATGTGTGTGGCTGCTTGCATTGTATGCCGATGTATAGTGCAAGCTCACTAAAATACCATGCCGCAGATTAACATGAATACCCCACTCAGACACAGTATACTGACTCCGAGCCGACCAGTCCTTGTTTTAGCTCCTAAATGCCGAGCGCCAGACAGGGTCACAACAAGTACCTTCTTATAACGTCTTTTGGTATGACGCGGCCGGGGATCGAACCCCGGACCTTCCGCTCTCCGGGCGGACGCTCTACCACTAGACCACGGAGGCGGTTTTCGGGAATATGGTAAGCATGTCCTGACCTACCGGTAGCACCCACCACAATTGCAGAAATGATGTATGCGTTTTTTGCCTTACGCCGCACAGCCCTTCTCCTGCCAAGCGAAAAGCTGCATATAAAATAATCAGTAATCAGGTGATGGAATAGAAATCCAGTCACACGATATCGCATGGACTGAAAAGAGACAACAAAATGATAGTAAGAGATTTATTAAGTTGATTATCAAGTCGTACAGCATCATAATTATTTAATTATGCACCAAAATAGCAATTTATTCAACATATGGAATAACTATGCAACAGAACTTCGTCTCTCACCAATGGCCCTAAGTTTTCGCTTCACGCTTCCAGGGAAGGTAAACCTTCGCGTTTCCCCTTGTTCATTGGAGCTTAGTTCGACCTTAATCTTTGCCAGTTTGAGCAACTTCTGAAACACCCGTGTGACACTGCTGTGGTCCTTGCCACAAGCCTCAACGTACTTGGTGTTCCATTCTTTCTTAGCAAAAAGTTCAGCACCAGTTTGCCCCGTGATTCTTTTATTATCCTCAATGTCAGTCTTGTTTCCTACCAAAAGGATCGGAACTTTATTCTTCCTCTTGATACGAAGAATATCCTCCCTGATCATGGCTACTGTCTCAAACGAGCAATCATCTTCCAAAGAGAATACAAGAATAAATGCATCACCCGACTCAATTGCAATCCTTCTTCTTGCCCCAAAGCAGTATCCACCTGGAGTGTCCACGATCTCGAGGGAGACTTGTCGTTCTTCCTTACCGATCAAAGTTGTCTGTTGTTCCAGCTCGATGGTGAACCAGTGTAACTAAAGGAACTTCCGGTGCAGGAACTGGGAGATGAGGGTGCTCTTCCCAACTCCAGGAGCACCAAGGACAACGACCTTGAAGGTTTGGTTGGAATGAGCAGCTGCCATGGCCGAGACTATAGCTACAAAGCGTTCTTGTACTATTATAGAACTACCGGGAGCTTCTGTTCCGAGTCCAGGAACCAAACTAATCGAATGGATGCTTCTACAGAAATAACGTTGCATAGAGTGTCTGGGCTTTTATAGGGAGCTTTTACAGTGGGAGACCCTTTCATATCTATTTTGGGCAAACCCCACTGTTCGTAATGCCAAATACATATTTGAAGTGTGGAAAACGTCGGAGGAGATTGATATAGAACGTTTATAAAATTGTGTATTTTTCATACCTCCAACTGTGATGACGTTCTTTCTCCGCCAATGGGCAACGCTTGGGACAGTCCGTGGGCAACTAGTTGGTCACTCCCTTCTAATTTTCGCCACGTGTGGCCATGTGTGTCCGCCATTTGTGTAAGCGGTGTTGTCCTGTCTGACATCAGTAATATCTGTTTGATTTCCATGGCAACCAGCTACCAGCGATACAAACACACGAAAGGGAAGGTGATGTTTACTTCAACCGATCCCGAAAAAATTCCATCTTGTCCATTGCACGTTTCAGCACCTCTTCAATTACCATCCAACAGAGTTCAAACGAATTCCTAAATAACAAGGAGCCATGGCTGAACTTTGAATGAGGACCCTATGTCTTAAATATAAACGGAAATGCTAGAAAAAATGCGTTTTGGCCGTTAAAGAAAAAGGACAAACATTTTTGCAGACTTGCTATTGATCTAACTATCTGTGGTATAAAATATACTGAACCGCAAAAGAAACGTCATCCCAAGTAACATTGCCTGAAAAGTTGCCAGTTAAATATCTGGGTACTTTTATCAAAGTTTCTAAAATTTAACATTACATTGTCCGGGGAAATGAAATTTGATGATAAAAAAAACAAAGCAAATGACAATAAAACAGATCGCCTAAACGCAATACGGCAACGGCCGTGGTAACCCTATGCACGTGAGTTCCGAGCAAATTGAAATGCGCATGCGTTCCTCCATTTCTCGCCCTATACAAATCCAGCCAGATCGGATAACATTCATTCGTTATTAAATTGCTACCACATGCCAAGATTGACACGAAATCAGCCCTTGGACGATTGCAAGCTGGACAAACCGCCCGGCAAGTATCCAATGCATTTCAAGTCCACGTAAGGACCATATACAGGCTCCAGACCACCAACACTACAGATGGCCGACCACGTAGTGGAAGAACAAGGTCACCACCTGACGTCAGGATCGTCAGATTGTGCGACAGCATCTTCAAGATCGCTTTGTTACTGCTGCAGAAACTGCTCGACAGACCATGGGGACACCAGCGACACATTAGTGCGGACACCGTGCGTCGACGATTGACGAGGAGACACCTCCACTGTCACAGGCCACACCGAGGACCCATTCTGACACCACGTCATCGCCGGGACCGTCTTCAGTGGGCAACACAGCACCAGCATTGGCGTCACCAGCAGTGGAGAAGAGTCCTCTTCTCAGACGAGAGCCGTTACTGTATCTCACAAGCAGATGGCAGAGAGAGAGGGAGAGTCTGGCGACGTCGTGGGGAACGTCATTCGGATGCTTGTGTTGTTGAAAAAGACTCGTGGGGTGGTCCTAGACTAACATTTAGTCTCTGAAATCTTATATTACAAAATATCCTTCTTGACTCATAAAATTTGTTTTGCATAAAATAAATATATTCCACGGTCATGGTGCAGGACTAGGGTGGTCCTAGCATCATGGTGTGGGGTGGAATTGGTCTTGCACAGATGGTCGGCCCTGTGGTCTTCCAGAACCGGTCAAGTCTTGAGACCACACGCCGTACCTCATTTGGCACGTCACCGCAACCACGTATTTCAGCATGATAACGCCCGTGCCCACACTGCGGGAGCAACAAGAGACTTCCTCCAGCAGAATGGCACCAGAACCATGCAGTGGCCTGCCCTCAGTCCCGATTCAAATCCCATTGAGCACCTGTGGGACGAGATTCAAAGACGACTGAATGGCGTCCGACCAAGGCCGACAAGTGCAGATGAACTGCGTCAGGCGTTCCTCAGAGTGTAGTCTCAAGTGCCCATGGCCTTCATCAACCGCCTCATCCATTCCATGTATCGACGTTGCACGGCAGTCATCAATGCACATGGCGGACACTCGAGATACTGACTTGTGATGCCATTTTCTCAGAGACTGGTGTTGTGTTTCATTTTAAGAACATTTGACACTTTAATTTCAACCTTGATGATCAGTTTTGCCAAGTTTCATCTTTTTAATATGTCTCAAAGTATGTTTACAGTGTTTGGACAAATACAGTGTTTCTTATATATCTATCCATGGTGACGTTTCTTTTGCGGTTCAGAATATTTTAGTCACAGGAAGTCCAATCGACAAATTAACATTCGAACGAAAACAGCAAGTTCAGATTTAGAACAGTGAGGGAAGTTTGAAACGGACTTTAGAAATATGCGCATGTGACTCCATAATAATAATACTCATTGTTCTCGGTACCTTAGGTTTGGTACCTCCTAGTCTGTTGACTGGCATTGGGAGAGTACCCGGGTTTGCTACCAGGGATACAGCCATTCTGACAATCTGGCTAATGCAGAAGGCTGCAGTGTTGAGGAGTATTCACATTCTCCGGAAAGGTCTGGGTGAGTTTGACCAGGCAGCGCTTCCTGGGAGAAGTCCCATTCGCTGTCTGGGCTGCGTGTAGAGGGGGCAAGGGCCCTGAGCTGATGATGAGCCTAACCAACCTGACCTGATTACTGATCACCCAAACCCTCCTTGTTGCATTTCTGTATTTTAATCTGTACATCATCATAATAATAATAAAGTCCATTTCTTCAGCGCCATTTCCGTCTACGTAGTCGCTCATAGCGCCTCACACAGGGTCATAGACACATCTAAAGAAATAAGTCTTTAGTTTTGTCTTGAAAGTGTCCAGAGTTGGAGATTGTCTAATTTCCACTGGATGCTTTGAGTGAGACCATAGGGACACTAAACTGGAGTTTGCGTGGTGATCTGAGATCTCGTGCTGGCTGGTGTAGGGTACGAAGTTCACTCAGATAGGAAGGTGCTGTACTATAGTAGCACTGGTATGCAATGCACACGACTTTGTATTCAATCCTAGATCTTATTGGAAGCCAGTGTTATGATTTTAATAAAGGAGTGACATGTGCACGCTTATTTCGTCTACATATCAATCTCGCAGCAGCATTCTGCACACGTTGCAATTTGCTACATAGATCCTGTTTGATATTAATAAGCAGACTGTTAGCATAGTCCAACCTGGATAGGATAAGTGATCTCACGAGCTGATGTGCCGCATCGTATGTCACCATGGGTCTTATCTGACTGATATTTCGAATGTGGAAGTAGCAACTTTTGCAGATATTGTTTACCTGACAATCCATGGTCAGGTTTTGGTCAATGATGACTCCGAGGTCTTTGACAGTCAAAGAAAAGGGGATATCAAATCCATCAACAGTCAAGAATGATTCGGATATTGATGCAACAGATCGGCTACTCCCAGTGAGTATGACCTCGGTCTTATCAGGGTTGAGCTTCAGACGATTCTGTGTCACCCATGTCTGGATCGCAGATGTGCACATTCGCAGTTCTGCTATCACCTGTGTTGAGTCACCAGGTGTGAAGACTTTCAGGAGCTGATTATCATCAGCATAACCATGACGACTAGTGTCAAAAGTGTCTGTAACTTTGCCTAACTGAGAAATATAAATCACAAACAACATAGGTCCCAATACAGAACCCTGGGGGACTCCATAACAAAGGATTGAATCTTCAGATGACATGCCATCAATCAAAATAGCCTGCTTTCTGTTACACAAGTATGATGTAAACCAAGCAAGTGCAACATCTGTTATACCAAGATTCGACTCAAGACGACGTAGTAGCCTGCTATGGTCTATGGTGTCAAATGCCGCTGATAAGTCAAGAAGGAAAAGAAGTCCTACCTTGCCCTTATCAGCAGCTGCCAGCAGATCATTCATGACTCTCAGAAGACAAGTTTCTGTTGAGTGAGCTGGCCTGTAAGCCGATTGGAACTTATCATATAAGTCGTCATCATCATCATCATCATCATCATCATCATCATCATCATCATCATCATAATTTCCAATGATGCATTTTGCATTACACTTGCATAGACATAGCCATGGTACACGACACTGAGCCTGTAGTAGGAAATGTATACAAGTCCTTCACACTTGAGAGAGAAACTATTTAGTAGTTTAGATAGGATGTATCACCAAACTACCGAACCGAATTACCCGGACTTTCATACCAACAGGGGCGGTCGGGTAGCCTTGTGGTTAAAGCGTTCGCTCGTCACGCCGAAGACCCGGGTTCGATTCCCGACATGGGTATTATGTGTGAAGCCCATTTCTGGTGTCCCCCGCCGTGATATTGCTGGAATATTGCTAAAAACAGGGAAAAAACCATACTCACTCACTCACTCATACCAACAAGTCCACTGTTTGATAAATATAACAAAGAATGTAGGGGTTGTCCAAAGACACACCCGGGACTTTATTATCATATGGAAATGAATAGTGTTTATAGACTGGTTGGAACAACAGCTACTGCCCAGTCCGAACAACCCCGGTGTCACTGTCATGGATACCCCCAGTGATCATAACCTCCGGGAACCAGATACTGTCGTGCCAACCATGAGTAGTCTGAAGACCATGCAGGAATATCTGACGTCTTGCAATGTCCACTTCAGACCATCTGAAACGAAAGTTCAACTCAAGGAGAAAATTCGCCTGAATAAGAAACCAGTAAAGTATAAGACAGTTGTCCTTGGGGCACAGCACAGTCAAGTTGTCTTACGTACGCCAGTCAGACGTTGTGGGCTCAACCCTATTTATCCCATCTGGGCAAACTGTGAAGGGTTCATGGCTAAGACATAAAGCAACATTCAAACTCACACATTTCAAAGGGTTGATCAACGCAGGCTTTGCTAGAATTACACCAGCGATAGGCTGAAAATCACGTTTTGAGTGAGTGAGTGAGTTGGGTTTAACGCCGCTTTTAACAGTATTCCAGTTATATCGCGGCGTGACAGCTTCATGTGGGTGGAAAGCCCGAAGTGCTGCAGGTCTCAGACGTTTACCACTTCGGTGAAACCCACGAGCACGGGTATGGTGCTGACAAACCTTGAAACATAATCGGGGCGAACCGGGATTCGAACACACAATCATAGGTTTCTGGCGTGCCCAAAGGTACCCAACGCTGCACAGCGAATCGCGGCGTCTTAGACGACTGGGCCTCCCGTGCCGCCGTAAGTTTCGAAGCATGTTGTTATCTCTGAAGTAATTCAAATGCACTATTACTGTTCTTTTTCTGAATAGGAATGAAGGAGGCCTCTTTCGATATGTCAGGGATTCTATGAAACAACATACTTATTTTAAAAGTGTGTAAGTGAATAACTCAGTGGTGATGCGCAGAACCTTATTGCTGATACACGGTGCAACAGCTCCTTGACTTCATCACATGGTATCTGGCAAGGACAATAGCGTTTAGGTATACCAGGTTGCCTCTTTCTGTTTGGCGTTCTTGGGCAGGGAACCGTATCGTTCATCTACGAGGGATTTGTTATCGGCATTAATATTATGGCTATTATTAATATGGAAAGAAACATCTTAGCTCCATTTTAGCTGTTTAAAAAGTGGGTTTTTTCAGTAGACGCCACCACATTTCACTACTTCAGTAATTGGGGCGGTGGTGTAGCCTCGTGGTTAAAGCTTTCGTTCGTCACGACAAAGACGCAGATTCGAGTCAATATTGCTGGAATATTGCTAAAAGCGGCCAAAAACCACACTCACTCACTTTGGTTATTATAGATTTGATCATCAATTTTAGAAAAAAATTAACTTTCTTTACTTTCCGGAACGATGCTGTAACTCTTTATTAATGGTCTGAATATTTCAAAGCAGGTTCTTCGTTGCTACCCGTCGCTATGTTAGTGTGGTTTGTTTGTTGTTTTCAGGAAGCAATTTCTTATTTTGAGCAATAAGCAAATCTTTTACTTAGACTGGTTTTCTTAAAGCGGTTGTTCTTTGATGTTTGACGCCGCACTCAGCAATATTCCAGCTCTATAGCTGCGGTCTGTAAAGAATCGAGTCTGACCAGACAACCCAGTGATTGTCATCATGAGAATCAATGTACGCAATTGGGATACGATGACCTCCATCAACTACATCAGCGAGCCTGGATCTTCACGGGTCTCGAGTCATATATAACCATGTCGAATATGATGGGCCTCAACGTGTGATTTTTCAGTTTAACGTCATTGGGGAGGTGATCAAGACAAATATACTAATCAAAGCTCGCTAAGAATCAGCAAAATGGGATCGCCAGCGGCCAGTGACTAAATTGACTAGTGGAAAAACATCATGTAAGGACCAACCTGTAATTGATTATGTCATTGCGTCTCCTATGTGCCTACCCCTTTTCATAACATTTGATAAATAGGAGTTCTCCCCGAAATTCCCACATGTACATTGCCACTCACGTTCACTGTGACAAAACCTAACTTCGAAAACCCGGACCCCACCCAACCAACCAGTATACATAACGAAATGGAGAAGTGATAGCAACAAAACTGACTTATTCCGCCAAGGTATTGTCGGACAAATAAATAACTCACCCAGTCAGCCCACGCGGCGCGTTTCCAAAATTCTGGCCCATTTTCCGTCAACCATCTTGGAGACAGCATAGCGCACGTGCTAACTGGCGCTGCGCATGCAGTATTTTAGAAGCTGCAGAGGCAAAGCTGTGTACAGTAGTAAAACTGATAAAACATGGTTCGGAGATGAATGTAAAAAGGCAAGAAAAATTATGTGTAACAAAGCCAAACGTCGTTTTAAGAAAAATAATACAGAAAGAAATTAAAGTGTCTACCAACAGCATATGAAAATATAATAACCAACTGACCGAAGCGTTTTGCAAAAAATATTTTGGAGAATATGAAACAAACAACGTATAACATTGCGTATGACATTGCGAGCTTCTTTGACTTTTCAAAAAAATGAACGAGAACCCCATACAAGACGAAGATAATTTCAATGATTACATTTTAAATGAAATGTACATCTTTGCAGTATTTTGAATGATTATATCACTACCGATGAAGTAATAAAGGCAGCAAAGGATCTCAAACGGAAAAAAGCAGCTTGTCTCGGTAATGTAGAAAACGACTATATCATTGACAGTGTAAATTTATTAGCTCCTTTACATAGTGAATCTTTAATCTGGTATTCGCCTCTGGTATTATCCCTAAATCATGGTAAATCGGAAAAATAAAACCAATTCACAAACATAGAGGTGATCCATCAGACCTAAATTCATATAGACCGATAACATTGCTTCGATGGGTCATTAGCAAGTATCCTAAATGACCGACTGAAATTCGTTTTAGAAGAAAATGATCTTTAATATCAGCGCAAGCTGGCTTTAGAAACAACTTTTCATCGACAGATAATGTATTTGTTATTCATATGTTAAAACAATTTTTTAAACTCAAAAGAAAAAACTGTAGAACTGGTCTTTGGACCAAAATCTTAAAAACAGGTATGAAGGGAAGATTGTTTAATTGGGTTAAAAATATGTACATATGAATGGTTGTTTTACCCCGGACTCAGCAATATTCCATCTACATGACGGCTATCTGTAAATAATCGAGTTTGAACCAGACAATCCAGTGATTGACATCATGAGCATCGATTCACGCACTTGGAATTGATGACATGCATCAACCAAGTCAGCGAGCCTGACCACCCGATCCCGTTGGTCGCTTTTTACGACAAGCAAGCAGTGGTTGCTGAAGACCTATTCTACCCCGGATCTTCACGGGTCTTTAAACCAGGGAAAAATCTGTCACCCCATTTGTTTTCAATCTTACTTAAGGATCTAGAATCTTTTTAATCGACAACGAATGTGAAGGATTTAATATCGACTGCTTAATGGAGAATGAGACCCGGGTTTGGGTACATTTGATATTACTCCTAAATGCTGTCTCCAAGGTCTACAAAATTCACTCGATGTGTTTCAAACATAATGTTTAAGGTGAAAGCTAAACGTAACTATATTTTAACATAAAAAGTTTTTGTAAGTCGAGTATGCAGTATACATGTTATTTATTTTCAACAGTAAAGACAAGAAATACTAATAGGGCAAGATTGACAAAAAATTGACTGAAGACACATTGTGCAGACGCCTTTTAACCTCATCCCGCAAGTGTTCGATGGGGTTCAGATCAGGGCTGAGGGCTGGCCACGGTAGAACACGGATGTTGTGTTGTTGCAGAAAGGTCATGGTAGCTCTGGCAACATGGGGACGAGCGTTGTGCTGCTGGAAAATGTTGTTGTTGATGTGCAAAAAATGGAACAACGTGGGTTCTGATCACTTGATCGATATACCGCTGAGCAGTGACGCCGTGTCCCCGACCTTGACCAACATTCAGAAAGCACATGGGTCCAAGTCTCGCATTAAGTCCAATCCCTGCCCATATCATGACGCTAGGTCCACCCCATGGATCCCTTTCCACAACGTTTCTGTCAGCGAAACGATCACTTCGACGCCGCCAAATTGTGACTCTTCCGTCTGCAAGGGAGACACAAAAGCGACTTTCATCGGAGAAGATGACACGCCTCCACTCACGATGACGCCAATTGTGATGACACTGTGCCCACTGAAGTCGTGCTTGTCGATGCCGTGGTTGGAGAACAGGACGACGTGATGGTCGGCGACGTCTGAGGTTGTTGGAACGGAGACGTCGGATCACAGTGTTCCGGCTTATGTGTCGATTATGTGTTCCTATGGTCTGTAGAGCACTTTCACTTGCAGTTAAGAACGGATCTCTCTGGTGTTGACGGGTAATCTGCCGATCTTGTCGAGGTGTGGTGACCCTAGGACGACCGCTCCGAGGAAGGTCATCTGTGGTCTGTGTAGCATTGTATCGATGCAGGAGACGGTGAATTGTGGTTATGTTAACGTTGAAATGACGGGCAACATCTTGGACAGACTCTCCAGCTTCCAAGCGTGCGATAGCCTGGTTTCTCTGAATTTGAGTTAGGCGTGTCATTGTTCACCAAGGAGTGGTAGGTCCAAGAATCGGTCACAGTTTTATACCCACTACAGTTCGTGACAGTTCGTGCATTTTCGATTTCGCGAGACATGGGTGCATGATACCTACATATTCATTGAAATGGTGCGTTTTGGCGATTCGTTTTTTTATGTTGCGTTTTTATCTCGGGGCTTCCAAAATGCAATAAAAAATATCGATAACACCATCAGGCTAAAACTCGTATCAATTTATGGTTCCGTATTTGTTACCTATTTGCTTAAAACCACTTGCGTTTCTTTTTCGTGTGAATATATATACTGAACAACAAAAGTTCCTGTGACAATGGATAAGATTTAATGCAAAGTTATGTTTTTTACCAAATCTGTAACAATTTCGGTTTGCAATAGATAAAAGACTCCTGTAAGTGTTCAAATGATTTAATTTGACATACTGACTTCAGAAAAAGCGTGATTTCATAAAGAACATGAACATGACAAAATGTCAATTTACAAATCAATAGCGTGTGTGTCCTCCTCTGGTTGCGATGCAAGCACAACATCTTCGCCTGATGGAATGAACCAGGCGTCGCACAAAGTCCTGTGGGATATCTGTCCATATCTGCTGGAGCATGTTTCGAAGTTCCTGGAGTGTCTGTAGAACATTTGGTTGACGTCGAAGGCGCCGATCAGTCTCATCCCACATGTGCTCGATTGGTGAAAGGTCAGGGGAGTGAGCCGGCCAGGGGATGACATTCACGTTGTTTTGTTGAAGTAAATCCTGAACAAGTCGAGCAATATTAGGCCGATGAAATCTATTGAGATTTCCCTCTACCACTATCAAACGGGTCCTCTGTCTTGCTGTAGTCCCACCCCATACCATAACGCTGCCACCCCCGAACCGATCTTCTTCCATGACACAATGATTGACGTAACGTTCACCTCGACGACGGTACACTCGAATCCGTCCATCGCTGTGGCTGAGGTAAAAAACGAGACTCGTCAGTGAATAGAACATGTCCCCGCTGCATGGCCGTCCAGCGTAGACGCTGTCTGCACCACTGTAGACGTGCTTGACGGTGGTTTCCTGTCAAAATGGGACGTCTGGCGGGTCTTCTGGCGACAATCCCTGCACACCTCAGGCGACGACGTACGGTTTGTGTCGATATTCGGCGAAGGCCAGGAAAGCTTCTTGCAGTCACTGCTTCTGGCTGGAATCGATTTCGTAGGTGCGTTGTTCGAATCCAGTTGTCTTCTCGATTATTAGTTATGCGTGGCCTGCCACTCAGAGGATGGTCTCTGACTGCATTCGTCTGTTGCCAACGTTGCCATAAACATCAAATGGTGTTTCTGTGGACCTTAAATTGTCTTGCAACATCACGTTGACTCGATCCTGCTTCAAGCATACCAATGGCTCGCAGACGCTCATTTTCGTACAGGCGTGGCATTTCATAGTGTTGAATAATTGCGTAATTCTGTTGTTTTTCTGTGTGGTTGTTGTTAGCACGATGCTTAACAATGCATATGGAATCCCGTTAACGCACATGTTTTTATACCCATTCTTAGGTAGTGAAATGCATGGGGCTTGCATAAAAGTCAACTTTTGCATGGAATGCATGCTTTTCTGTAGTAGTTGCGTTTTTGTGACTTGATCCCATACATGTACTACAATATTGAAAACCAAACTTTACTTGTTTGAAAAATACACTAAAATATTGGTGTCACAGGAACTTTTGTTGTTGAGTATAGTTCAGATGTATTGGGGTTTGAAAAGTTAGACGTAATAAACATGGCGGCAAAAGAAAGTATAGGTCGAGTTCCATCATCAATATAAAAATAACAAGAAGAGGTTTTGTTGTGAGCTATAATATAATCTAGGGAGGGGTAACAAATGATTGATAAACCACAGTTTGAATGAAATTATGAATCACAGGTAATGTAAGCTCAAGGTAAACAATGGTGGGGAAAGGAATTTCATTTTCAAAAGTTTGTCAGACACACTACATTTCATTGTCGACACAGTTGCCTTCAATAGCGTGTATGACCTCCAGCTCTCTCAATGCATGCTGTGATACGCAGCCTCATCGATGACGTCAGTCTTCTGATGACGTGGACTGGAATCCGTTGCCACTCGTTTCTCGGGGCTTGCTGCAATTCTTGTCTGTTGACGGGAGGCTGATGGCGTGCTCTAATCTGTCTGTCAAGATGGTCCCACAGATGTTCAATAGGATTCATATCGGGTGAGTGGGCAAAACCAGGGCAAAACGTCAACGTTCTGCTGGTTTAGAAAGTTCCGAGTCAGTCTTGCAATATGGGGCCTGGCATTGCCGTGTTGAAACAATGTCCCCTGCTGTTGGTTTTGTCAGAACGGAAGCACAACTGGCTGCAACACTTGGTCTCTGTACTGCACAGCGTTCAGGTTTCCCTGTATAATCACCAAATCAGTTTTCTATTCTCCACAAATACCGCCCCACACCATGACACCACCCCCGTCGAATGGATGGACCTTTTGAATACACGTCGGAGCCAAACGTTCTCCTCTGCGTCGATAAACTCGTTCTCTGTCGTCATTTCGAAACAAGTTAAACCGACTTTCATCAGTAAACAGCACTCGACACCAATTTCTCACTTGCCAGCGTCGAACCTGCCTCGCCCATCGCAGTCTCAGGCGTCGATGTTGAGCAGTCAGTACCATTCCTCGGAAAGGACGATACGCTCGGATTCCAGCAGCACGAAGTCGTCGTAGTACTGTACGTTGGCTAATGGGATGTCCCAACGCTGTTGCTGCCGTCGCCATCGCCGTTACGAATCTGTTTCTCAGGTGAATGAGCCGTATCTGACCGTCAGTGGAGTTGTCACCTGGGGTCGTCCGGTTCTAGGCCTGTCCTGTGTCCTCCCTGTCTGCCTGTACCGTTGAATCAGCCTGGCTACTGTCAATGGTGTACAACCAAACCTTCTGGCAATTTGGACCTGTGTTGCCCCCATTTCGGCCATACCGATGACTCTCTCTCTGGTTCTGTGACAGTCATGGCCTTTCTTTTGTGTGTTTTTTTTATCACGTGTGGTTATACCCTGAAGACGAACGCATTTATACAGCTAACATGCACGCGCAGTTTATGCCATAGGCGGGAAACCTGTTTCACCATTTAATTTGTCACCGCACGAGCGCCGTCAAAGGTGGCGCGTTCGGGTGAGGTGTTTTTTTGGTACCTGTTCCTGGGCAGTCATATTCCCAATACCCACTTTCCACTAGTTGTCGCTGTTTTTAGGAAAATTACAAATTGCCAACCTATACTTTCTTTTGCCGCTTAGTTCACAAACAATACACTTATAATTATTGACCCTTTCATTCGGATTAAGAAAATCAACGCCAAATTATATGGTATATGGGGACTTGACAGGGAACCAATTTGTATCAAACTGTTTAACAGTATGATAACTTACTTGCACAAACTAATTTGCCCAGATAGCATCAATAACTAATATAACATTTTTTGTACCGCAACATGATCTTAAAGCCAGCAGAACATAAAAATAATTTACCATGGATTGTGAGAGTTCAAAAGATACTAAATGATGTTAGACTAACTGAAATATTTCATAAACCATACAAATGCCCTACAAATTGGCTGGTCTCAAAGGTCGAGCAGAGATTTCAGGGTCAGTTTATACAAGAGTGGAATGAGTGAGTGAGTGAGTACTTCATTCCACTTTTGGGAGCACAGGTGGCCCAGTCTTCTGAGGCGCCGCGATTCGCAGTGCAGAGTTGCGTCCCTTGGGCACGCCAGAAACTTATGATTGTGGGTTCGAATCCCGGTTCGCCCCGATTATAAACTGACGTCCAAAAGAAACTTTACCAGAGTTTGAAATCACTCTTCTCCAAAAACAACAAAACATACATGCATGCAGAAAAGTGTATTGAGAAGATCAATATATCAACATAATCAACACTGAAAATGACAATCATACCGTGACCGAGAATGACGTCAGAGCCCCCCAAAGTTGGTTGTGGTACAAAAGTCGAGCTTTCAGAATCATGGACAATAGGCAGAGTACATAAACAATCGCTCACGTTCAATAACAAATCATTAGTAGCGTGTGTGACCACCAAATGCCTCAATACACGCAAAAACTCTTCGACGCACAGAAAAAGTCAGTCGCCTGATGAGGTCACGTGGGATTTGACGCCATTCTTCTTGGAGGGCCAAGATCAGTTCTTGCCGGTTGGCTGGAGAGTGTGGTCGTTGTCGAACATGACGATCCATCAAGTCCCAGAGGTGTTCTATGGGGGACATGTCGGGTGAGCGTGCAGGCCACAGCATAACGTTGACGTTGTTGGCTGCGAGGAAGTTAGTGACAATTCTGGCTGTATGGGCTCTATCGTTGTCATGCTGATAAATGACACCATGTGGCTGCTGCTGGAGAAATGGTAGGACAACTGGACGAAGAATGTTTTCCATGTAACGCTGAGCTGTCAAGTTTCCGTCATCGATGACCAGCGGTGTCCTCTCCTGCCCACAGATCCCTCCCCACACCATGACACTCCCTCCACCATATGGTACGACCTCCTGCACGCAACACGCCGCCGTTCGTTCACCCCTTCGGCGGTAAACACGTTGTCTTCCATCAGCCCCTAAAATACAGAATCGACTTTCGTCAGTGAAGACAACCCTCTGCCAGTCACGTCGTTGCCAACGTCGTACAGTCTGGGCCCATGTCAATTGCAGACGACGATGTTGCGCTGTCAATAGCTGTCCTCTGTATTGTCTAAAAGCCCTGATTCCATGAGCCATGAGTCTCCTGGCCACTGTCTGTCGACTAACCCTGTGACCTAAGGCATTTGTCGCCGATGACGTCACTGTCAGGAAGCGATTTCGGAGGTGCAAGGTACGCAAGTACCGGTCATCATGGGGCGTGGTCACCCTGGGTCTGCCTGTTCTTGGCCTGTCAGCGGTCTGCCCTGTCTGTCTGTAACGTTGCATCAAGTTGGTAACGGCAACACCGGAGCAACCGAAGGTTCGTGCAACATGGGCTTGGGTGGCTCCCATCTGTACCATACCCAAGGCTCGTTCACGTTTTTCGACTGTGAGTCGTGGCATTTCTTTTGTGTTTTTCTATCACTGTGGACGTCTGACTTGCTGTTGCAATCGTTTCATACCCTTATCCTCACGTGCATTTGCAGTTGTCCGTGGTGCACGTGTTTTTCACTATCTCGCAAACATGTAACAGACGATTAACATTTTCTGCATACACTATTGTTGTATTTAGGTTATGTGGTTTAGATAGACTTCATCGAAGAAAAAAAATACTTTGTCTGAAATTTATATTTTCAGTTGGTAAAGTTTCTATTGGACGTCAGTTTATTTCCATGTTTGTTAGCACCATACCCATGCTCGTGGGTTTCACCGAATTGGTAAAACGTCTGAGACCTGCATGCATCACTTCGGGCTTTCCTCCCTGACACGCCGCGATATAACTGGAATACTGTTAAAAACGGCGTTAAACCCAACTCACTCATGTACTTCAAATCCTAGTTTGCCCGCTGAGACAGGCCGATGAAAGAATATACGAAGACAAGAAAGTTAGCTCTGTGATTCACTTTCAGTAGATGATCTTTTCAGATGCGGAGCTCGTCTCCAACAGTGAGTATGGTTCTACGCCCTTTCAGCAATATTCCAGCAATATCAAGAAATTGGCTTCACACATTGTACCCATGTCGGGAATCGAGCCCGGGTCTTCGGCGTGACGAGCGAACGTTTTAACCACTAGGCTACCCGACCGCCGCCCCCCTCTTCAACAAAGAATTCTGTATATTCCAAAAAAAATAAAAACTACTACTTGTGGCTAAATATTTTTAAACTCTACAAAACTGTTTCACCCAAAAGTTTAAAAGATTTAAGAAATGTGTCCAGATAAATTGTATGTCTAAACTGAAATCTAGGGTGGGGCAAGTTGGCAGGTGTGTGTGTGCGCTACAGAGATGACATTCTGGACAGACCGTATGCTGGTGCAATCAGAGGGGATTCATCCATTCATTCATTCATTCATTCGACAAAGCACATCATCGTGCCCAAAGTCGTGATGCCTTCTTAGAGCACCAGAGTGTCACCAGTCCTAAACCCTATCGAACACACGTGGAACGAGCTGCAGATCGCCCTCTTACAACGCCGTCCTTCCGGCTTCTCTACAGGAACTCGGCAATGCTCTTACTGAAGAGTTGGACAGTCTTCTCTTGACAACCACCGAGACACTTATTGGAAGCACGAGACAAGGGTGCCATTCAGTGATCGCACCAAGTGGATCACATACGCTACGGAGAGTTTTTAGCTGTTTTTTGTTCTGGTTGTTTGTCGGTTTGTTGTTGTTTGTTTGTTTGTTGTTGTTCTTGTTTGTTTTGGTTTGGTTTTGGGTTTTTTTGGGGGGGGGTACAATGAATTTGTTTTCGCGAGTTTTTCACGTTTCAGTTTTGGTCAGATACCCTCATTATGAGGAGGGTATGCTGACTGATGAATGGTCACATGCTTGTTGGCACCGTGTGGCGCATGACAACGGATTTTTGTTCACACAATATTGTCTTTGGCTATTTCAAAAGATGCACGTAATACATATTAAAGTGGTGCTTATTTGTCAACTTTGAGGTGTAAACTATCAGGGGGCATCATGTTCGCTCCTGACTTTAGCACTTGGGCGACCCTTTAGTTTTTGGTTTGCAGATCCCACGACCACACCCGAAACAGCTTCTAGAGGAATAAAAAAGACATTAAACATTTTAATTCCCAACTTAACAGTTGTACGCATGAAAGTTTATTTTGATCAACCCAGTGTCATCGGGACATGAAACATGTCTAATCACGGTCCAGTGACGGCACCGCTTCCCTCCCCCTTAAACGTCCGGCTTCCGTCACCATTCGGCAAAGTCCGGCGGTCGTTTGTTGTCCAGACCTTTACGTTCATTGAGAATTGGTGACCCGAGAATTTTATTCTCCAGCTGAAAAATCGCATACTTTTATCATGTATTGCTTTGAAATATGTTATATCATATGTTTGCTATCTCATTAAGTATGGAAATGTTTTAGTACGATTGATTTTCGCGCTACCGCGCGATTTTCTTATACTTTGATATTTCTCATGTATTTTTCATTTTTGCCACCTCAATTGTACAATACTGGTTGTAAATCTTTAGTAATTCAGGATTTCCTTGGCCAATGAAAGTTGGTTAGTTGGTTGGTTTGTTGTTTAACGCCGCACTCAGCAATATTCCAGCTATATGACGGCGGTCTGTAAATAATCGAGTCTGGACCAGACAATCCAGTGATTAATATCATGAGCATCGATCCACGCAATTGGGATCGATGACATGCATCAACAATGTCAGCGAGCCTGACCACCCGATCCCGTTAGTCGCCTTTTACGACAAGCATAGTCACCTTTTACGGCAAGCATGGGTTGCTGAAGACCAATTCTACCCCGGAATCTTCACGGGTCGCCACTCAAAGTGACAGACTTTAGGCTATAAGGCTAGTTTGCTATTCAGACATTTTTCAGTCTATTTTGTTGTCCGACAGACTTATTTTAGGGATTGACACTGTCTTTTGGGATGACGCGGTCGGGGATCAGGCACCAGACGTTCAGATCCGGACAGGCTCCATCCATGAGAGTGACTGACTACGGTTTTACACAGCTTTTCGTAATATACCAGAAAAGGGCTTGACACATTGTACCCATGTGGGGAATCGAACCAAGGCCTTCGGCGTGATGAGCGAACGCTTTAACCACGAGACTATTGCCTGTCATCGTAGATCATTGCTCACAATATCAATCACTGGATTGCCTAGTTCCGACTTAATATCTTAAGGCCACCGTTATGCAGCTGGAATATTGCTGAGTGCAACGTTAAGCTATGCATGTCATCGTTGTTTTCAAACAGCAAACATAGTACAAACCTAAGTCAATTTAGGAAGGCATTCTTGCATCTCTTGTAGCTGACTCAGTATAAATGATAAAATAGCACAAAGCTCAAGCTGAAACTCGGGGACCTCAGTCCATCAGCAGATACATGAATCCAGAGATGAACGGGTCGCGATTATCCGCTAAAACAGATTCCATTTGTCTTAAAAGGCGTACTGAAAAATCAGTGATGACACAAAAATTTCGGGAATACGGTGAGGTGAAATGGGATTTAACGTCGCGTCCAAGATTGTTGCACTTATATAGCGACGTGCATGTACGTGTGTGTATGTGTGTGGCTGCTTGTATGCCGATTTATAGTGCAAGCTCACTGAGATACCATGCCGCAGTTTAACATGAATACCCCACTCAGACACAGTATACTGACTCAGAGCCGACCAGACCTTGTTTTAGCCCCTTAATGTCGAGCGCCAGACAGGTTCACAACAAGAACCTTCTTTTAACGTCTTTTGGTATAACGCGGCCGGGGATCGAACCCCGGACCTTCCGCTCTACGAGCGGACGCTCTACCACTAGACCAGGGAGGCGGTCTTCGGAAATATGGTAAGCATGTCCTGACCTATCGGTAGCACCTACCACTCCCTCAATTGCAGAAATATTGTATGCGTTTGCTGCCTCACGCCGCACAGCCCTTCTCCTGCCATGCGACAGCTGCATATAAAATAATCAGATAATCAGGTGATGGACCAGAAATCCAGTCACACGATATCGCATGTACTGAAAAGAGACAACAAAATGATAGAAATAGATTTATTAAGTCGTTATCAAGTCTTACAGCATCATAATTATTTAATTATGCACCAAAATACCAATTTATTCAACATATGAAATAACTATGCAACAGAACTTCGTCTCTCACCAATGGCCCTAAGTTTTCGCTTCACGCTTCCAGGGAATGTCAACCTTCGCGTTTCCCCTTGTTCATGGGAGCTTAGTTCGACCTTAATCTTTGCCAGTTTGAGCAGCTTCTGAAACACCCGCGTGACACTGCTGTGGTCCTTGCCACAAGCCTCAACGTACTTGGTGTTCCATTCTTTCTTGGCAAAATGTTCAGCACCAGTTTGCCCCGTGATTCTTTTATCATCCTCAATGTCAGTCTTGTTTCCTACCAAAAGGATCGGAACTTTATTCTTCCTCTTGATACGAAGGATATCCTCCCTGATCATGGCTACTGTCTCAAACGAGCAATCATCTTCCAAAGAGAATACAAGAATAAATGCATCACCCGACTCAATTGCAATCCTTCTTCTTGCCCCAAAGCAGTATCCACCTGGAGTGTCCACGATCTCGAGGGAGACTTGTCGTCCTTCCTTACCGATCAAAGTTGTCTGTTGTTCCAGCTCGATGGTGAACCAGTGTAACTCAAGGAACTTCCGGTGCAGGAACTGGGAGATGATGGTGCTCTTCCCAACTCCATGAGCACCCAGGACAACGATCTTGAAGGTTTGGTTGGAATGAGCAGCTGCCATGGCCGAGACTATAGCTACAAAGCGTTCTTGTACTATTATAGAACTACCAGGAGCTTCTGTTCCGAGTCCAGGAACCAAACTAATCGAATGGATGCTTCTACAGAGATAACGTTGCATAGAGTGTTCTGGGCTTTTATAGGGAGCTTTTACAGTGGGAGTGTTTCATATCTATTTTGGGCAAACCCCACTGTTCGCAATGCCTAATAAATATTTGAAGCGTGGAAGACGTCGGAGAGGATTGAAATAGAACTTTTATAAAATTGTGTATTTTTCATACCTCCAACTGTGATGACGTTCTTTCTCCACCAATGGGCAACGCTTGAGACAGTCCGTGGGCAACTAGTTGGTCACTCCCTTCTAATTTTCGCCACGTGTGGCCATGTGTGTCCGCCATTTGTGTTGTCCTGTCTGACACCAGTAATATCTGTTTGATTTCCATGGCAACCAGCTACCATCGATACAAAAACACGAAGGGGAAGGTGATGTTTACTTCAACCGATCCCGAAAAATTTCCATCTTGTGCATTGCACGTTTCAGCACCTCTTCAATAACCATCCAACAGAGTTCAAACGAATTCCTAAATAACAAGGAGCCATGGCTGAACTTTGAATGAGGACCCTATATCGAAAATATAAACGCAAATGCTAGAAAAAATGCGTTTTGCCCGTTAAAGAAACAGGACAAACATTTTTGCAGTCTGTTGCTATTGATTTAACTATCTGTGGTATAAAATATACTGAACCGCAAAAGAAACGTCATCCCAAGTAACATTGCATGTGTGAGTGAGTGAGTTTGGTTTTACGCCGCTTTTAGCAATATTCCAGCAATATCACGGCGGGGGAAACCAGAAAAGGGCTTCACACATTGTACCCATGTCGGGAATCGAACCCGGGTCTTCGGCGTGACGAGCGAACGCTTTAACCACTAGGCTACCCGACCGCCCCTAACATTGCATGAAAAGTTGTCAGTTAAATATCTGGGTTATTTTATCAAAGTTTCTAAAATTTAACATTACATTGTCCGGGGAAATGAAATTTGATGATAAAAAAACAAAGCAAATGACAATAAAACTGATCGCCTAAATTTACGGAAACGGCCATGGTAACCCTATGCACGTGAGTTCCGAGCAAATTGAAATGCGCATGCGTTCCTCCATTTCTCGCCCTATACAAATCCACCCAGATCGGAAAACATTCATTCGTTATTAAATTGCTACCACATGCCAAGATTGACACAAAATCAGCCCTTGGACGATTGCAAGCTGGACAAACCGCCCGGCAAGTAGCCAATGCATTTCAAGTCCACGTAAGGACCATATACAGGCTCCAGACCACCAACACTACAGATGGCCGACCACGTAGTGGAAGAACAAGGTCACCACCTGACGTCAGGATCGTCAGATTGTGCAACAGCATGTTCAAGATCGCTTTGTTACTGCTGCAGAAACTGCTCGACAGACCATGGGGACACCAGCGACACATTAGTGCGGACACCGTGCGTCGACGATTGACGAGCAGACACCTCCACTGTCACAGGCCACACCGAGGACCCATTCTCACACCACGTCATCGCCGGGACCGTCTTCAGTGGGCAACACAGCACCAGCATTTGCGTCACCAGCAGTGGAGAAGAGTCCTCTTCTCAGACGAGAGCCGTTACTGTATCTCACAAGCAGATGGCAGAGAGAGAGGGAGAGTCTGGCGACGTCGTGGGGAACGTCATTCGGATGCTTGTGTTGTTGAAAGAGACTCGTGGGGTGGTCCTAGACTAACATTTAGTCTCTGAAATCTTATATTACAAAATATCCTTCTTGACTCATAAAATTTCTTTTTCATAAAATAAATATATTCCACAGTCATGGTGCAGGACTAGGGTGGTCCGAGCATCATGGTGTGGGGTGGAATTGGTCTTGCACAGAGGGTCGGCCATGTGGTCTTCCAGAACCGGTCAAGTCTTGAGACAACACGCCGTACCTCATTTGGCACGTCGCCGCAATCACGAATTTCAGCATGATAACGCCCGTGCCCACACTGCGAGAGCAACAAGAGACTTCCTCCAGCAGAATGGCATCAGAACCATGCAGTGACCTGCCCTCAGTTCCGATTCAAATCCCATTGAGCACCTGTGGGACGAGATTCAAAGACGACTGAATGGCGTCCGACCAAGGCCGACAACTGCAGCTGAACTGCGTCAGGAGTTCCTCAGAGTGTGGGCTCAAATGCCCATGGCCTTCATCAACCGCCTCATCCATTCCATGTATCGACGTTGCACGGCAGTCATCAATGAACATGCGTAAAATAGAAGGCTGCGGTGTTGAGGAGTATTCACATTCTCCGAAAAGGTCTGGTTGGGTTTGACCAGGCGCGCTTCCTGGGAGAAGTCCCATTCGTTGTCTGGGCTGCATGTAGAGGGGGCAAGGGCCCTGAGCTGATGATGAGCCTAACTAACCTGACCTAGTTATTGATCACCCAAACCCTCCTTGCTGCATTTCTGTATTTTAATCTGTACATCATCATCATCATCATCATCATCATAATTTCAAATGATGCATTTTGCTTTGCACTTGCATAGACATAGCCATGGTACACGACACTGAGTCTGTAGTAGGAAATGTATACAAGTCCTTCACACTTGAGAGAGAAACTATTTAGTTGTTTAGATGGGATGTATCACCAAACTACCGAAGCGAATTACCCGGACTTTCATACCAACAAGACTACTGCTTGATCAATATAACAAAGAATGTAGGAGTTGTCTCAAAGACAAAACCTGGACTTTATTATCATATGGAAAGGAATAGTGATCATAGACTGGTTGGAACAACAGCTACTGCCCAGTCCGAACAACCCCGGTGTCACTGTCATGGATACCCCCAGTGATCATAACCTCCGGGAACCAGATACTGTCGTGCCAACCATGAGTAGTCTGAAGACCATGTAGGAATATCTGACGTCTTGCAATGTCCACTTCAGACCATCTGAAACGAAAGTTCAACTCATGGAGAATATCGCCTGAATAAGAAACCAGTAAAGTATAAGACAGTTGTCCTTGGGGCACAACACGGTCAAGTTGTCTTACATACGCCAGTCATAAAATTGTGGGCTTAACTCTTTTTATCCCATCTGGGCAAACTGTGAAGGGTTCATGGCTAAGACATAAAGCAACATTCAAACTCACACATGTCAAAGGGTTGATCAACGCAGGCTTTGCTAGAATTACACCAGCGATAGGCTGAAAATCACGTTTTGAGTGAGTGAGTGAGTTGGGTTTAACGCCGCTTTTAACAGTATTCCAGTTATATCGCGGCGTGACAGCTTCATGTGGGTGGAAAGCCCGAAGTGATGCAGGTCTCAGACGTTTGCCACTTCGGTGAAACCCACGAGCACGGGTATGGTGCTGACAAACCTAGAAACATAATCGGGGCGAACCGGGATTCGAACACACAATCATAGGTTTCTGGCGTGCCCAAGGGACGCAACTATGCACCGCGAATCGCGGCGCCTTAGACGACTGGGCCACCCGTGCCCTCCACGTTTTGACATAGGACGTCATTTTCGCCAAGGTGACGGAGCAGATGTCAACCTTTGTTGCACTAGTTATTACACCATTTAATGATATTCCAGATTCAGGTTCATAACAATCAGCAGTGCAAGTGGGTCGAGGCCGAGTAATAAACTAAAAAAACTCTCAACGTGATTCATTCGTTATATTTAACGAGCAAAACGATGGTTATGCAATAATCAACGACACTAACAATTGAGTGAGTGAGTGAGTTTGGTTTAAGGCCGCTTTTAACAGTATTCCAGTTATATCGTGGCGTGTCAGCTTCATGTGGGAGAAAAGCCAGAAGGGATGCAGGTGTCAGACGTTTACCACTTAGGTGAAATCCACGAGCACGGGTATGGTGCTGACAAACCTAGAAACATAATCGGGGTGAACCTGGATTCGAACCCACAATCATAGGTTTCTGGCGTGCCCAAGGGACGCAACGCTGCACGGCGAATCGTGGCGTCTTAGACGACTGGGCCACCCGTGCCCCCGTAAGTTTCGAAGCGTGGTGTTATCTCTGAAGCCTCTTTCGATATGTCAGGGATTCTATGAAACAACAGAACCTTTTTGCTGATACACGGGTACAACAGCTCCTTGACTTCATCGCATGGTATTTGGCAAGGACAATATCGTTTAGGTATACCTGGTTGCCTCTTTCTGTTTGGCGTTCTTGGGCAGGGAACCGTATCGTTCATCCATTCATCCCATCTGCGAGGGATTTGTTATCGTCATAAATATTACGGTTATTATCAATATTGAAGGAAATATCTTGGCTCCGTTTTAGCTGTTTAAATAGGTTTTTTTCAGTAGACGCTTCTACGTTTCACTCCTACAGTAATCGGGGTAGCCTCGCGGTTGAAGCTTTCGATTCGATATTCCTGGAATATTGCTAAAAGCGGCATAAAACTATATGCACTCACTCACTTCGGTTATTATAGATTTGATCATCAATTTTAGAAAAAATAAACTTTCTTAACTTTCCGGAACGAGGCTATAACTATTTCTTAATAGTCTGAATATGTCAAAGCAGAGTCTTTGTTGCCACTTTTTGCTATGTTATGTTATTTGTTTCTTGTTTTCAGGAAGCAATTTCTTATTTTGAG
The DNA here is from genome assembly GCF_023055435.1 of Haliotis rufescens. Classification (NCBI taxonomy): domain Eukaryota; kingdom Metazoa; phylum Mollusca; class Gastropoda; order Lepetellida; family Haliotidae; genus Haliotis; species Haliotis rufescens. The sequence continues at coordinate 695,861 of NW_025963786.1, forward strand.
CATGAGCAAATCTTTGGCAAAGACTGGTTTTCTTAAACCTGTTGTTCTTTGATGTTTGACGCTGCACTCAGCAATATTCCAGCTATATGACCGTGGTCTGTAAATAATCGAGTCTGGACCAGACAATCCAGTGAGTGACATCATGAGCATCGATCCACGCAATTGGGATATGATGACATGCATCAACTAAGTCAGCGAGCCTGACCACCCGGGCCCCGTTCCATAAAGCCATTTTAGCGCTAAGGTGGTCATAACTCCCATACTTTAACACTGACTGACGGTCGTCGTAGCGCTAAGATCCCTTTGTGGAACGGTGCCCCGATCCCGTTAGTCGCCTCTCACAAAACAAGTATAGTCGCATTTTACGGCAAGCATTGGTTGCTGAAGACCTAATTAGTATTTAGCTTTCTGGGCTGTTTTTTCTTCGAATTCTCTTTTGGGGTTTATCCTAATTTATTTTTTTCAAATCGTTTCCATTTTCCATTTTCTTATCTCACATAGCTGGGTCGGTTGAAATAAACCTTCATATACAGGCAAATGTTGCTTCGAAATTGAAAGGACCTACGTAAATACTTCGAGCTATCCGAGGTTCGACACAACAACTAATGATGAAGAAAGACGGAAAACGCAGGGACCAAGCTTTTACTTCGACACAACGGTGTTTGACTGTGAACAGTTGTTCAGTCGGATATTAGAACATATTTTTATTGTCATGTTTATTCTTCTGAAGCCAGGGGGCACCGGTGGCCCAGTCGTCTGAGGCGCCACGATTCGCTGTGCAGAGTTGCGTCCCTTGGGCACGCCAGAAACCTATATTGTGGGTTCGAATCCTGGTTCACCCCGATTAAGTTTCAAGGTTTGTCAACAACATACCCGTGCTCTTGGGCTTCACCAAAGTAGTAAACGTCTAAGACCTGCATCATTTCGGGCTTTCCTCCCACATTAAGCTGACATGCCTCAATATAACTGGAATAATGTTAAAAGCGGCGTTAAACCCAACTCACTCACTCACTGTATTCGAGGCCCGGCGCCTTTTCTGTTTAATGCTGGCACAGTGGCAAATCATAGTCGGTCTTACAGTCCCTGAACCATATTATTTTCCATTCAACCCAGCACTTACTTAAAGCTGTAGCCGAAACAAAGTAAGTCAGCTTAAGGAATATCCCAGATTTTCCACAGGTAATGAATCTCCCATCTCACCGGGGCTCATTTCAATTTTTATTGAGTTGTTTGTTTCTGTCAAGATAAAATATCTTTTCATCACTCTAGCTTTTCCCATAGCAACCAGTTACCATCGATACCAATACACGCAGGAGAAGTTGGTGTTTGTTACAACCTTTCCCGATAAAGTTCCATCTTGGGCATTGCTTGTTTTTAGCATCTCTTCAGCCACCCTCCTACAGAGTTCAAATAAATTTGTAAACAACATCAAGGGATCATAACAAAGAGTCCCCCAACAAGCAAATCTTAAACTTTATTTCATCCAAAGTGAGCTTTGAATGGGGACTCAAGATCGAAAAGATATACAGGTTACGCGTTTCAGGATTCAACAAGATGGCCGCCTATGCCCCTTTCATGAAGAGTATTAACAAATTGTATATACCCATTTTATATATGTACACTACAGTCGCATCAATCAGAAGAAATCAGATCTCCATTGTATGATTCCCACTGTATCATAATCACTTGTTAATGAAATAACTGTCAAATACCGGGTGTTCGCGTAAACCTGAGACCATCCTGACTCATTCATTGCTTGTGCAAAGGCCCTAATTAAGTTTTCACATCAACAAACAAGGAAAGATATGGTTAAACATATTTGGATTTCAGTCAATTATGCTGGTTTAGATTGGTTAACAAGCAGTACGACTATAAATACCGCTACATCACAAATGCAAATATACTCAACTAAAAAAAGAAACCCACATGCCGGATAAGTTTGAAGGGTTATATCTTGGAAACTATATGAGCTAGAAAGATATTGTTTGTAGGTGATTGAAGCTAAAATGTTGAATATAACAAATCTATTAGTAACGACCAAAATTGATCATGCTAAAGTATTAAACATTAATTTTGCGTTTCTTTGAGTTATGCGTTTCTTTAGCAGTTGGGTATACATTCAAGGTAGCAATAACTTGTAGATATGACGAATGTGTGTTGGTCCGAGTAATAAATTATAAATCTTGTTTACTGATCAATTATCAATAGTTTTGCCTATTTCATATAATTATGAACAAATGTCAAGATTCTTGGGTTAGCCTTTGTGGTGTCTAAGGAATTGCCATAGAGTTGAGAATTGAGGTTGTGTCTCATAGTATAGTAGTAGAGTGTAACTGAACTAATATAGCCTGTTAACTCCCTTGTCTCGGGAAGATGATCCAGCATACCACGAGCACAACATCATTGGAGCAAGAATGATTATGACTACCATATCACATGTGTCTTCATCGTTAACTTCTTAACTGGGTGGAAAGCCCGAAGTGATGCAGGTCTCAGACTTTTATCACTTCGGTTAAACCCACGAGCACGGGTATTGTGCTGACAAACCTAGAAACATAATCGGGGTGAACCGGGATTCGAACACACAATCATAGGTTTCTGGCATGCCCAAAGGTACCCAACGTTGCACAGCGAATCGCGGCGTCTTAGACGACTGGGCCACCCGTGCCGCCGTAAGTTTCGAAGCATGTTGTTATCTCTGAAGTAATTCAAATGCACTATTACTGTTCTTTTTCTGAATAGGAATGAAGGAGGCCTCTTTCGATATGTCAGGGATTCTATGAAACAACATACTTATTTTAAAAGTGTGTAAGTGAATAACTCAATGGTGATGCGCAGAACCTTATTGCTGATACACGGTACAACAGCTCCTTGACTTCATCACATGGTATCTGGCAAGGACAATAGCGTTTAGGTATACCTGGTTGTCTCTTTCTGTTTGGCGTTCTTGGGCAGGGAACCGTATCGTTCATCTACGAGGGATTTGTTATCGGCATTAATATTATGGCTATCATTAATATGGAAAGAAACATCTTAGCTCCATTTTAGCTGTTTAAAAAGTGGGGTTTTTCAGTAGACGCCACCACATTTCACTACTTCAGTAATTGGGGCGGTGGTGTAGCCTCGTGGTTAAAGCTTTCGTTCGTCACGACAAAGACGCAGATTCGAGTCAATATTGCTGGAATATTGCTAAAAGCGGCGTAAAACCACACTCACTCACTTTGGTTATTATAGATTTGATCATCAATTTTAGAAAAAAATAATCTTTCTTTACTTTCCGGAACGATGCTGTAACTCTTTATTAATGGTCTGAATATGTCAAAGCAGGTTCTTCGTTGCTACCCGTCGCTATGTTAGTGTGGTTTGTTTGTTGTTTTCAGGAAGCAATTTCTTATTTTGAGCATAAGCAAATCTTTTACTTAGACTGGTTTTCTTAAAGCGGTTGTTCTTTGATGTTTGACGCCGCACTCAGCAATATTCCAGCTCTATAGCTGCGGTCTGTAAAGAATCGATTCTGACCAGACAACCCAGTGATTGTCATCATGAGAATCAATGTACGCAATTGGGATACGATGTCCTCCATCAACTACGTCAGCGAGCCTGGATCTTCACGGGTCTCGAGTCATATATAACCATGTCGAATAGGATGGGCCTCAACGTGTGATTTTTCAGTTTAACGTCATTGGGGAGGTGATCAAGACAAATATACTAATCAAAGCTCGCTAAGAATCAGCAAAATGGGAACGCCAGTGGCAAGTGACTAAATTGACTGGTGGAAAAACATCATGTAAGGACCAACCTGTAATTGAATATGTCATTGCGTCTCCTATGTGCCTACCCCTTTGATAAATAGGAGTTCTCCCCGAAATTCTCACATGTACTTTGCCACTCACGTTCACTGTGACAAAACCTAAGTTAGATAACCCGGACCCCACCCAACCAACCAGCATACATAACGAAATGGAGAAGTGATAGCAACGAAACTGACTTATTCCGCCAAAGTATTGATGTCGAACAAATTAATACACCTCCAAAATTCTGGCCCATTTTCCGTCAACAATCTTGGAGACAGCATAGCGCACGTGCTAACTGGCGCTGCGCATGCAGCATTTTAGAAGCTGCAGAGGCAAAGCTGTGTACAGTAGTAAAACTGATAAACCATGGTTCGGAAATGAATGTAAAAAGGCAATAAAAATTATGTTTAAGAAAGCCAAACGTCGTTTTAAGAAAAATAATACAGAAAGAAATTAAAGTGTCTACCAACAGCATATGAAAATATAATAACCAACTGACCGAAGCGTTTCGCAAAAAATATTTGGGAGAATATGAAACAAACAAAGTATAACATTGCTTATGACATTGTGAGCTTCTTTGCCTTTTCAAAAAAATAAACGATAACCCCATACAAGACGAAGATAATTTCCATGATTACATTTTAAATGAAATGTACATCTTTGCAGTATTTTGAATGATGATATCACTACCGACGAAATAATAAAGGCAGCAAAGGATCTCAAACGGAACAAAGCAGCTTGTCTCGGTAATGTAGATAACGACTATATCATTGACAGCGTCGATTTATTAGCTCCTTTAAATAGTGATTTTTTTAATCTTGTATTCGCCTCTGGTATTATCCCTAAATCATGGTAAATAAAACCAATTCACAAACATAGGGGTGATCCATCTGACCCAAATTCATATAGACCGATAACATTGCTTCGGTAGGTTATTTGCAAGTATCCTAAATGACCAATTGAAATTCGGTTTAGAAGAAAATGATCTTTTATATCAGCGCAAGCTGGCTTTAGAAACAAGTTTTCATCGACAGATAATGTATTTGTTATTCATATGTTAACACAATTTTTTAAACTCGAAAGAAAAAACTGTAGAACTGGTCTTTGGACCAAAATGTTAAAAACAGGTATTAAGGGAAGATTTTTTTAATTGGGTTAGAAATATGTACATATGAATAACAAAATATTTGGTAAAATCAAATAATACATTATCCGAGTATTTCCCACGTGAATCAGGTGTACAACCAGGTTGGTTGGTTGGCTGGTTGTTTGACGCCGGACTCGGCAATATTCCAGCTATATGACGGCTGTCTGTAAATAATCGAGTCTGGACCAGACAAACCAGTGATTGACATCATGAGCATCGATCCACGCATTTGGAATCAATGACATGCATCAAACCAGCGAGCCTGACCACCCGATCCCGTTGGTCGCCTTTTACGACAAGCATAGTCACCTTTTACGGCAAGCAGTGGTTGCTGAAGACCTATTCTACCCCGGGTCTTCACGGGTCTGTATAACCAGGGACAAATCTGTCAACCCATTTGTTTTCAATCTTACTTAATGATCTGGAATCTTCTAATCGACAACGAATGCGAAGGATTAAATATCGACTGCTTAATGGAGAATGAGACCCGGGTTTGGAAACATTTGATATTACTCCTAAATGCTGTCCCCAAGGTCTACAAAACTCACTAGATGTGTTTCGAACATATTGTTTAAGGTGAAAACTAAACGTAACTATATCTTAACATAAAAAGTTTTAGTTTTTGGAGGTGGACCACATAAATCACCCAAATATGTATTTTCTTTAAATAAAAGGCCCCTGGAAATAGCAGATGACATACATATCTACGAATACAATTCCATAGAAACAGAAGCTCTGATGGAAGTGAAACGAAAGCGATGTACTGTTTATTAAAAAGAGCTAGAAATGTAAACCTTCCACTCGATTGTCATCTAACTGAATTTGTTATTATGGTTGCTCCGATCATTTTATATAGTTCAGATGTATGGGGGTTTGAAAAGTAATAGAAACAATACACTTATAATCATTGACTAGTTCAGCCGGATTAAGAAAATCAACGCCAAACTAAATTGCCCAAATAGCATAAATAACTAATCTCACATTTATTTTTTGTACCGCAACATTATCTCAAAGCCATAATTAATTAAGCCATAAAATTGACCATGGAATGTGAGAGTTCAAAAGATACTAAATGATGTTAGACTAACTGAAATATTTCATAAACCATACAAAGGCTCTACAAATTGGCTGGTCTCAAAGGACGAGCAGAGATTTCAGGGTCATTTTATACAAAAGTGGAATGAGTGAGCAGGTGAGGGAAATTATATTTCTAGGTTTGTTAGCACCACACCTGTTCTCGTGGGTTTCGCGAAATAGTAAACGTCTGAGACCTGCATGCATCACTTCGGGCTTTCCTCCCTGACATGCCGCGATATAACTGGAATACTGTTAAAAACGGCGTTAAACCCAACTCACCCATGTAAATCAAATCCTAGTTTGCCCGCTGAGACTGGCCGATGACAGAATATACGAAGACAAGAAAGACTTTGTCAGCTCTGTGATTCAAAGTCAGTAGATGAGTTTCACTATCTTTTCAGATGCGGAGCTCTTCTCCAACAGTGAGGATGATTCTATGATCCTTTAAACAATATTCCAGCAAAAACACGGCGGAAATCACACATTGTACCCATGTCGGGAATCGTGACGAGCGAACGCTTTAACCACTAGGCTACCCGACCGCCCCCTCTCTTCAACAAAGAATTCTGTATATTCCCCAAAAAATAAAAACTACTACTTGTGGCTAAATATTTTTAAACTTTACAAAACTGTTTCACCCAAACGTTTAAAAGATTTAAGAAATGTGTCCAGATATATTGTATATCTAAACTTAAATCTAGGGCGGGGCACGTTGGCAGGTGTGTGTGTGTGCGCGCTACAGAGATGACATTCTGGACAGACCGATGCTGGTGCAATCAGAGGGGATTCACCCTCATGGGTGACAAAGCACATAATGGTGCCTCCTTAGAGCACCAGAGTGTCACCAGACCTAAACCCTATCGAACACGTGGAACGAGCTGCAGATCGCCCTCTCACAACGCCGTCCTTCCGGCTTCTCTACAGGAACTCGGCAATGCTCTTACTGAAAAGTTGGACAATCTTCCCTTGACAACCACTGAGACACTTATTGGGAGCACGAGAAGAGGGTACCATTCAGTGATCGCAACAAGTGGATCACATACGCTACGGAGAGTTTTTAGTTGTTGTTTTTTGTTTTGGTAGTTTGTTGTTGTTTGTTGTTGGTTTTTTGTTGTTGTTGTTTGGTTGGGGTTTTTTTTGGGGGGAGGGTTGTTGTTTCTTTGGTTTTGTTGTTTGGTTTTGTTAGTTTTGCTGTTTGTTTTGGGTTGTTGTCGTGGTTTGTTGTTTTGTTTTTTTTGGGGGGGGTAAAATGACTTTGTTTTCGCGTTTCAGTTTTGGTCAGGTACCCTCATTATGAGGAGGGTATGCTGACTGATAAATGGTCACATGACATGACAACGGATTTTTGTTCACACAATATTGTCTTTGGCTCTTTCAAAAGACGCACGTAATAAATATTAAAGTGGTGCTCATTTGTAAACTTTGAGGCGTATACTATCAGGGGGTATCATGTTCGCTCCTGACTACAGCACTTGGGCGACTCTTTAATTTTTGGTTTGCAGATCCCCGACCACACCCGAAACAGCTTCTAGAGGAATTAAAAAGAAATTAAACATTTTAATTCCCAACTTAACAGTTGTACGCATGAAAGTTTATTTTGATCAACCCAGTGTCATCGGGACATGAAACATGTCTCATCACGGTCCAGTGACGGCACCACTTCCCTCCCCCTTAATCGTCCGGCTTCCGTCACCATTCGGCAAAGTCCGGCGGTCGTTTGTTGTCCAGACCTTCACGTTCATTGAGAATTGGTGACCCGGGAATTTTATTCTCCAGCTGAAAAATCGCATACTTTTATCATGTATTGCTTTGAAATATGTTATATCATATGTTTGCTATCTCATTAAGTATGGAAATGTTTTAGTACGATTGATTTTCGCTACCGCGCGATTTTCTTATACTTTGATATTTCTCATGTATTTTTCGTTTTTGCCACCTCAATTGTACAAATCTTGTTGTAAATCTTTGGTAATTCAGGATTTCCTTGGCCAGTCAAAGTTTGTTAGTTGGTTGGTTTGTTGTTTAACGCCGCACTCAGCAATATTCCAGCTACATGACGGCGGTCTGTAAATAATCGAGTCTGGACCAGACAATCCAGTGATTAATATCATGAGCATCAATCCACGCAATTGGGATCGATGACATGCATCAACCAAGTCAGCGAGCCTGACCACCCGATCTCGTTAGTCGTCTTTTACGACAAGCATAGTCACCTTTTACGGCAAGCATGGGTTGCTGAAGACCAATTCTACCCCGGAATCTTCACGGGTCGCCACTCAAAGTGACAGACTTTAGGCTATAAGGCTAGTTTGCTATTCAGGCATTTTTCAGTCTATTTTGTTGTCCGACAGACTTATTTTAGGGATTGACACTGTCTTTTGGGATGACGCGGTCGGGGATCAGGCACCAGACGTTCAGATCCGGACAGGCTCCATCCACGAGAGTGACTGACTACGGTTTTACACAGCTTTTCGTAATATACCAGTAATGAGCTTCACACATTGTACCCATCGAGTCGGGGAATCGAACCTAGGCCTTCGGCGTGACGAACGAACGCTTTAAACACCAGACTATTGCCTGTCATCGTACCCGGTTACGTACATCATTGCTCACAATATCAATCACTGGATTGTCTTGTTCCGACTTAATATCTTCAGGCCACCGTTATGCAGCTTGAATATTGCTGAGTGCAACGTTAAGCTATGCATGTCGTTGTTGTTTTCAAACAGCAAACATAGTACAAACCTAAGTCAATTTAGGAAGGCATTCTTGCATCATTTGTAGCTGACGCAGTATAAATGATAAAATAGCACAAAGCTCAAGCTGAAACTCGGGGACTTCAGTCCATCAGCAGATATCTCGATCCAGAAATGAACGGGTTGCGACTATCAGCTAAAACAGATTCCATTGTAAAACACGTACTGAAAAATCAGTGGTGACACAAAAATTTCGGGAAAACGGTGAGGTGAAATGGGATTTAACGTCGCGTCCAAGATTGTTGCACTTATATAGCGACGTGAATGTATGTGTGGGTATGTGTGTGGCTGCTTGTATGCCGATTTATAGTGCAAGCTCACTGAGATACCATGCCGCAGTTTAACATGAATACCCCACTCAGACACAGTAAGCTGACTCCGAGCCGACCAGACCTTGTTTTAGCCCCTTAATGTCGAGCGCCAGACAGGGTGACAACAAGAACCTTATTTTAACGTCTTTTGGTATGGCGCGGCCGGGGATCGAACCCCGGACCTTCCGCTCTACGGGCGGGCGCTCTACCACAAGACCACGGAGGCGGTCTTCGGGAATATGGTAAGCATGTCCTGAACACCCACCACTCCCTCAATTGTAGAAGTAATGTATGCGTTTGCTGCCTCACACCGCACAGCCCTTCTCCTGCCATGCGACAGCTGCACATAAAATAATCAGATAATCAGGTGATCGACCAGAAATCCAGTCACACGATATCGCATGTACTGAAAAGAGACAACAAAATGATAGAAAAAGATTTATTAAGTTGATTTTCAAGTCTTACAGCATCATAATTATTTAATTATGCACCAAAATACCAATTTATACAACATATGAAATAACTATGCAACAGAACTTCGTCTCTCACCAATGGCCCTAAGTTTTCGCTTCACGCTTCCAGGGAAGGTAAACCTTCGCGTTTCCCCTTGTTCATGGGAGCTTAGTTCGACCTTAATCTTTGCCAGTTTGAGCAGCTTCTGAAACACCCGTCTCACACTGCTGTGGTCCTTGCCACAAGCCTCAACGTACTTGGTGTTCCATTCTTTCTTGGCAAAACGTTCAGCACCAGTTTGCCCCGTGATTCTTTGATCATCCTCAATGTCAGTCTTGTTTCCTACCAAAAGGATCGGAACTTTATTCTTCCTCTTGATACGAAGGATATCCTCCCTGATCATGGCTACTGTCTCAAACGAGCAATCATCTTCCAAAGAGAATACAAGAATAAATGCATCACCCGACTCAATTGCAATCCTTCTTCTTGCCCCAAAGCAGTATCCACCTGGTGTGTCCACGATCTCGAGGGAGACTTGTCGTCCTTCCTTACCGATCAAAGTTGTCTGTTGTTCCAGCTCGATGGTGAACCAGTGTAACTCAAGGAACTTCCGGTGCAGGAACTGGGAGATGATGGTGCTCTTCCCAACTCCAGGAGCACCCAGGACAACGATCTTGAAGGTTTGGTTGGAATGAGCAGCTGCCATGGCCGAGACTATAGCTACAAAGCGTTCTTGTACTATTATAGAACTACCAGGAGCTTCTGTTCCGAGTCCAGGAACCAAACTAATCGAATGGATGCTTCTACAGAAATAACGTTGCATAGAGTGTCTGGGCTTTTATAGGGAGCTTTTACAGTGGGAGACAGTTTCATATCTATTTTGGGCAAACCCCACTGTTCGTAATGCCTAATAAATATTTGAAGCGTGGAAGACGTCGGAGAGGATTGAAATAGAACGTTTATAAAATTGTGTATTTTTCACACCTCCAACTGTCCTGACGTTCTTTCTCCACCAATGGGCAACGCCTGAGACAGTCCGTGCGGAACTAGTTGGTCACTCCCTTCTAATTTTCGCCATGTGTGTCCGCATGCCATGGCAACCAGCTACCATCGATACAAAAACACGAAGGGGAAGGTGATGTTTACTTCAACCGATCCCGAAAAATTGCACGTTTCAGCACCTCTTCAATTACCATCCAACAGAGTTCAAACGAATTCCTAAATAACAAGGAGCCATGTGTGAACTTTGAATGGGGACCCTATGTCAAAAAAAAAACGGAATTGCTAGAAAAAATGCGTTTTGCCCGTTAAAGAAACAGGACAAACATTTTTGCAGACTGTTGCTATTGATCTAACTATCTGTGGTATAAAATATACTGAACCGCAAAAGAAACGTCATCCCAAGTAACACTATGTGAAAAGTTGTCAGTTAAATATCTGGGTACTTTTATCAAAGTTTCTAAAATTTAACATTACATTGTCCGGGGAAATGAAATTTGATGATAAAAAAACAAAGCAAATGACAATAAAACTGATCGCCTAAACGCATCACGGCAACGGCCATGGTAACCCTATGCACGTGAGTTCCGAGCAAATTGAAATGCGCATGCGTTCCTCCATTTTTCCCCCTATACAAATCCAGGCAGATCGGATAACATTCATTCGTTATTAAATTGCTACCACATGCCAAGATTGACACGAAATCAGCCCTTGGACGATTGCAAAGCTGGACAATCCGCCCGGCACGTAGCCAATGCATTTCAAGTCCACGTAAGGACCATATACAGGCTCCAGACCACCAACACTACAGATGGCCGACCACGTAGTGGAAGAACAAGGTCACCACCTGACGTCAGGATCGTCAGATTGTGCGACAGCATCTTCAAGATCGCTTTGTTACTGCTGCAGAAACTGCTCGACAGACCATGGGGACACCAGCGACACATAAGTGCGGACACCGTGCGTCGACGATTGTCACAGGCCACATCGAGGACCCATTCTGTCACGTCATCGCCGGGACCGTCTTCAGTGGGCAACACAGCACCAGCATTTGCGTCACCAGCAGTTGAGAAGAGTCCTCTTCTCAGACGAGAGCCGTTACTGTATCTCACAAGCAGATGGCAGAGAGAGAGAGAGAGTCTGGCGACGTCGTGGGGAACGTCATTCGGAAGCTTGTGTTGTTGAAAGAGACTCGTGGGGTGGTCCTAGACTAACATTTAGTCTCTGAAATCTTATATTACACAATATCCTCCTTGATTTTCCACGGTCATGGTGCAGGACTAGGGTGGTCCGAGCATCATGGCGTGAGATGGAATTGGTCTTGCACAGAGGGTCGACCCTGTGGTCTTCCAGAACCGGTCAAGTCTTGAGACCACACGCCGTACCTCATTTGGCACGTCGCATAACCACGAATTTCAGCATGATAACGCCCGATTGAAATCCCATTGAGCACCTGTGGGACGAGATTCAAAGACGACTGAATGGCGTCCGACCAAGGCCGACAACTGCAGCTGAACTGCGTCAGCCGTTCCTCAGAGTGTGGGCTCAAGTGCCCATGGCCTTCATCAACCGCCTCATCCATTCCATGTATCGACGTTGCACGACAGTCATCAATGCACATGGCGGACACACGAGATACTGACTTGTGATGCCATTTTCTCAGAGACTGGTGTTGTGTTTCATTTTAAGAACATTTGACACTTTAATTTCAACCTTGATGATCAGTTTTGCCAAGTTTCATCTTTTTAATATGTCTCAAAGTATGTTTACAGTGTTTGGACAAATACGGTTTCTTATATATCTATCCATGGTGACGTTTCTTTTGCGGTTCAGAATATTTTAGTCACAGGAAGTCCAGTCGACAAATTTACATTAGAAGAAATCGAACGAAAACAGCAAGTTCAGATTTAGAACAGTGAGGGAATTTTGAAACGGACTATAGAAATATGCGCATGTGACTCCATAATAATAATACTCATTGTTCTCGGTACCTTAGGTTTGGTACCTCCCAGTCTGTTGACTGGCATTGGGAGAGTACCCGGTTTTGCTACCAGGGATACAGCCATTCTGACCATCTGGGTAATGCAGAAGGCTGCAGTGTTGGGGAGTATTCACATTCTCCGAAAAGGTCTGGGTGGGTTTGACCAGGCAGCGCTTCCTGGGAGAAGTCCCATTCGCTGTCTGGGCTGCGTGTAGAGGGGGCAAGGGCCCTGAACTGAAGATGAGCCTAACCAACCTGACCTGGTTACTCATCACCCAAACCCTCCTTGCTGCATTTCTGTATTTTAATCTGTACATCATCATCATCATCATCTTCATCATCATCATCATCATCATCATCACTATTGCATTACACTTGCATAGACATAGCCATGGTACACGACACTGAGTCTCGTGGGGTGGTCCTAGACTAACATTTAGTCTCTGAAATCTTATATTACACAATTTCCTCCTTGACTCATAAAATCTGTTTTTCATAAAATAAATATTTTCCACGGTCATGGTGCAGGACTAGGGTGGTCCGAGCATCATGGTGTGGGATGGAATTGGTCTTGCACAGAGGGTCGACCCTGTGGTCTTCCAGAACCGGTCAAGTCTTGAGACCACACGCCGTACCTCATTTGGCACGTCGCTGCAACCACGAATTTCAGCATGATAACGCCCGATTGAAATCCCATTGAGCACCTGTGGGACGAGATTCAAAGACGACTGAATGGCGTCCGACCAAGGCCGACAACTGCAGCTGAACTGCGTCAGCCGTTCCTCAGAGTGTGGGCTCAAGTGCCCATGGCCTTCATCAACCGCCTCATCCATTCCATGTATCGACCTTGCACGGCAGTCATCAATGCACATGGTGGACACACGAGATACTGACTTGTGATGCCATTTTCTCAGAGACTGGTGTTGTGTTTCATTTTAAGAACATTTGACACTTTAATTTCAACCTTGATGATCAGTTTTGCCAAGTTTCATCTTTTTAATATGTCTCAAAGTATGTTTACAGTGTTTGGACAAATACGGTTTCTTATATATCTATCCATGGTGACGTTTCTTTTGCGGTTCAGAATATTTTAGTCACAGGAAGTCCAATCGACAAATTTACATTAGAAGAAATCGAACGAAAACATCAAGTTCAGATTTAGAACAGTGAGGGAATTTTGAAACGGACTATGGAAATATGCGCATGTGACTCCATAATAATAATACTCATTGTTCTCGGTACCTTAGGTTTGGTACCTCCCAGTCGGTACATCATCATCATCATCATCATCATCATCATCATCACCATCATCATCATCATCATCACTATTTCCAATGTTGCATTTTGCATTACACTTGCATAGACATAGCCATGGTACACGACACTGAGTTTGTAGTAGGAAATGTATACAAGTCCTTCACACTTGAGAGAGAAACTATTTAGTAGTTTAGACAGGATGTATCACCGAGCTACCAAACCGAATTACCCGGACTTTCATACCAACAAGTCTACTTTTCGGTAAATATAACAAAGAATGTAGGGGTTGTCCAAAGACACACCCAGGACTTTATTATCAAATGGAAATGAATAGTTTTCATAGACTGGTTGGAACAACAGCTACTGCCCTGTCCGAACAACCCCGGTGTCACTGTCATGGATACCCCCAGTGATCATAACCTCCGGGAACCAGATACTGTCGTGCCAACCATGAGTAGTCTAAAGACCATGCAGGAATATCTGACGTCTTGCAATGTCCACTTCAGACCATCTGAAACGAAAGTTAAACTCATGGAGAAAATTCGCCTGAATAAGAAACCAGTAAAGTATAAAACAGTACGCCAGTCAGACGTTGTGGGCTCAACCCTATTTATCCCATCTGGGCAAACTGTGAAGGGTTCACTGCTAAGACATAAACCAACATTCAAACTCACACATGTCAAAGGGTTGATCAACGCGGGCTTTGCTAGAATTACACCAGCGATAGGCTGAAAATGACGTAAATTTGGAAGCGTGTTGTTTTCTCTAAAGCCTCTTTCGATATGTCAGGGATTCTATGAAACAACATATTTATTTTAAAAGTGTGTAAGTGAATAACACAATGGTGATGCGCAGAACCTTATTGCTGATACACAGGCACAACAGCTCCTTGACTTCATCACATGGTATTTGACAAGGACAATATCGTTTAGGTATACCTGGTTGCCTCTTTCTGTTTGGCGTTCTTGGGCAGGGAACCGTATCGTTCATCCATTCATCCCATCTGCGAGGGATTTGTTATCTCATAAATATTACGGTTATTATCAATATTGAAGGAAATATCTTAGCTCCGTTTTAGCTGTTTAAATAGGTTTTTTTCAGTAGACACTTCTACGTTTCACTCCTACAGTAATCGGGGTAGCCTCGCGGTTGAAGCTTTCGTTCGTCACACCAAAGACGCAGATTCGATTCGATATTCCTGGAATATTGCTAAAAGCGGCGTAAAACTATACGCACTCACTCACTTCGGTTATTATAGATTTGATCATCAATTTAAGAAAAAATAAACTTTCTTTACTTTCCGGAACGAGGCTATAACTATTTCTTAATAGTCTCAATACGTCAAAGCAGAGTCTTTGTTGCCACTTTTTGCTATGTTATGTTGTTTGTTTGTTGTTTTCAGGAAGCAATTTCTTATTTTGAGCATGAGCAAATCTTTTACTAAGACTGGTTTTCTTAAACCTGTTGTTCTTTTATGTTTGACGCCGCACTCAGCAATATTCCAGCTATATGCCCGTGTCTGTAAATAATCGAGTCTGGACCAGACAATCCAGTGGGTGTCATCATGAGCATCGATCCACGCAATTTGGATATGATGACATGCATCAACCAAGTCAACGAGCCTGACCACCCGGGCCCCGTTCCATAAAGCCATTTTAGCGCTAAGGTGATCATAACTCCCATACTTTAACACTGACTGACGGTCGTCGTAGCACTAAGATCCCTTTGTGGAACGGTGCCCCGATCCCGTTAGTCGCCTCTCACGACAAGTATAGTCGCATTTTACGGCAAGCATGGGTTGCTGAAGACCTAATTAGTATTTAGCTTTCTGGGCTGTTTTTTCTTCGAATTCTCTTTTGGGGTTTATCGTAATTTATTTTTTCAATTCGTTTCCTTTTTCCATTTTCTTATCTCACATAGCTGGGTCGGTTGAAATAAACCTTCATATACAGGCAAATGTTGCTTCGAAATTGAAAGGACCTAGGTAAATACTTCGAGCTATCCGAGGTTCGACACAACTAATAATGAATAAAGAAGGAAAACGCAGGGACCAAGCTTTTACTTCGACACAACGGTGTTTGACTGTGAACAGTTGTTCAGTCGGATATTAGAACATATTTTTATTGTCATGTTTATTCTTCTGAAGCCAGGGGGCACGGGTGGCCCAGTCGTCTAAAGCGCCACGATTCGCTGTGCAGAGTTGCGTCCCTTGGGCACGCCAGAAACCTATATTTTGGGTTCGAATCCTGGTTCACCCCGATTAAGTTTCAAGGTTTGTCAACAACATACCCGTGCTCTTGGGCTTCACAAAAGTAGTAAACGTCTAAGACCTGCATCATTTCGGGCTTTCCTCCCACATTAAGCTGACACGCTTCAATATAACTGGAATAATGTTAAAAGCGGCGTTAAACCCAACTCACTCACTCACTGTATTGGAGGCCCGGCGCCTATTCTGTTTAATGCTGGCACAGTGGCAAATCATAGTCGGTCTTACAGTCCCTGAACCATATTATTTTCCATTCAACCCAGACCTTACTTAAAGCTGTAGCTTAAGCAAAGTAAGTCAGCTAAAGGAATATCCCAGATTTTCCACAGGTAATGAATCTCCCATCTCGCCGTGGCTCTTTTTCAATTTATATGGAGTTGTTTGTTTCTGTCAAGATAAAATATCTTGTCATCCCTCTAGCTTATCACATAGCAACCAGCTACCATGGATACCCATACACGCAGGAGAAATTGGTGTTTGTTACAACCTTTCCCGATGAAGTTCCATCTTGGGCATTGCGTGTTTTTAGCACCTCTTAAGCCACCCTCCTACAGAGTTCAAATAAATTTGTAAACAACATCAAGGGATCATAACAAAGAGTCCCCGAACAAGCAAATCTTAAACTTTATTTCATCCAAAGTGAGCTTTGAATGGGGACTCCAGTTCGAAAAGATATACAGGTTACGCGTTTCAGATTCAACAAGATGGCCGCCTATGCCCCTTTCATGAAGAGTATTAACAAATTGTATATACCCATTTTATATATGTACACTACAGTCGCATCAATCAGAAGAAATCAGATCTCCATTGTATGATTCCCACTGTATCATAATCACTTGTTAATGAAATAACTGTCAAATACCGGGTGTTCGCGAAAACCTGAGGCCATCCTGCCTCGTTCATTGCTTGTGCAAAGGCCCTAATTAAGTTTTCACATCAACAAACAAGGACAGATATGGTTAAACATATTTGGATTTCAGTCAGTTATGCTGGTTTAGATTGGTACGACTATAAATACCGCTACATCACAAATGCAAATACATTCAAGGTGCCATAACTTGTAGATATGACGAATGTGTGTTGGTCCGAGTAATAAATTATAAATCTTGTTTACTGATCAATTATCAATAGTTTCGCCTATTTCATATAATTATGAACAAATGTCAAGATTCTTGGATTAGTCTTTGTGGTGTCTAAGGAATTGCCATAGAGTTGAGAATTGGGGTTGTGTGTCATAGTATAGTAGTAGAGTGTAACTGAACTAATATAGCCTGTTAACTCCCTTGTCTCGGGAAGATGATCCAGCATACCACGAGCACAACATCATTGCAAGAATGGAAAATGACTACCATATCACATGTGTCTTCATCGTTAACTTCTTAACTGGGAGGAAAGCCCGAAGTGATGCAGGTCTCAGACGTTTACCACTTGGGTGAAACCCACGAGCACGGGTATGGTGCTGACAAACCTAGAAACATAATCGGGGTGAACCGGGATTCGAACACACAATCATAGGTTTCTGGCGTGCCCAAAGGTACCCAACGCTGCACAGCGAATCGCGGCGTCTTAGACGACTGGGCCACCCGTGCCGCCGTAAGTTTCGAAGCGTGTTGTTATCTCTGAAGTAATTCAAATGCACTAATACTGTTCTTTTTGTGAATAGGAATGAAGGAGGCCTCTTTCGATATGTCAGGGATTCTATGAAACAACATACTTATTTTAAAAGTGTGTAAGTGAATAACTCAATGGTGATGCGCAGAACCTTATTGCTGATACACGGGTACAACAGCTCCTTGACTTCATCGCATGGTATTTGGCAAGGACAATATCGTTTAAGTATACCTGGTTGCCTCTTTCTGTTTGGCGTTCTTGGGCAGGGAACCGTATCGTTCATCCATTCATCCCATCTGCGAGGGAGTTGTTATCGGCATAAATTTTATGGCTATTATTAATATGGAGAGAAACATATTAGCTCCATTTTAGCTGTTTAAATAGTGGGGTTTTTCAGTAGACGCCACCACGTTTCACTATTTCAGAAATTGGGGCGGTGGGGTAGCCTCGCGGTTAAAGCTTTCGTTCGTCACGACAAAGACGCAAATTCGAGTCAATATTGCTGGAATATTGCTAAAAGCGGCGTGAAACCATACTCACCCACTTCGGTTATTATAGATTTGATCATCAATTTTAGAAAAAATAAACTTTCTTTACTTTCCGGAACGATGCTGTAACTGTTTCTTAATGGTCTGAATATGTCAAAGCAGGGTCTTCGTTGCTACCCGTCGCTATGTTATGTTGTTTGTTTGTTGTTTTCAGGAAGCAATTTCTTATTTTGAGCATGAGCAAATCTTTTACTAAGACTGGTTTTCTTAAAGCGGTTGTTCTTTGATGTTTGACGCCGCACTCAGCAATATTCCAGCTCTATAGCGGCGGTCTGTAAAGAATCGAGTCTGACCAGACAACCCAGTGATTGTCATCATGAGAATCAATGTACGCAATTGGGATACGATGACCTCCATCAACTACGTCAGCGAGCCTGGATCTTCACGGGTCTCGAGTCATATATAACCATGTCGAATAGGATAGGCCTCAACGTGTGATTTGCAGTTTAACGTCATTGGGGAGGTGATAAAGACAAATATACTAATCAAAGCTCGCTAAGAATCAGCAAAATGGGAACGCCAGTGGCCAGTGACTAAATTGACTAGATAGACTAAGTGGAAAAACATCAGGTAAGGACCAACCTGTAATTGATTATGTCATTACGTCTCCTATGTGCCTACCCCTTTTCATAATCATTTGATAAATAGGAGTTCTCCCCGAATTTCTCAGATGTACATTTCCACTCACGTTCACTGTGACAAAACCTAACTTAGAAAACCCGGACCCCACCCAACCAACCAGCATACATAAGGAAATGGAGAAGTGATAGCAACAAGACTGACTTATTCCGCCAAAGTATTGATGTCGAACAAATAAATAACTCACCCAGTCAGCCCACGCGGCGCGTTTCCAAAGTTCTGGCCCATTTTCCGTCTACAATCTTTGAGACAGCATAGCACACGTGCTAACTGGCGCTGCGCATGCAGTATTTTAGAAGCTGCAGAGGCAAAGCTGTGTACAGTAGTCAAACTGATAAACCATGGTTCGGAAATGAATGTAAAAAGGCAAGAAAAATAAAGTTTAACAAAGCTAAACGTCGTTTTAAGAAAGATAATACAGAAAGAAATTAAAGTGTCTACCGACAGCATATGAAAACTGACCGAAGCGTTTCGCAAAAACTAGTTGGGAGAATATGAAACAAACAACGTATAACATTGCGTATGACATTGCGAGCTTCTTTGACTTTTCAAAAAAATAAACGAGAACCCCATACAAGACGAAGATAATTTCAATGATTACATTTTAAATGAAATGTACATCTTTGCAGTATTTTGAATGATGATATCACTACCGACGAAATAATAAAGGCGGCAAAGGATCTCAAACGGAACAAAGCAGCTTGTCTCGGTAATGTAGAAAACGACTATATCATTGACAGTGTCGATTTATTAGCTCCTTTAAATAGTGATTTTTTTAATCTGGTATTCGCCTCTGGTATTATCCCTAAATCATGGTAAATAAATAATTCAGAAACATAGAGGTGATCCATCTGACCCAAATTCATATAGACCGATAACATTGCTTCGGTTGGTTATTTGCAAGTATCCTAAATGACCGATTGAAATTCGTTTTAGAAGAAAATTTTCTTTAATATCAGCGGAAGCTGGCTTTAGAAACAAGTTTTCATCGACAGATAATGTATTTGTTATTCATATGTTAACACAATTTTTTAAACTCGAAAGAAAAAACTGTAGAACTGGCCTTTGGACCAAAATATTAAAAACAGGTATAAAGGGAAGATTTGTTAATAGGGTTAAAAATATGAACATATGAATAACAAAATATTTGGAATAATCAAATAATACATTATCCGAGTATTTGCCTCGATACACTCCAAGGCTTGCCGAGGTAAATTATCGAGTCTGGACCAGAAAATCCAGTGATTGACATCATGAGCATCGATCCACGCACTTGGAATTGATGACATGTATCAACCAAGTCAGCGAGCCTGACCACCCGATCCCGTTGGTCGCCTTTTACGGCAAGCAGTGGTTGCTGAAGACCTATTCTACCCCGGATCTTCACAGGTCTGTATAACCAGGGACAAATCTGTCAACCCATTTGTTTTCAAACTTACTTAATGATCTGGAATCTTTTTAGACGACAACGAATGCGCAGGATTAAATATCGACTGCTTAACGGAGAATGAGACCCGGGTTTGGAAACATTTGATATTACTCCCAAATGCTGTCTCCAAGGTCTACAAAATTCACTAGATGTGTTTCAAATAAACTGACGTCCAAAAGAAACTTTACCAGAGTTTGAACTCACTCTTGCTCAAAAACAATAAAACATACATGCATGAAGTAAAGCGTATTGAGAAGATCAATATATCAACATAATCAACACTGAAAATGACAATCATACCGCGACTAAGAATGACGTCAGAGCCCCCCAAAGTTGGGTGTGGTACAAAACTCGAGCTTTCAGAATCATGGACAACAGGCAGAGTACATAAACAATCGCTGACGTTCAATAACAAGTCATTAGTTGCGTCTGTGACCACCAAATGCCTCAATACACGCAAAAACTCTTCGACGCACAGAAAAAGTCAGTCGCCTGATGAGGTCACGTGGGATTTGACGCCATTCTTCTTGGAGGGCCAAGATCAGTTCTTGCCGGTTGGCTGGAGAGTGTGGTCGTTGTCGAACACGACGATCCATCAAGTCCCAGAGGTGTTCTATGGGGGACATGTCGGGTGAGCGTGCAGGCCACGGCATGACGTTGACGTTGTTGGCTGCGAGGAAGTTAGTGACAATTCTGGCTGTATGGGCTCTAGCGTTGTCATGCTGATAAATGACACCACGTGGCTGCCGTTGGGGAGATGGTAGGACAACTGGACGAAGATTGTTATCCATGTAACGCTGAGCTGTCAAGTATCCGTCAACGATGACCAGCGATGTCCTCTCCTGCCCACAGATACCTCCCCACACCATGACACTCCCTCCACCATATGGTACGACCTCCTGCACGCAACACGCCGCCGTTCGTTCACCCCTTCGGCGGTAAACACGTTCTCTTCCATCAGCCCTAAACATACAGAATCGTCAGTGAAGACAACCCTCTGCCAGTCACGTCGTTGCCAACGTCGTACAGTCCGGGCCCATCTCAATCGCAGACGACGATGTTGCGCTGTCAATAGCTGTCCTCTGTATGGTCTAAAAGCCCTGATTTCATGAGCCCTGAGTCTCCTGGCCACTGTCTGTCGACTAACCCTGTGACCTAAGGCATTTGTCGCCGATTACGTCACTGCCAGGAAGCGATTTCGGAGGTGCAAGGTACGCAAGTACCGATCATCGTGGGGCGTGGTCACCCTGGGTCTGCCTGTTCTTGGCCTGTCAGCCTAACTGAATTTGATATTATGGTTGCTCCAATCATTTTATATACTCACACGCAAAAGAAACGCAAGTCGAGTATGCAGTATACATGGTATTTATTTTCAACAGTAAAGACAAGAAATACTAATAGGGCAAGATTGACAAAAATTTGACTGAAGACAGTTTAATGGATTAAAAGGCAGATGACATTAAAAAAAATCAAATGTTAAGGGCTTACACAGTTTCGGGTCAATACCCAAAATGTCAGTCAATACCTGTTGTGACCACCATTAGCATTGATCACTGCCACACGTCTCCTGTACATTGAGTGGATCAGAGGATTTGTGAAGGCCCTAGGGATCCTCCTGCACACATCCAGAGCAGCTGTGCGTAGTTCATCGAAAGTTCTAGGGACTCGGCGCACATTGTGCAGACGCCTTTTAACCTCACCCAACAAGTGTTCGATGTGGTTCAGTTTAGGGCTGAGGGCTGGCCACGGTAGAACACGGATGTTGTGTTGTTGCAGAAAGGCCATGGTAGCTCTGGCAACATGGGGACGAGCGTTGTCCTGCTGGAAAATGTGTTGTTGA
Organism: Haliotis rufescens; assembly: GCF_023055435.1. Lineage (NCBI taxonomy): Eukaryota > Metazoa > Mollusca > Gastropoda > Lepetellida > Haliotidae > Haliotis > Haliotis rufescens. Next base: position 717,969 of record NW_025963786.1, read on the forward strand.
TGTTGTGCCAAAAATGTCCCCGACCTTGACCAACATTCAGAAAGCACATGGGTCCAAGTCTCGCATTAAGTCCAATCCCTGCCCTTATCATGACGCTAGGTCCACCCCATGAATCCCTTTCCACAACGTTTCTGTCAGCGAAACGATCACCTCGACGCCGCCAAATTCTGACCCTTCCGTCTGCAAGGGAGACACAAAAGCGACTTTCATCAGAGAAGATGACACGCCTCCACTCACGATGACGCCAATTGTGATGACACTGTGCCCACTGAAGTCGTGCTTGTCGATGCCGTGGTTGGAGAACAGGACGACGTGCTGGTCGGCGACATCTGCGGTTGTTGGAACGGAGACGTCGGATCACAGTGTTCCGGCTAATGTATCGATTATGTGTTCCTATGGTCTGTCGAGCACTTTCACTTGCAGTTAGGAACGGATGTCGTTGGTGTTCTCGGGTAATCTGCCAATCTTGTCGAGCTGTGGTGACCCTAGGACGACCGCTCCGAGGGAGGTCATCTGTGGTCTGTGTAGCATTGTATTGATGCAGGAGACGGTAAATTGTGGTTATGTTAACGTTGAAATGACGGGCAACATCTTTGACAGACTCTCCAGCTTCCAAACGTCCGATAGCCTGGTTTCTCTGAATTTGAGTTAGGCGTGGCATTGTTGACCAAGGAGTGGTAGGTCCAAGAATCGGCCACAGTTTTATACCCACTACGGTTCGTGACAGTTCGTGCAATTTCGATTTCGCGAGAAATGGGTGCATGATACCTACATATTCATTGGAATGGTACGTTTTGGCGATTCGTTTTTGGTGTTGTGTTTTTACTCGGGGCTTCCAAAATGCAATCAAAAATATTGATAAAGCCATCAGGCTGAAACTCGTATCAATTTAAGGTTCTGTGTTTGTTACCTATTTGCTTAAAACCACTTGCGTTTCTTTTGCGTGTGAATATATATACTGAAAAACAAAAGTTCATGTGACATTGAATAAGATTTAATGCAAAGTTATGATTTTTACCAAATCTGAAACAATTTCGGTTTGCAACAGATAAAAGACTCCTGTTAGTGTTCAAATGGTTTATTGTCATACTGACACCAGAAATGGCGTGATTTCATAAAGAACATGAACATGCCAAAATGTCAATTTACAAATCAATAGCGTGTGTGTCCACCTCTGGTTGCGATGCAAGCAACACATCTTCGTCTGATGGAATGAACCAGAAGTCGCACAAAGTCCTGTGGGATATCTGTCCATATCTGCTGGAGCATGTTTCGAAGTGCCTGGAGTGTCTGTAGAACATGTGGTTGACGTCGAAGGCACCGATCCATCTTATCCCACATGTGCTCGATTGGTGAGAGATCAGGGGAGCGAGCCGGCCAGGGGATGACATTCACGTTGTTTTGTTGAAGAGAATCCTGAACAACTCGAGCAATATTAGGCCGGGCGTTGTCATGTTGAAAGTTAATGCCTGGGCCATGACGACGCAAAAACGGTAGAACAACAGGGCCGATTATCTCATCGCGGTAGCGCTGTCCATTGAGATTTCCCTCTACCACTATCAAACGGGTCCTCTGTCTTGCTGTAATCCCACCCCATACCATAACGCTGCCGCCCCCAGAAACGATCTTCTTTCATGACACAATGATTGACGTAACGTTCACCTCGACGTCGCTACACTCGAACCCGTCCATCGCTGTGGCTGAGGTGAAAACGAGACTCGTCAGTGAATAGAACTTGTCCCCGCTGCATGGCCGTCCAGCGTAGGCTCTGTCTGCACAACTGTAGACGTGCTTGACGGTGGTTTCCTGTCAAAAATGGGACGCCTGGCGGGTCTTCTGGCGACAATCCCTGCACACCTCAGGCGACGACGTACGGTTTGTGTCGATATTCGTCGAAGGCCAGGGATGCTTCTTGCAGTCACTCTTGCTGGCTGGAATCGATTTCGTAGGTGTGTTGTTCGAATCCAGTTGTCTTCTCGATTATTGGTTACGCGTGGCCTGCTACTCCGAGGATGGTCTCTGACTGCATTCGTCTGTTGCCAACATTGCCATAAACATCAAATGGTGTTTCTGTGGACGTTAAATTGTCTTGCAACATCACGTTCACTCGATCCTGCTTCAAGCATACCAATGGCTCGCAGACGCTCATTTTCGTACAGGCGTGGCATTTCATAATGTTGAATAATTGCGTAATTTTGTTGTTTTTCTGAGTGGTTGTTGTTAGCACGATGCTAAACAATGCATATGGAATCCCCTTAACGCACATGTTTTTATACCCATTCTTAGGTAGTGAAATGCATGGGGCTTGAATAAAAGTCTACTTTTGCATGGAATGCATGCTTTTCTGTAGTAGTTGCGTTTTTGTGACTTGATCCCATACATGTACTACAATATTGAAAACCAAACTTTACTTGTTTGAAAAATACACTAAAATATTGGTGTCACAGGAACTTTTGTTGTTGAGTATAGTTCAGATGTATGGGGGTTTGAAAAGTTAGATGTAATAAACTGGGCGGCAAAAGAAAGTAGAGGTTTTGTTGAGAATTATAATATAATCTAGGGAGGGGTAACAAATGATTGATAAACAGTTTGAATGAAATTGTGCAATCACAGGTAATGTAAGCTCAAGGTAAACAATGGTGGGGTAAGAAATTTCATTTTCAAAAGTTGTCTGAAATGTCACCAAAAAATTGTCAGACACACTACAAGTTCATTGTCGACACAGTTGCCTTCAATAGCGTGTATGACCTCCAGCTGCCTCAATGCATGCTGTGATACGCCGCCTCATCGATGACATCAGTCTTCTGATGATGTGGACTGGAATCCGTTGGCAGTCGTTTCTCAGGGCCTGCTGCAATTCTTGTCTGTTGACGGGAGGCTGATGGCGTGCTCTAATCTGTCTGTCAAGATGGTCCCACATATGTTCAATAGGATTCATATCGGGTGAGTGGGCAGGCCAGGGCAAAACGTCAACGTTCTGCTGGTTTAGAAAGTTCCGAGTCAGTCTTGCAATATGGGGCCTGAAATTGCCGTGTTGAAACAATGTCCCCTGCTGTTGGTTTTGTCAGAACGGAAGCACAACTGGCTGCAACACTTGGTCTCTGTACTGCACAGCGTTCAGGTTTCCCTGTATAATCACCAAATCAGTCTTCTGATCTCCACAAATACCACCCCACACCATGACACCACCCCCGCCGAATGGATGGACCTTTTGAATACACGCCGGAGCCAAACGTTCCCCTCTGCGTCGATAAACTCGTTTTCTGCCGTCATTTCGAAACACGTTAAACCGACTTTCATCAGTAAACAGCACTCGAAACTAATTTCTCACTTGCCAGCGTCGAACCTGCCTCGCCCATCGCAGTCTCAGGCGTCGATGTTGAGCAGTCAGTACCATTCCTCGGAAAGGACGAAACGCTCGGATTCCAGCAGCACGAAGTCGTCGTAGTACTGTACGTTGGCTAATGGGATGTCCCAACGCTTTTGCTGCCGTCGCCATCGCCGTTACGAATCTGTTTCGCAGGTGAATGAGCCGTATCTGACCGTCTTCCAGTGATGTTGTCACCCGGGGTCGTTCGGTTCTAGGCCTGTCCTGTGTCCTCCCTGTCTGCCTGTACCGTTGAATCAGCCTGGCTACTGTCAATGGTGTACAACCAAACCTTCTGGCAATTTGGACCTATGTTGCCCCCATTTCGACCATACCGATGGCTCTCTCTCTCTCTGCTTCTGTGACAGTCATGACATTTCTTTTGTGTGCTTTCATCACGTGTGGTTATACCCTGCAGACGAACGCATTTATACAGCTAACATGCACGCGCAGTTTATACCATAGGCGGGAAACCTGTTTCACAATTTTTTTGTCACCGCACGAGCGCCGTCAAAGGTGGCGCGTTCGGGTGAGGTGTTTTTTGGTACCTGTTCCTGGGCAGTCATATTCCCAATACCCACTTTCCACTAATTGTCGCTGTTTTTAGGAAAATTACAAATTGCCAACCTATACTTTCTTTTGCCGCTTAGTTCACAAACAATACACTTATAATTATTGACCCGTTCAGTCGGATTAAGAAAATCAACGCCAAAGTATATGGTATATGGGGACTTGACGGAACCAATTCATATCAAACTGTTTAAACGTATGATAACTTACTTGCACAAACTAATTTGCCCGGATAGCATAAATAACTAATATAACATTTTGTACCGGAACATTATCTCAAAGCCAGCGGAATATAGAAAAAAAATTACCATGGATTGTGAGAGTTCAAAAGATACTAAATGATGTTAGACTAACTGAAATATTTCATAAACCATACACATGCTCTACAAATTGGCTGGTCTCAAAGGTCGATCAGAGATTTTCAGGGTCAGTTTATACAAGAGTGGAATGAGTGAGTGAGTGAGTACTTCATTCCACTTTTGGGAGCACGGGTGGCCCAGCCGCGATTCGCAGAGCGATTCGCGACACGCTAGAAACATATGATTGTTCATATTCGATTCCCGGTTCGCCCCGATTATATTTCTAGGTTTCTTAGCACCATACCCGTGCTCGTTGGTCTACCGAATTGGTAAAACGTCTGAGACCTGCATGCATCACTTCGGGTTTTCCTCCCTGACACGCCGCGATATAACTGGAATACTGTTAAAAACGGCGTTAAACCCAACTCACCCATGTAAATCAAATCCTAGTTTGCCCGCTGAGACCCGCTGAGAATATACGAAGACAAGAAAGACTTTGTCAGCTCTGTGATTCAAAGTCAGTAGATGATCTTTTCAGATGCGGAGCTCTTCTCCAACGTTGAGTATGGTTCTACGCCCCTTCAGCAATATTCCAGCAATATCACGGCGGGGGACACCAGAAATTGGCTTCACACATCGTATCCATGTCGGGAATCGAGCCCGGGTCTTCGGCGTGACGAGCGAACGCTTTAACCACAAGGCTACCCGACCGCCCCCCTCTTCAACAAAGAATTCTGTATATTCCAAAAAAAATAAAAACTACTACTTGTGGCTGAATATTTTTAAACTCTACAAAAATGTTTCACCCAAAAGTTTAAAAGATTTAAGAAATGTGTCCAGATATATTGTATATCTAAACTGAAATCTAGGGCGGGGCACGTTGGCAGGTGTGTGTGTGTGTGCGCTACAGAGATGACATTCTGGACAGACCAATGCTGGTGCAATCAGAGGGGATTCACCCTCATGGGTGACAAAGCACATAATCGTGCCTCCTTAGAGCACCAGAGTGTCACCAGACCTAAACCCTATCGAACACACGTGCAACGAGCTGCAGATCGCCCTCTCACAACGCCGTCCTTCCGGCTTCTCTACAGGAACTCGGCAATGCTCTTGCTGTAGAGTTAGACAATCTTCCCTTGACAACCACCGAGACACTTATTGGAAGCACGAGACGAGGGTGCCATTCTGTGATCGCACCAAGTGGATCACATACGCTACTGAGTGTTTTTAGCTGTTTTTTGTTCTGGTTGTTTGTCATTTTTTAAATTTTTTTTGTTTATTGTTGTTTTTTGTTGTTGTTTGTTTTGTTTTGTGTTTTTTATTTTGTGTTTTTTTGGGGGGTACAATGAATTTGTTTTCGCGGGTTTTTCACGTTTCAGTTTTTGTCAGATACTCTCATTATGAGGAGGGTATGCTGCCTGATAAATGGTCACATGCTTGTTGGCACCGTGTGGCGCATGACAACGTATTTTTGTTCACACAATATTGTCTTTGGCTATTTCAAAAGATGCACGTAATACATATTAAAGTGGTGCTCATTTGTCAACTTTGAGGTGTAAACTATCAGGGGGCATCATGTTCGCTCCTGACTTTAGCACTTGGGCGACTCTTTAGTTTTTGGTTTGCAGATCCCACGACCACACCCGCTTCTAGAGGAATAAAAAAGACATTAAACATTTTAATTCCCAACTTAACAGTTGTACGCATGAAAGTTTATTTTGATCAACCCAGTGTCATCGGGACATGAAACATGTCTAATCACGGTCCAGTGACGGCACCGCTTCCCTCCCCCTTAATCGTCCGGCTTCCGTCACCATTCGGCAAAGTCCGGCGGTCGTGTGTTGTCCAGACCTTCACGTTCATTGAGAATTGGTGACCCGAGAATTTTATTCTCCAGCTGAAAAATCGCATACTTTTATCATGTATTGCTTTGAAATATGTTATATCATATGTTTGCTATCTCATTAAGTATGGAAATGTTTTAGTACGATTGATTTTCGCTCCCGCGCGATTTTCTTATACTTTGATATTTCTCATGTATTTTTCGTTTTTGCCACCTCAATTGTACAAATCTGGTTGTAAATCTTTAGTAATTCAGGATTTCCTTGGTCAATGAAAGTTGGTTAGTTGGTTGGTTTGTTGTTTAACGCCGCACTCAGCAATATTCCAGCTATATGACGGCGGTCTGTAAATAATCGAGTCTGGACCAGACAACCAGTGATTAATATCATGAGCATCGATCCACGCAATTGGGATCGATGACATGCATCAACAATGTCAGCGAGCCTGACCACCCGATCCCGTTAGTCGCCTTTTACGACAAGCATAGTCACCTTTTACGGCAAGCATGGGTTGCTGAAGGCCAATTCTACCCCAGAATATTTACGGGTCGCCACTCAAAGTGACAGACTTTAGTCTATAAGGGCTAGTTTGCTATTCAGACATTTTTCAGTCTATTTTGTTGTCCCACAGACTTATTTTAGGGATTGACACTGTCTTTTGGGATGACGCGGTCGGGGATCAGGCACCAGACGTTTAGATCCGGACAGGCTCCATCCACGAGAGTGACTGACTACGGTTTTACACAGCTTTTCGTAATATACCAGAAAAGGGCTTGACACATTGTACCCATGTGGGGAATCGAACCCAGGCCTTCGGCGTGATGAGCGAACGCTTTAACCACCAGACTATTGCCTGTCATCGTACCCGGTTACGTAGATCATTGCTCACAATATCAATCACTGGATTGCCTAGTTCCGACTTAATATCTTCAGGCCACCGTTATACAGCTTGAATATTGCTGAGTGCAACGTTAAGCTATGCATGTCGTCGTTGTTTTCAAACAGCAAACATAGTACAAACCTAAGTCAATTTAGGAAGGCATTCTTGCATCTCTTGTAGCTGACTCAGTATAAATGATAAAATACCACAAAGCTCAAGCTGAAACTCGGGGACCTCAGTCAATCAGCAGATACATGAATCCAGAGATGAACGGGTCGCGATTATCCGCTAAAACAGATTCCATTTGTCTTAAAAGGCGTACTGAAAAATCAGTGATGACACAAAAATTTCGGCAATACGGTGAGGTGAAATGGGATTTAACGTCGCGTCCAAGATTGTTGCACTTATATAGCGACGTGCATGTACGTGTGTGTATGTGTGTGGCTGCTTGTATGCCGATTTATAGTGCAAGCTCACTGAGATACCATGCCGCAGTTTAACATGAATACCCCACTCAGACACAGTATACTGACTCAGGGCCGACCAGTCCTTGTTTTAGCCCCTTAATGCCGAGCGGCAGACAGGTTCACAACAAGAACCTTCTTTTAACGTCTTTTGGTATGACGCGGCCGGGCATCGAACCCCGGACCTTCCGCTCTACGGGCGGACGCTCTACCACTAGGCCACGGAGGCGGTCTTCGGAAATATGGTAAGCATGTCCTGACCTATCGGTAGCACCCACCACTCCCTCAATTGCAGAAATATTGTATGCGTTTTCTGCCTCACGCCGCACAGCCCTTCTCCTGCCATGCGACAGCTGCATATAAAATAATCAGATAATCAGGTGATGGACCAGAAATCCAGTCACACGATATCGCATGTACTGAAAAGAGACAACAAAATGATAGAAATAGATTTATTAAGTCGTTATCAAGTCTTACAGCATCATAATTATTTAATTATGCACCAAAATACCAATTTATACAACATATGAAATAACTATGCAACAGAACTTCGTCTCTCACCAATGGCCCTAAGTTTTCGCTTCACCCTTCCAGGGAAGGTAAACCTTCGCGTTTCCCCTTGTTCATGGGAGCTTAGTTCGACCTTAATCTTTGCCAGTTTGAGCAGCTTCTGAAACACCCGCGTGACACTGCTGTGGTCCTTGCCACAAGCCTCAACGTACTTGGTTTTCCATTCTTTCTTGGCAAAATGTTCAGCACCAGTTTGCCCCGTGATTCTTTTATCATCCTCAATGTCAGTCTTGTTTCCTACCAAAAGGATCGGAACTTTATTCTTCCTCTTGATACGAAGGATATCCTCCCTGATCATGGCTACTGTCTCAAACGAGCAATCATCTTCCAAAGAGAATACAAGAATAAATGCATCACCCGACTCAATTGCAATCCTTCTTCTTGCCCCAAAGCAGTATCCACCTGGAGTGTCCACGATCTCGAGGGAGACTTGTCGTCCTTCCTTACCGATCAAAGTTGTCTGTTGTTCCAGCTCGATGGTGAACCAGTGTAACTCAAGGAACTTCCGGTGCAGGAACTGGGAGATGATGGTGCTCTTCCCAACTCCAGGAGCACCAAGGACAACGATCTTGAAGGTTTGGTTGGAATGAGCAGCTGCCATGGCCGAGACTATAGCTACAAAGCGTTCTTCTACTATTATAGAACTACCAGGAGCTTCTGTTCCGAGTCCAGGAACCAAACTAATCGAATGGATGCTTCTACAGAGATAACGTTGCATAGAGTGTTCTGGGCTTTTATAGGGAGCTTTTACAGTGGGAGTGTTTCATATCTATTTGGGCAAACCCCACTGTTCGCAATGCCTAATAATAATTTGAAGCGTGGAAGACGTTGGAGAGGATTGAAATAGAACGTTTATAAAATTGTGTATTTTTCACCCCTCCAACTGTGATGACGTTCTTTCTCCACCAATGGGCAACGCTTGAGACAGTCCGTGGGCAACTATTTGGTCACTCCCTTCTAATTTTCGCCACGTGTGGCCATGTGTGTCCGCCATTTGTGTAAGCGGTGTTGTCCTGTCTGACATCAGTAATATCTGTTTGATTTCCATGGCAACCAGCTACCATCGATACAAAAACACGAAGGGGAAGGTGATGTTTACTTCAACCGATCCCGAAAATTTTCCATCTTGTGCATTGCACGTTTCAGCACCTCTTCAATTACCATCCAACAGAGTTCAAACGAATTCCTAAATAACAAGGAGCCATGGCTGAACTTTGAATGAGGACCCTATGTCGAAAATATAAACGCAAATGCTAGAAAAAATGCGTTTTGCCCGTTAAAGAAAAAGGACAAACATTTTTGCAGACTGTTGCTATTGATTTAACTATCTGTGGTATAAAATATACTGAACCGCAAAAGAAACGTCATCCCAAGTAACATTGCATGAGTGAGTGATTGAGTTTGGTTTTACGCCGCTTTTAGCAATATTCCAGCAATATCACGGCGGGGGACACCAGAAAAGGGCTTCACACATTGTACCCATGTCGGGAATCGAACCCGGGTCTTCGGCGTGACGAGCGAACGCTTTAACCACTAGGCTACCCGACCGCCCCTAACATTGCATGAAAAGTTGTCAGTTAAATATCTGGGTAATTTTATCAAAGTTTCTAAAATTTAACATTACATTGTCCGGGGAAATGAAATTTGATGATAAAAAAACAAAGCAAATGACAATAAAACTGATAGCCTAAACGCATTACGGAAACGGCCATGGTAACCCTATGCACTTGAGTTCCGAGCAAATTGAAATGCGCATGCGTTCCTCCATTTCTCGCCCTATACAAATCCACCCAGATCGGAAAACATTCATTCGTTATTAAATTGCTACCACATGCCAAGATTGACACAAAATCAGCCCTTGGACGATTGCAAGCTGGACAAACCGCCCGGCAAGTAGCCAATGCATTTCAAGTCCACGTAAGGACCATCTAGAGACTCCAGACCACCAACACTACAGATGGCCGACCACGTAGTGGAAGAACAAGGTCACCACCTAACGTCAGGATCGTCAGATTGTGCGACAGCATCTTCAAGATCGCTTTGTTACTGCTGTGGAAACTGCTCGACAGACCATGGGAACACCAGCGACACATTAGTGCGGACACCGTGCGTCGACGATTGACGAGCAGACACCTCCACTGTCACAGGCCACACCGAGGACCCATTCTGACACTACGTCATCGCCGGGACCGTCTTCAGTGGGCAACACAGCACCAGCATTTGCGTCACCAGCAGTGGAGAAGAGTCCTCTTCTCAGACGAGAGCCGTTACTGTATCTCACAAGCAGATGGCAGAGAGAGAGAGAGAGAGAGAGTCTGGCGACGTCGTGGGGAACGTCATTCGGATGCTTGTGTTGTTGAAAGAGACTCGTGGAGTGGTCCTAGACTAACATTTAGTCTCTGAAATCTTATATTACAAAATATCCTTCTTGACTCATAAAATTTCTTTTTCATAAAATAAATATATTCCACAGTCATTGTGCAGGACTAGGGTGGTCCGAGCATCATGGTGTGGAGTGGAATTGGTCTTGCACAGAGGGTCGGCCATGTGGTCTTCCAGAACCGGTCAAGTCTTGAGACCACACGCCGTACCTCATTTGGCACGTCGCCGCAATCACGAATTTCAGCATGATAACGCCCGTGCCCACACTGTGAGAGCAACAAGAGACTTCCTCCAGCAGAATGGCATCAGAACCATGCAGTGGCCTGCCCTCAGTCCCGATGGAAATCCCATTGAGCAACTGTGGGACGAGATTCAAAGACGACTGAATGGCGTCCGACCAAGGCCGACAACTGCAGCTGAACTGCGTCAGGCGTTCCTCAAAGTGTGGGCTCAAGTGCCCATGGCCTTCATCAACCGCCTCATCCATTCCATGTATCGACGTTGCACGGCAGTCATCAATGCACATGCGTAAAATAGAAGGCTGCGGTGTTGAGGAGTATTCACATTCTCCGAAAAGGTCTGGGTGGGTTTGACCAGGCGCGCTTCCTGGGAGACGTCCCATTCGCTGTCTGGGCTGCATGTAGAGGGGGCAAGGGCCCTGAGCTGATGATGAGACTAACTAACCTGACCTGGTTACTGATCACCCAAACCCTCCTTGCTGCATTTCTGTATTTTAATCTGTAGATCATCATCATCATCATCATCATCATCATCATCATCATCACTATTTCCAATGTTGCATTTTGCATTACACTTGCATAGACATAGCCATGGTACACGACACTGAGTTTGTAGTAGGAAATGTATACAAGTCCTTCACACTTGAGAGAGAAACTATTTAGTTGTTTAGATGGGATGTATCACTAAACTACCGAAGCGAATTACCCGGACTTTCATACCAACAAGACTACTGCTTGATAAATATAACAAAGAATGTAGGGGTTGTCCAAAGACAAAACCTGGACTTTATTATCATATGGAAATGAATAGTGATCATAGACTGGTTGGAACAACAGCTACTGCCAGTCCGAACAACCCCGGTGTCACTGTCATGGATACCCCCAGTGATCATAACCTCCGGGAACCAGATACTGTCGTGCCAACCATGAGTAGTCTAAAGACCATGTAGGAATATCTGACGTCTTGCAATGTCCACTTCAGACCATCTGAAACGAAAGTTCAACTCATGGAGAATATCGCCTAAATAAGAAACCAGTAAAGTATAAAACAGTTGTCCTTGGGGCACAACACGGTCAAGTTGTCTTACATACGCCAGTCATAAAATTGTGGGCTTAACTCTATTTATCCTATCTGGGAAAACTGTGAAGGGTTCATGGCAAAGACATAAAGCAACATTCAAACTCACACATGTCAAAGGGTTGATCAAGGCAGGCTGTGCTAGAATTACACCAGCGATAGGCTGAAAATCACGTATCTTGTCATCACTCTATCTTATCCCATAGCAACCAGCTACCATCGATACCCATACACGCAGGAGAGGTTGGTGTCTGTTACAACCTTTCCCGATGAAGTTCCATCTTGGGCATTGCGTGTTTTTAGCATCTCTTCAGCCACCCTCCTACAGAGTTCAAATAAATTTGTAAACAACATCAAGGGATCATAACAAAGAGTCCCCCAACAAGCAAATCGTAAACTTTATTTCATCCAAAGTGAGCTTTGAATGGGGATTCCAGATCGAAAAGATATACAGGTTACGCGTTTCAGATTTAACAAAATGGCCGCCTATGCCCCTTTCATGAAGAGTATTAACAAATTGTATATACCCATTTTATATATGTACACTACAGTCGCATCAATCAGAAGAAATCAGATCTCCATTGTATGATTTCCACTGTATCATAATCACTTGTTAATGAAATAACTGTCAAATACCGGGTGTTCGCGAAAACCTGAGGCCATCCTGCCTCATTCATTGCTTGTGAAAAGGCCCTAATTAAGTTTTCACATCAACAAACAAGGACAGATATGGTTAAACATATTTGGATTTCAGTCCAGTATGCTGGTTTAGATTGGTACGACTATAAATACCGCTACATCACAAATGCAAATACATTCAAGGTAGCAATAACTTGTAGATATGACGAATGTGTGTTGGTCCGAGTAATAAATTATAAATCTTGTTTACTGATCAATTATCAATAGTTTTGCCTATTTCATATAATTATGAACAAATGTCAAGATTCTTGGATTAGCCTTTGTGGTGTCTAAGGAATTGCCATAGAGTTGAGAATTGAGCTCGTATGTCATAGTATAGTAGTAGAGTGTAACTGGACTAATATAGCCTGTTAATTACTCCCTTGTCTCCGGAAGATGATCCAGCATATCACGAGCACAACATCATTGGAGCAAGAATGGAATATGACTACCATATCACATGTGTCTTCATCGTTAACTTCTTAACTGGGAGGAAAGCCCGAAGTGATGCAGGTCACTGTTACCACAGGGTGCCCCTCACATTTTGACATAGGACGTCATTTTCGCCAAGGTGACGGAGCAGATGTCAACCTTTGTTGCACTAGTTATCACACCATTTAATGATATTACAGATTCATAACAATCAGCAGTGCAGGTGTGTCGAGGCCGAGTAATAATCTAAAAAAACTCTCTACGTGATTCATTAGTTATATTTAACGAGGAAAACGATGGTGATATAAATAATCAACGACACTAACAATTGGGTGAGTGAGTGAGTTGGGTTTAACGCCGCTTTTAACAGTATTCCTATTATATCGCGGCGTGTCAGCTTCATGTGGGAGGAAAGCCCAGAGTGATGCAGGTCTCGGGCGTTTACCACTTCGGTGAAACCCACAACCACGGGTATGGTGCTGATAAAACCTCGAAACATAATTGGGGCGAACCGGGATTCGAACCCACAATCATAGGTTTCTGGCGTGCCTAAGGTCCGCAACTCTGCACAGGTAATCGCGGCGCCTTAGACGACTGGGCCACCCGTGCCCAGAAATGGGCTTCACACATTGTACCCATGTCGGGAATTGAATCCGGGTCTTCGGCGTGACGAGCGAACGCTTTAACCACTAGGCTACCCGACCGCCCCAAATTCCTAAACAACAAGGAGCCATGGGTGAACTTTGAATGAGGACCCCCATGTCGAAAATATAAACGGAAATACTAGAAAAAATGCTTTTTGCCCGTTTAAAAAAAGGACAAACATTTTTACAGACTGTTGCTATTGATTTAACTATCTGTGGTTTAAAATATACTGAACCGCAAAAGAAACGTCACCCCAAGTAACATTGCATGAAAAGTTGTCTGTTAAATATCTGGGTAGTTTTCATCAGTTTCTAAAATTTAACATTACATTGTCCGGGAAAATGAAATTTGATGATAAAAAAACAAAGCAAATGACAATAAAACCGATCGCCCAAACGCATCACGGCAACGGCTATGGTAACCCGATGCAAGTGAGCTCCGTGCAAATTGAAATGCGCATGCGTTCCTCCATTTCTCGCCCTATACAAATCCAGACAGATCGGATAACATTCATTCGTTATTAAATTGCTACCACATGCCCAGATTGACACGAAATCAGCGACACCAAGCCCTTGGACGATTGCAAGCTGGACAAACGCCCGGCAAAAAGCCAATGGAAGTCCACGTAAGGACCATATACAGGCTCCAGACCACCAACACTACAGATGGCCGACCGCGTAGTGGAAGAACAAGGTCACCACCTGACGTCAGGATCGTCAGATTGTGCAACAGCATCTTCAAGATCGCTTTGTTACTGCTGCAGAAACTGCTCGACAGGCCATGGGGACACCAGCGACACATTAGTGCGGACACCGTGCGTCGCAGGCCACAGGCCACACCGAGGACCCATTCTGACACGTCATCGCCGGGACCGTCTTCAGTGGGCAACACAGCACCAGCATTTGCGTCACCAGCAGTGGAGAAGAGTCCTCTTCTCAGACGAGAGCCGTTACTGTATCTCACAAGCAGATGGCAGAGAGAAAGAGTCTGGCGACGTCGTGGGGAACGTCATTCGGACGCTTGTGTTGTTGAAAGAGACTCGAGAGGTGGTCCTAGCATCATGGTGTGGAGTGGAATTGGTCTTGCACAGAGGGTGGCCCTGTGGTCTTCCAGAACATCGGTCCTGGGACAGGCAATGGTGTCACGGCACCTCGGTACTTTGATCAAGTCTTGAGATCACACGCCGTACCTCATTTGGCGCGTCGCCACAACCACGAGTTTCAGCATGATAACGCCCGTGCCCACTCTGCGAGAGCAACAAGAGACTTCCTCCAGCAGAATTGCATCAGAACCATGCAGTGACCTGCCCTCAGTCCCGATTGAAAACCCACTGAGCACCTGTGGGACGAGATTCAAAGACGACTGAATGGCGTCCGACCAAGGCCGACAACTGCAGCTGAACTGCGTCAGGCGTTCCTCAGAGTGTAGGCTCATGTGACACACATTTGACACTTTAATTTCAACCTTGATGATCAGTTTTGCCAAGTTTCATCTTTTTAATATGTCTCAAAGTATATTTACAGTGTTTGGACAAATACGGTTTCTTATATATCTATCCTTGGTGACGTTTCTTTTGCGGTTCAGACTATTTTAGTGACAGGAAGTCCAATCGACAAATTTACATTAGAAACAATCGAACGAAAACAGCAAGTTCAGATTTAGAACAGTGAGGGAAGTTTGAAACGGACTATAGAAATATGCGCATGTGACTCCGTAATAATAATACTCATTGTTCTTGGTACCTTAGGTTTGGTACCTCCCAGTCTGTTGACTGGCATTGGGAGAGTACCCGGGTTTGCTACCAGGGATACAGCCATTCTGACAATCTGGGTAATGCAGAAGGCTGCAGTGTTGAGGAGTACTCACATTCTCCGAAAAGGTCTGGGTGGGTTTGACCAGGCAGCGCTTCCTGGGAGAAGTCCCATTCGCTGTCTGGGCTGCATGTAGAGGGGGCAAGGGCCCTGAGCTGATGATGAGCCTAACCAACCTGACCTGGTTACTGATCACCCAAACCCTCCTTGCTGCATTTTTGTATTTTAATCTTTACATCATCATAATAATAATAAAGTCCATTTCTTCAGCGCCATTTCCGTCTACGTAGTCGCTCATAGCGCCTCACACAGGGTCATAGACACATCTAAAGAGATAAGTCTTTAGTTTTGTCTTGAAAGTGTCCAGAGTTGGAGATTGTCTAATTTCCACTGGAAGGGAATTCCAGAGCACAGATGCAGTGTGAGCAAAACTTCTGTTGCCGAATGCTTTGAGTGAGACCATAGGGACACTAAACTGGAGTTTATGTGCTCATCTGAGATCTCGTGCTGGCTGGTGTAGGGTAAGAAGTTCACTCAGATAGGAAGGTGCTGTACTATAGTAGCACTGGTAGGCAATGCACACGACTTTGTATTCAATCCTAGATCTTATTGGAAGCCAGTGTAATGATTTTAATAAAGGAGTGACATGTGCACGCTTATTCCGTCTACATATCAATCTGGCAGCAGCATTCTGCACACGTTGCAATTTGCTACATAGATCCTGTTTGATATTAATAAGCAGACTGTTAGCATAGTCCAACCTGGATAAGATAAGTGATATCACGAGCTGATGTGCCGCATCGTATGTCAACATGGGTCTTATCTGACTGATATTTCGAATGTGGAAGTAGAAACTTTTGCAGATATTGTTTACCTGACAATACATGGTCAGGTTTTGGTCAATGATGACTCCAAGGTCTTTGACAGTCAAAGAAAGGGGGATATCAACTCCATCAACAGTCAAGAATGATTCGGATATTGATGCAACAGATCGGCTACTCCCAGTGAGTATGACCTCGGTCTTATCAGGGTTGAGCTTCAGACGATTCTGTGTCATCCATGTCTGGATCGCAGATGTGCACATTCGCAGTTCTGCTATCACCTGTGCTGAGTCACCAGGTGTGAAGACTTTCAGGAGCTGATTATCATCAGCATAACCATGACGACTAGTGTCAAAAGTGTCTGTAACTTTGTTTCACTGAGAAATATAAATCACAAACAACATAGGTCCCAATACAGAACCCTGGGGGACTCCATAACAAAGGATTGAATCTTCAGATGACATGCCATCAATCAAAACAGCCTGCTTTCTGTTACACAAGTATGATGTAAACCAAGCAAGTGCAACATCTGTTATACCAAGATTAGACTCAAGACGACGTAGTAGCCTGCTATAGTCTATGGTGTCAAATGCCGCTGATAAGTCAAGAAGGACAAGAAGTTCTACCTTGCCCTTATCAGCAGCTGCCAGCAGAACATTCATGACACGTTTGTGTTGAGTGAGCTGGCCTGTAAGCCGATTGGAACTTATCATATAAGCCGTCATCATCATCATCATCATTATCATCATCATCATAATTTCCAATGATGCATTTTGCATTACACTTGCATAGACATAGCCATGGTACACGACACTGAGTCTGTAGTAGGAAATGTATGCAAGCCCTTCACACTTGAGAGAGAAACTATTTAGTAGTTTCGATGGGATGTATCCCCGAACCGAATTACCCGGACTTCCATACCAACAAGTCTACTGTTCGGTAAATATAACAAAGAATGTAGGGGTTGTCCAAAGACGAGCACGGGTATGTTGCTGACAAACCTTGAAACATAATCGGGGCAAACCGGGATTCGAACACACAAGATAGGTTTCTGGTGTGCCCAAGGGACGCAACTCTGCACAGCGAATCGTGGCGCCTTAGACGACTGGGACACACGTGCCCCCTGGCTCCAGAAGAATATATATGACAATAAAAATATGTTTTAATACCCGGCTGAACAGCTGTTCACAGTCAAACAACGTTGTGTCGAAGTAAAAGCTTGGTCCCTGCGTATTTCTTCTTTATTCATCATTATCGGTTGTGTCGAACCTCGGACAGCTCGAAGTATTTACGTAGGTCCCTTTAACTTCGAAGCAACATTTGCCTGTATATGAAGGTTTATTTCAACCGACCCAGCTATGTGAGATAAGAAAATGGAAAAAGGAAACGATTTGAAAAAATAAATTACGATAAACCCCAAAAGAGAATTAGAAACAGCCCAGAAAGCTAAATACTAATTAGGTCTTCAGCAACCCATGCTTGCCGTAAAATGCGACTATACTTGTCGTGAGAGGCGACTAACGGGATCGGGGCACCGTTCCACAAAGGGATCTTAGCGCTACGACGACCGTCAGTCAGTGTTAAAGTATGGGAATTATGATCACCTTAGCGCTAAAATGGCTTTATGGAACGGTGCCCGGGTGGTCAGGCTCGTTGACTTGGTTGATGCATGTCATCATATCCAAATTGCGTGGATCGATGCTCATGATAACACTCACTTGATTGTCTGGTCAAGACTCGATAATTTACAGACCGCCGTCACAGAGCTGGAATATTGCTGAGTGCGGCGTCAAACATCAAAGAACAACCGCTTTAAGAAGACCAGTCTAAGTAAAAGATTTGCTCATGCTCAAAATAAGAAAATTGCTTCCTGAAAACAACAAACAAACAAACAACATAACATAGCAAAAAGTGGCAACAAAGACTCTGCTTTGACATTTTCAAACTAATAAGAAATAATTAGAGCCTCGTTCCGGAAAGTTAAGAAAGTTTATTTTTTCTAAAATTGATGATCAAATCTATAATAACCGAAGTGAGTGGGTGCATATAGTTTTACGCCGCTTTTAGCAATATTCCAGGAATATCGAATCGAATTTGCGTCTTTGGTGTGACGAACGTAAGCTTCAACCGCGAGGCTACCCCGATTACTGTAGGAGTGAAATGTGGTAGCGTCTACTGAAAAAAACACTATTTAAACAGCTAAAACGGAGCTAAGATATTTCCTTCAATATTGATAATAAACCGTAATATTTATGACGATAACAAATCCCTCGCAGATGGGATGAATGGATGAACGATACGGTTCCCTGCCCAAGAACGCCAAACAGAATCAGTCAACCAGGTATACCTAAACGATATTGTCATTGCCAGATACCATGCGATGAAGTCAAGGAGCTGTTGTACCCGTGTATCAGCAATAAGGTTCTGCGCATCACCATTGTGTTATTCACTTACACACTTTTAAAATAAGTATGTTGTTTCATAGAATCCCTGACATATCAAAAGAGGCTTCAGAGATAACAGCACTCTTCCAAACTTACGGGGGCACGGGTGGCCCAGTCGTCTATGACGCCGCGATTCGCTGTGCAGCGTTGCGTCCCTTGGGCACGCCAGAAACCTATAATTGTGTGTTCGAATTCCGGTTCGCCCCGATTATGTTTCTAGGTTTGTCAGCACCATAGTCGTGCTCGTGGGTTTCCCGCTGTGGTAAACGTCTGAGACCTGCATCCCTTCTGGCTTTTCTCCCACATGAAGCTGACACTCCACGATATAACTGGAATACTGTTAAAAGCGGCGTTAAACCCAACTCACTCACTCACTCACGCAACTTTGAGTGTCGTTGATTATTGGATAACCATCGTTTTGCTCGTTCAATTTAACGAATGAATCACGTAGAGAGTTTTTTTTAGTTTATTACTCGGCCCCTACCAGCTGCACTGCTGATTGTTATGAACCTGAATCTGGAATATCATTAAATGGTGTCATAACTAGTGCAACAAAGGTTGACCTTGGCGAAAATGACGTCCTATGTCAAAACGTGGGGGGCAACGTTGTCCCAGTCGTCTAAGGCGCCACGATTCGTGGGCTTCACCAAAGTAGTAAACGTCTAAGACCTGCATCATATCGGGCTTTCCTCCCACATTAAGCTGACACGCCTCAATATAACTGGAATAATGTTAAAAGCGGCGTTAAACCCAACTCACTCACACATTGTATTGGAGGCCCGGCACCTATTCTGTTTTCTGCTGGCACAGTGGCAAATCATAGTCGGTCTTACACTCCCTGAACCATATTATTTTCCATTCAACCCAGAACTTACTTAAAGCTGTAGCCAAAACAAAGTAAGTCAGCTGAAGGAATATCCCAGATTTTCCACAGGTAATGAATCCACCATCTCACCGGGGCTCTTTTTCAATTCGTATGGTGTTGTTTGTTTCTGTCAAGATAAAATATCTGGTCATCACTCTAGCTTTTCCCATAGCAACCAGCTACCATCGATACCCATACACGCAGGAGAGGTTGGTGTTTGTTACAACCTTTCCCGATGAAGTTCCATCTTGGGCATTGCGTGTTTTAGCATCTCTTCAGCCACCCTCCTACAGAGTTCAAATAAATTTGTAAACAACATCAAGGGATCATAACAAAGAGTCCCCCAACAAGCAAATCGTAAACTTTATTTCATCCAAAGTGAGCTTTGAATGGGGACTCAAGATCGAAAAGATATACAGGTTACGCGTTTCAGGATTCAACAAGATGGCCGCCTATGCCCCTTTCATGAAGAGTATTAACAAATTGTATATACCCATTTTATATATGTACACTACAGTCGCATCAATCAGAAGAAATCAGATCTCCATTGTATGATTTCCACTGTATCATAATCACTTGTTAATGAAATAACTGTCAAATACCGGGTGTTCGCGAAAACCTGAGACCATCCTGCCTCATTCATTGCTTGTGCAAAGGCCCTAATTTAGTTTTCACATCAACAAACAAGGAAAGATATGGTTAAACATATTTGGATTTCAGTCAATTATGCTGGTTTAGATTGGTTAACAAGCCGTACGACTATAAATACCGCTACATCACAAATGCAAATATACTCAACTAAAAAAAGAAACCCACATGCCGGATCAGTTTGAAGGGTTATATCTTTGAAACTATATGAGCTAGAAAGATATTATTTGTAGGTGATTGAAGCTAAAATGTTGAATATAACAAATCTATTAGTAACGACCAAAATTGATTATGCTAAAGTATTAAACATTAATTTTGCGTTTCTTTGAGTTATGCGTTTCTTTAGCAGTTGGGTATACATTCAAGGTAGCAATAACTTGTAGATATGACGAATGTGTGTTGGTCCGAGTAATAAATTATAAATCTTGTTTACTGATCAATTATCAATAGTTTTGCCTATTTCATATAATTATGAACAAATGTCAAGATTCTTGGATTAGTCTTTGTGGTGTCTAAGGAATTGCCATAGAGTTGAGAATTGAGGTTGTGTGTCATAGTATAGTAGTAGAGTGTAACTGAACTAATATAGCCTTTTAACTCCCTTGTCTCGGGAAGATGATCCAGCATATCATGAGCACAACATCATTGGAGCAAGAATGGAATATGACTACCATATCACATGTGTCTTCATCGTTAACTTCTTAACTGGGAGGAAAGCCCGAAGTGATGCAGGTCTCAGACTTTTATCACTTCGGTTAAACCCACGAGCACGGGTATAGTGCTGACAAACCTAGAAACATAATCGGGGTGAACCGGGATTCGAACACACAATCATAGGTTTCTGGCGTGCCCAAAGGTACCCAACGCTGCACAGCGAATCGCGGCGTCTTAGACGACTGGGCCTCCCGTGCCGCCGTAAGTTTGGAAGCATGTTGTTATCTCTGAAGTAATTCAAATGCACTAATACTGTTCTTTTTGTGAATAGGAATGAAGGAGGCCTCTTTCGATATGTCAGGGATTCTATGAAACAACATATTTATTTTAAAAGTGTGTAAGTCAATAAGTCAATGGTGATGCGCAGAACCTTATTGCTGGTACACGGTACAACAGCTCCTTGACTTCATCACATGGTATCTGGCAAGGACAATAGCGTTTAAGTATACCTGGTTGCCTCTTTCTGTTTGGCGTTCTTGGGCAGGGAACCGTATCGTTCATCTGCGAGGGATTTGTTATCGGCATTAATATTATGGCTATTTTTAATATGGAAAGAAACATCTTAGCTCCATTTTAGCTGTTTAAAAAGTGGGGTTTTTCAGTAGACGCCACCACATTTCACTACTTCAGTAATTGGGGCGGTGGTGTAGCCTCGTGGTTAAAGCTTTCGTTTGTCACGACCAAGACGCAGATTCGAGTCAATATTGCTGGAATATTGCCAAAAGCGGCGTAAAACCACACTCACTCACTTTGGTTATTATAGATTTGATCATCAATTTTAGAAAAAATAAACTTTCTTTACTTTCCGGAACGAGGCTATAACTATTTCTTAATAGTCTGAATATGTCAAAGCAGAGTCTTTGTTGCCACTTTTTGCTATGTTATGTTATGACCAGACAATCCAGTGGGTGTCATCATGAGCATCGATCCACGCAATTTGGATACGATGACATGCATCAACCAAGTCAACGAGCCTGACCACCCGGGCACCGTTCCATAAAGCCATTTTAGCGCTAAGGTGATCATAATTCCCATACTTTGACACTGACTGACGGTCGTCGTAGCGCTAAGATCCCTTAGTAGAACGGTGCCCCGATCCCGTTAGTCGCCTCTCACGACAAGTATAGTCGCATTTTACGGCAAGCATGGGTTGCTGAAGACCTAATTAGTATTTAGCTTTCTGGGCTGTTTTTTCTTCGAATTCTCTTTTGGGGTTTATCGTAATTTATTTTTTCAAATCGTTTCCTTTTTCCATTTTCTTATCTCACATAGCTGGGTCGGTTGAAATAAACCTTCATATACAGGCAAATGTTGCTTCGAAATTGAAAGGACCTACGTAAATACTTCGAGCTATCCGAGGTTCGACACAACAACTAATAATGAATAAAGAAGGGAAACGCAGGGACCAAGCTTTTACTTCGACACAACGTTGTTTGACTGTGAACAGTTGTTCAGTCGGGTATTAAAACATATTTTTATTGTCATGTATATTCTTCTGGAGCCAGGGGGCATGGGTGGCCCAGTCGTCTAAGGCGCCACAATTCGCTGTGCAGAGTTGCGTCCCTTGGGCACGACAGAAACCTATATTGTGGGTTCGAATCCTGGTTCACCCTGATTAAGTTTCAAGGTTTGTCAACAACATACCCGTGCTCTTGGGCTTCACAAAAGTAGTAAACGTCTAAGACCTGCATCATTTCGGGCTTTCCTCCCACATTAAGCTGACACGCTTCAATATAACTGGAATAATGTTAAAAGCGGCGTTAAACCTAAACTCACTCACTCACTGTATTGGAGGCCCGGCGCCTTTTCTGTTTAATGCTGGCACAGTGGCAAATCATAGTCGGTCTTACAGTCCCGGAACCATATTATTTTCCATTCAACCCAGACCTTACTTAAAGCTGTAGCTTAAGCAAAGTAAGTCAGCTTAAGGAATATCCCAGATTTTCCACAGGTAATGAATCTCCCATCTCGCCGTGGCTCTTTTTCAATTTATATGGAGTTGTTTGTTTCTGTCAAAATAAAATATCTTGTCATCCCTCTAGCTTATCACATAGCAACCAGCTACCATGGATACCCATACACGCAGGAGAAGTTGGTGTTTGTTACAACCTTTCCCGATGAAGTTCCATCTTGGGCATTGCGTGTTTTTAGCACCTGTTAAGCCACCCTCCTACAGAGTTCAAATAAATTTGTAAACAACATCAAGGGATCATAACAAAGAGTCCCCCAACAAGCAAATCTTAAACTTTATTTCATCCAAAGTGAGCTTTGAATGGGGACTCCAGTTCGAAAAGATATACAGGTTACGCGTTTCAGATTCAACAAGATGGCCGCCTATGCCCCTTTCATGAAGAGTATTAACAAATTGTATATACCCATTTTATATATGTACACTACAGTCGCATCAATCAGGAGAAATCAGATCTCCATTGTATGATTCCCACTGTATCATAATCACTTGTTAATGAAATAACTGTCAAATACCGGGTGTTCGCGAAAACCTGAGGCCATCCTGCCTCGTTCATTGCTTGTGCAAAGGCCCTAATTAAGTTTTCACATCAAGAAACAAGGACAGATATGGTTAAACATATTTGGATTTCAGTCAATTATGCTGGTTTAGATTGGTACGACTATAAATACCGCTACATCACAAATGCAAATACATTAAGGTAGCAATAACTTGTAGATATGACGAATGTGTGTTGGTCCGAGTAATAAATTATAAATCTTGTTTACTGATCAATTATCAATAGTTTTGCCTATTTCATATAATTATGAACAAATGTCAAGATTCTTGGATTAGTCTTTGTGGTGTCTAAGGAATTGCCATAGAGTTGAGAATTGAGGTTGTGTGTCATAGTATAGTAGTAGAGTGTAACTGGACTAATATAGCCTGTTAACTCCCTTGTCTCGGGAAGATGATCCAGCATACCACGAGCACAACAGCATTGGAGCAAGAATGGAAAATGACTGCCATATCACATGTGTCTTCATCGTTAACTTCTTAACTGGGAGGAAAGCCCGAAGTGATGCAGGTCTCAGACGTTTACCACTTGGGTGAAACCCACGACCACGGGTATGGTGCTGACAAACCTAGAAACATAATCGGGGCGAACCAGGATTCGAACACACAAATATAGGTTTCTGGCGTGCCCAAGGGACGCAACGCTGCACAGCGAATCGCGGCCTCTTAGACGACTGGGCCACCCGTCCCCCCGTAAGTTTGGAAGCGTGTTGTTTTCTCTGAAGCCTCTTTCGATATGTCAGGGATTCTATGAAACAACATATTTATTTTAAAAGTGTGTAAGTGAATAACACAATGGTGATGCGCAGAACCTTATTGCTGGTACACGGTACAACAGCTCCTTGACTTCATCGCATGGTATTTGACAAGGACAATATCGTTTAGGTATACCTGGTTGACTGATTCTGTTTGGCGTTCTTGGGCAGGGAACCGTATCGTTCATCCATTCATCCCATCTGCGAGGGATTTGTTATCGTCATAAATATTAAGGGTTATTATCAATATTGAAGGAAATATCTTAGCTCCGTTTTAGCTGTTTAAATAGTGTTTTTTTCAGTAGACGCTACCACATTTCACTCCTACAGTAATCGGGGTAGCCTCGCGGTTGAAGCTTACGTTCGTCACACCAAAGACGCAAATTCGATTCGATATTCCTGGAATATTGCTAAAAGCGGCGTAAAACTATATGCACCCACTCACTTCGGTTATTATAGATTTGATCATCAATTTTAGAAAAAATAAACTTTCTTAACTTTCCGGAACGAGGCTCTAATTATTTCTTATTAGTTTGAATATGTCAAAGCAGAGTCTTTGTTGCCACTTTTTGCTATGTTATGTTGTTTGTTTGTTTGTTGTTTTCAGGAAGCAATTTTCTTATTTTGAGCATGAGCAAATCTTTTACTTAGACTGGTTTTCTTAAAGCGGTTGTTCTTTGATGTTTGACGCCGCACTCGGCAATATACCAGCTCTATAGCTGCGGTCTGTAAAGAATCGAGTCTGACCAGACAACCCAGTGATTGTCATCATGAGAATCAATGTACGCAATTGGGATACGATGTCCTCCATCAACTACGTCAGCGAGCCTGGATCTTCACGGGTCTCGAGTCATATATAACCATGTCTTATTCCGCCAAAGTACTGATGTCGAACAAATAAATACCCCCCCCCCCCCCCCCCCCCCCTCCCCCCAGTCAGCCCACGCGGCGCGTTTTCAAAATTCTGGCCCATTTTCCGTCAACAATCTCGGAGCATAGCGCACGTGCTAACTGGCGTTTTAGAAGCTGCAGAGGCAAAGCTGTGTACAGTAGTAAAACTGATAAACCATGGTTCGGAAATGAATGTAAAAAGGCAATAAAAATTATGTTTAACAAAGCCAAACGTCGTTTTAAGAAAAATAATACAGAAAGAAATTAAAGTGTCTACCAACAGCATATGAAAATATAATAACCAACTGACCGAAGCGTTTCGCAAAAACTAGTTGGGAGAATATGAAACAAACAACGTATGACATTGCGACCTTCTTTGCCTTTTCAAAAAAATAAACGATAACTCCATACAAGACGAAGATAATTTCAATGATTACATTTTAAATGAAATGTACATCTTTGCCAGTATTTTGAATGATGATATCACTACCGACGAAAAAATAAAGGCAGCAAAGGATCTCAAACGGAACAAAGCAGCTTGTCTCGGTAATGTAGAAAACGACTATATCATTGACAGTGTCGATTTATTAGCTCCTTTAAATAGTGATTTTTTTAATCTTGTATTCGCCTCTGGTATTATCCCTAAATCATGGTAAATAAAACCAATTCACAAACATAGGGGTGATCCATCTGACCCAAAGAAGAAAATGATCTTTAATATCAGCGCAAGCTGGCTTTAGAAACAAGTTTTCATCGACAGATAATGTATTTGTTATTCATATGTTAACACAATTTTTTAAACTCGAAAGAAAAAACTGTAGAACTGGTCTTTGGACCAAAATGTTAAAAACAGGTATAAAGGGAAGATTTTTTAATTGGGTTAAAAATATGTACATATGAATAACAAAATATTTGGTATAATCAAATAATACATTACCTGAGTATTTGCCTCGATACACTCCAAGGCTTGCCGAGGTAAATAATCGAGTCTGGACCAGAAAATCCAGTGATTGACATCATGAGCATCGATCCACGCACTTGGAATTGATGACATGTATCAACCAAGTCAGCGAGCCTGACCACCCGATCCCGTTGGTCGCCTTTTACGGCAAGCAGTGGTTGCTAAAGACCTATTCTACCCCGGATCTTCACAGGTCTGTATAACCAGGGACAAATCTGTCAACCCATTTGTTTTCAAACTTACTTAATGATCTGGAATCTTTTTAATCGACAACGAATGCGAAGGATTAAATATCGACTGCTTAACGGAGAATGAGACCCGGGTTTGGGTACATTTGATATTACTCCTAAATGCTGTCCCCAAGGTCTACAAAACTCACTAGATGTGTTTCGAACATATTGTTTAAGGTGAAAACTAAACGTAACTATATCTTAATATAAAAAGTTTTAGTTTTTGGAGGTGGACCACATAAATCATCCAAATATGTATTTTCTTTAAATAAAAGGCCCCTGGAAATAGCAGATGACATACATATCTACGAATACACATTCCATAGAAACAGAAGCTCTGATGGAAGTGAAACGAAAGCGATGTACTGTTTATTAAAAACAGCTAGAAATGTAAACCTTCCACTCGATTGTCATCTAACTGAATTTGTTATTATGGTTGCTCCGATCATTTTATATAGTTCAGATGTATGGGGGTTTGAAAAGTAATAGAAACAATACACTTATAATCATTGACTAGTTCAGCCGGATTAAGAAAATCAACGCCAAACTAAATTGCCCAAATAGCATACATAACTAATCTCACATTTATTTTTTGTACCGCAACATTATCTCAAAGCCATAATTAATTAAGCCATATAATTGACCATGGAATGTGAGAGTTCAAAAGATAATCAATGATGTTAGACTAACTGAAATATTTCATAAACCATACAAAGGCTCTACAAATTGGCTGGTCTCAAAGGACGAGCAGAGATTTCAGGGTCAGTTTATACAAAAGTGGAATGAGTGAGTGGGTGAGGGAGATTATATTTCTAGGTTTGTTAGCACCATACCCGTGCTCGTGGGTTTCGCCGAAATGGTAAACGCCTGAGACCTGCATGCATCACTTCGGGCTTTCCTCCCTGACATGCCGCGATATAACTGGAATACTGTTAAAAACGGCGTTAAACCCAACTCACCCATGTAAATCAAATCCTAGTTTGCCCGCTGAGACTGGCCGATGACAGAATATACGAAGACAAGAAAGCCTTTGTCAGCTCTGTGATTCAAAGTCAGTAGATGAGTTTCACTATCTTTTCAGATGCGGAGTGAGGATGATTCTATGATCCTTTAAGCAACATTCCAGCAAAAACACGGCGGGGGGACACCAGAAATTGGCTTCACACATTGTACCCATGTCGGGAATCGTGACGAGCGAACGCTTTAACCACTAGGCTACCCGACCGCCCCCTCTCTTCAACAAAGAATTCTGTATATTCCAAAAAAAATAAAAACTACTTCTTGTGGCTAAATATTTTTAAACTCTACAAAACTGTTTCACCCAAACGTTTAAAAGATTTAAGAAATGTGTCCAGGTATATTGTATATCTAAACTGAAATCTAGGGCGGGGCATGTTGGCAGGTGTGTGTGCGCTACAGAGATGACATTCTGGACAGACCGTATGCTGGTGCAATCAGAGGGGATTCACCCTCATGGGTGACAAAGCACATAATCGTGCCTCCTTAGAGCACCAGAGTGTCACCAGACCTAAACCCTATCGAACACACGTGGAACGAGCTGCAGATCGCCCTCTCACAACGCCGTCCTTCCGGCTACTCTACAGGAACTCGGCAATGCTCTTGCTGCAGAGTTAGACAATCTTCCCTTGACAACCACCGAGACACTTATTGGAAGCACGAGACGAGGGTGCCATTCTGTGATTGCACCAAGTGGATCACATATGGTACTGAGTGTTTTTAGCTGTTTTTTGTTCTGGTTGTTTGTCGTTTTTGTTTTTTTTGTTTGTTTATTGTTGTTTTTTGTTGTTGTTTGTTTTGTTTTGTGTTTTTTATTTTGTGTTTTTTTGGGGGGTACAATGAATTTGTTTTCGCGAGTTTTTCACGTTTCAGTTTTTGTCAGATACTCTCATTATGAGGAGGGTATGCTGCCTGATAAATGGTCACATGCTTGTTGGCACCGTGTGGCGCATGACAAAGGATTTTTGTTCACACAATATTGTCTTTGGCTCTTTCAAAAGACGCACGTAATACATATTAAAGTGGTGCTCATTTGTCAACTTTGAGGTGTATACTATCAGGGGGTATCATGTTCGCTCCTGACTATAGCACTTTGGCGACTCTTTAGTTTTTGGTTTGCAGATCCCACGACCACACCCGAAACAGCTTCTAGAGGAATAAAAAAAGACATTAAACATTTTAATTCCCAACTTAACAGTTGTACGCATGAAAGTTTATGCTCAATGCTCTTGCTGCAGAGTTAGACAATCTTCCCTTGACAACCACCGAGACACTTATTGGAAGCAGGAGACGAGGGTGCCATTCTGTGATCGCACCAAGTGGATCACATATGGTACTGAGTGTTTTTAGCTGTTTTTTGTTCTGGTTGTTTGTCGTTTTTTTGTTGTTTGTTTGTTTATTGTTGTTTTTTTGTTGTTGTTTGTTTTGTTTTGTGTTTTTTATTTTGTGTTTTTTTGGGGGGTACAATGAATTTGTTTTCGCGAGTTTTTCACGTTTCAGTTTTTGTCAGATACTCTCATTATGAGGAGGGTATGCTGCCTGATAAATGGTCACATGCTTGTTGGCACCGTGTGGCGCATGACAACGGATTTTTGTTCACACAATATTGTCTTTGGCTCTTTCAAAAGACGCACGTAATACATATTAAAGTGGTGCTCATTTGTCAACTTTGAGGTGTATACTATCAGGGGGTATCATGTTCGCTCCTGACTATAGCACTTGGGCGACTCTTTAGTTTTTGGTTTGCAGATCCCACGACCACACCCGAAACAGCTTCTAGAGGAATTAAAAAGAAATTAAACATTTTAATTCCCAACTTAACAGTTGTTCGCATGAAAGTTTATTTTGATCAACCCAGTGTCATCGGGACATGAAACATGTCTCATCACGGTCCAGTGACGGCACCACTTCCCTCCCCCTTAATCGTCCGGCTTCCGTCACCATTCGGCAAAGTCCGGCGGTCGTTTGTTGTCCAGACCTTCACGTTCATTGAGAATTGGTGACCCGGGAATTTTATTCTCCAGCTGAAAAATCGCATACTTTTATCATGTATATCTTTGAAATATGTTATATCATATGTTTGCTATCTCATTAAGTATGGAAATGTTTTAGTACGATTGATTTTCGCGCTACCGCGCGATTTTCTTATACTTTGATATTTCTCATGTATTTTTCGTTTTTGCCACCTCAATTGTACAAATCTGGTTGTAAATCTTTAGTAATTCAGGATTTCCTTGGCCAGTCAAAGTTGGTTAGTTGGTTGGTTTGTTGTTTAACGCCGCACTCGGCAATATTCCAGCTACATGACGGCGGTCTGTAAATAATCGAGTCTGGACCAGACAATCCAGTGATTAATATCATGAGCATCGATCCACGCAATTGGGATCGATGACATGCATCAACCAAGTCAGCGAGCCTGACCACCCGATCTCGTTACTCGCCTTTTACGACAAGCATAGTCACCTTTTACGGCAAACATGGGTTGCTGAAGACCAATTCTACACCGGAATCTTCACGGGTCGCCACTCAAGGTGACAGACTTTAGTCTATAAGGCTAGTTTGCTATTCAGACATTTTTCAGTCTATTTTGTTGTCCGACAGACTTATTTTAGGGATTGACACTGTCTTTTGGGATGACGCGGTCGGGGATCAGGCACCAGACGTTCAGATCCGGACAAGCTCCATCCACGAGAGTGACTGACTACGGTTTTACACAGCTTTTCGTAATATACCAGTAATGAGCTTCACACATTGTACCCATCGAGTCGGGGAATCGAACCTACGCCTTCGGCGTGACGAACGAACGCTTTAAACACCAGACTATTGCCTGTCATCGTACCCGGTTACGTACATCATTGCTCACAATATCAATCACTGGATTGTCTTGTTCCGACTTAGTATCTTCAGGCCACCGTTATGCAGCTTGAATTTTGCTTAGTGCAACGTTAAGCTATGCATGTCGTCGTTGTTTTCAAACAGCAAACATAGTACAAACCTAAGTCAATTTAGGAAGGCATTCTTGCATCATTTGTAGCTGACGCAGTATAAATGATAAAATAGCACAAAGCTCAAGCTGAAACTCGGGGACTTCAGTCCATCAGCAGATACATCGATCCAGAAATGAACGGGTTGCGACTATCCGCTAAAACAGATTCCATGTAAAACACGTACTGAAAAATCAGTGGTGACACAAAAATTTCGGCAAAACGGTGAGGTGAAATGGGATTTAACGTCGCGTCCAAGATTGTTGCACTTATATAGCGACGTGAATGTATGTGTGGGTATGTGTGTGGCTGCTTGTATGCCGATTTATAGTGCAAGCTCACTGAGATACCATGCCGCAGTTTAACATGAATACCTCACTCAGACACAGTAAGCTGACTCCGAGCCGACCAGACCTTGTTTTAGCCCCTTAATGTCGAGCGCCAGACAGGGTCACAACAAGAACCTTCTTTTAACGTCTTTTGGTATGACGCGACCGGGCATCGAACCCCAGACCTTCCGCTCTACGGGCGGGCGCTCTACCACAAGACCACGGAGGCGGTCTTCGGGAATATGGTAAGCATGTCCTGAACTATCGGTAGCACCCATCACTCCCTCAATTGTAGAAGTAATGTATGCGTTTGCTGCCTCACACCGCAGAGCCCTTCTCCTGCCATGCGACAGCTGCACATAAAATAATCAGATAATCAGGTGATGGACCAGAAATCCGGTCACACGATATCGCATGTACTGAAAAGAGACAACAAAATGATAGAAATAGATTTATTAAGTCGATTTTCAAGTCTTACAGCATCATAATTATTTAATTATGCACCAAAATACCAATTTATTCAACATATGAAATAACTATGCAACAGAACTTCGTCTCTCACCAATGGCCCTAAGTTTTCGCTTCACCCTTCCAGGGAAGGTAAACCTTCGCGTTTCCCCTTGTTCATGGGAGCTTAGTTCGACCTTAATCTTTGCCAGTTTGAGCAGCTTCTGAAACACCCGCGTGACACTGCTGTGGTCCTTGCCACAAGCCTCAACGTACTTGGTTTTCCATTCTTTCTTGGCAAAATGTTCAGCACCAGTTTGCCCCGTGATTCTTTGATCATCCTCAATGTCAGTCTTGTTTCCTACCAAAAGGATCGGAACTTTATTCTTCCTCTTGATACGAAGGATATCCTCCCTGATCATGGCTACTGTCTCAAACGAGCAATCATCTTCCAAAGAGAATACAAGAATAAATGCATCACCCGACTCAATTGCAATCCTTCTTCTTGACCCAAAGCAGTATCCACCTGGAGTGTCCACGATCTCGAGGGAGACTTGTCGTCCTTCCTTACCGATCAAAGTTGTCTGTTGTTCCAGCTCGATGGTGAACCAGTGTAACTCGAGGAACTTCCGGTGCAGGAACTGGGAGATGATGGTGCTCTTCCCAACTCCAGGAGCACCAAGGACAACGATCTTGAAGGTTTGGTTGGAATGAGCAGCTGCCATGGCCGAGACTATAGCTACAAAGCGTTCTTCTACTATTATAGAACTACCAGGAGCTTCTGTTCCGAGTCCAGGAACCAAACTAATCGAATGGATGCTTCTACAGAAATAACGTTGCATAGAGTGTCTGGGCTTTTATAGGGAGCTTTTACAGTGGGAGACTGTTTCATATCTATTTTGGGCAAACCCCACTGTTCGTAATGCCTAATAAATATTTGAAGCGTGGAAGACGTCGGAGAGGATTGAAATAGAACGTTTATAAAATTGTGTATTTTTCACCCCTCCAACTGTGCTGACGTTCTTTCTCCACCAATGGGCAACGCCTGAGACAGTCCGTGCGGAACTAGTTGGTCACTCCCTTCTAATTTTCGCCACGTGTGGCCATGTGTGTCCGCATGCCATGGCAACCAGCTACCATCGATACAAAAACACGAAGGGGAAGGTGATGTTTACTTCAACCGATCCCGAAAAATTTCCATCTTGTGCATTGCACGTTTCAGCACCTCTTCAATTACCATCCAACAGAGTTCAAACGAATTCCTAAATAACAAGGAGCCATGTGTGAACTTTGAATGAGGACCCTATGTCGAAAATATAAACGGAATTGCTAGAAAAATGCGTTTTGCCAGTTAAAAAAACAGGACAAACATTTTTGCAGACTGTTGCTATTGATCTAACTATCTGTGGTATAAAATATACTGTACCGCAAAAGAAACGTCATCCCAAGTAACACTATGTGAAAAGTTGTCAGTTAAATATCTGGGTATCTGCTCGACAGACCATGGGGACACCAGCGACACATTAGTGCGGACACCGTGCGTCGACGATTGTCACAGGCCACATCGAGGACCCATTCTGTCACGTCATCGCCGGGACCGTCTTCAGTGGGCAACACAGCACCAGCATTTGCGTCACCAGCAGTTGAGAAGAGTCCTCTTCTCAGACGAGAGCCGTTACTGTATCTCACAAGCAGATGGCAGAGAGAGAGAGAGAGTCTGGCGACGTCGTGGGGAACGTCATTCGGATGCTTGTGTTGTTGAAAGAGACTCGTGGGGTGGTCCTAGACTAACATTTAGTCTCTGAAATCTTATATTACACAATTTCCTCCTTGACTCATAAAATCTGTTTTTCATAAAATAAATATTTTCCACGGTCATGGTGCAGGACTAGGGTGGTCCGAGCATCATGGTGTGGGATGGAATTGGTCTTGCACAGAGGGTCGACCCTGTGGTCTTCCAGAACCGGTCAAGTCTTGAGACCACACGCCGTACCTCATTTGGCACGTCGCTGCAACCACGAATTTCAGCGTGATAAAGCCCGATTGAAATCCCATTGAGCACCTGTGGGACGAGATTCAAAGACGACTGAATGGCGTCCGACCAAGGCCGACAACTGCAGCTGAACTGCGTCAGCCGTTCCTCAGAGTGTGGGCTCAAGTGCCCATGGCCTTCATCAACCGCCTCATCCATTCCATGTATCGACGTTGCACGGCAGTCATCAATGCACATGGTGGACACACGAGATACTGACTTGTGATGCCATTTTCTCAGAGACTGGTGTTGTGTTTCATTTTAAGAACATTTGACACTTTAATTTCAACCTTGATGATCAGTTTTGCCAAGTTTCATCTTTTTAATATGTCTCAAAGTATGTTTACAGTGTTTGGACAAATACGGTTTCTTATATATCTATCCATGGTGACGTTTCTTTTGCGGTTCAGAATATTTTAGTCACAGGAAGTCCAATGGACAAATTTACATTAGAAGAAATCGAACGAAAACAGCAAGTTCAGATTTAGAACAGTGAGGGAATTTTGAAACGGACTATGGAAATATGCGCATGTGACTCCATAATAATAATACTCATTGTTCTCGGTACCTTAGGTTTGGTACCTCCCAGTCTGTTGACTGGCATTGGGAGAGTACCCGGGTTTGCTACCAGGGATACAGCCATTCTGACAATCTGGGTAATGCAGAAGGCTGCAGTGTTGAGGAGTATTCACATTCTCCGAAAAGGTCTGGGTGGGTTTGACCAGGCAGCGCTTCCTGGGAGAAGTCCCATTCGCTGTCTGGGCTGCGTGTAGAGGGGGCAAGGGCCCTGAACTGATGATGAGCCTAACCAACCTGACCTGGTTACTGATCACCCAAACCCTCCTTGCTGCATTTCTGTATTTTAATCTTTACATCATCATCATCATCATCATCATCATCATCATCATCACTATTTCCAATGTTGCATTTTGCATTACACTTGCATAGACATAGCCATGGTACACGACACTGAGTTTGTAGTAGGAAATGTATACAAGTCCTTCACACTTGAGAGAGAAACTATTTAGTAGTTTAGACAGGATGTATCACCGAGCTACCAAACCGAATTACCCGGACTTTCATACCAACAAGTCTACTTTTCGGTAAATATAACAAAGAATGTAGGGGTTGTCCAAAGACACACCCGGGACTTTATTATCAAATGGAAATGAATAGTTTTCATAGACTGGTTGGAACAACAGCTACTGCCCAGTCCGAACAACCCCGGTGTCACTGTCATGGATACCCCCAGTGATCATAACCTCCGGGAACCAGATACTGTCGTGCCAACCATGAGTAGTCTAAAGGCCATGCAGGAATATCTGACGTCTTGCAATGTCCACTTCAGACCATCTGAAACGAAAGTTCAACTCATGGAGAAAATTCGCCTGAATAAGAAACCAGTAAAGTATAAAACAGTTGTCCTTGGGGCACAACACGGTCAAGTTGTCTTACGTACGCCAGTCAGACGTTGTGGGCTCAACCCTATTTATCCCATCTGGGCAAACTGTGAAGGGTTCACTGCTAAGACATAAACCAACATTCAAACTCACACATGTCAAAGGGTTGATCAACGCAGGCTTTGCTAGAATTACACCAGCGATAGGCTGAAAATCACGTTTTGAGTGAGTGAGTGAGTTGGGTTTAACGCCGCTTTTAACAGTATTCCAGTTATATCGCGGCGTGTCAGCTTCATGTGGGAGAAAAGCCAGAAGGGATGCAGGTCTCAGACGTTTACCACATCGGTGAAACCAACGACCACGGGTATGGTGCTGACAAACCTAGAAACATAATCGGGGCGAACCAGGATTCGAACACACAATTATAGGTTTCTGGCGTGCCCAAGGGATGCAACGCTGCACAGCGAATCGCGGCCTCTTAGACGTCTGGGCCACCCGTGCCCCCGTAAGTTTGGAAGCGTGTTGTTTTCTCTGAAGCCTCTTTCGATATGTCAGGGATTCTATGAAACAACATACTTATTTTAAAAGTGTGTAAGTGAATAACGCAATGGTGATGCGCAGAACCTTATTGCTGATACACGGGTACAACAGCTCCTTGACTTCATCGCATGGTATTTGGCAAGGACAATATCGTTTAAGTATACCTGGTTGCCTCTTTCTGTTTGGCGTTCTTGGGCAGGGAACCGTATCGTTCATCCATTCATCCCATCTGTGAGGGATTTGTTATCGGCATAAATATTATGGCTATTATTAATATGGAAAGAAACATATTAGCTCCATTTTAGCTGTTTAAATAGTAGACGCCACCACGTTTCACTATTTCAGTAATTGGGGCGGTGGGGTAGCCTCGCGGTTAAAGCTTTCGTTCGTCACGACAAAGACGCAAATTCGAGTCAATATTGCTGGAATATTGCTAAAAGCGGCGTAAAACCATACTCACTCACTTCGGTTATTATAGATTTGATCATCAATTTTAGAAAAAATAAACTTTCTTTACTTTCCAGAACGATGCTGTAACTGTTTCTTAATGGTCTGAATATGTCAAAGCAGGGTCTTCGTTGCTACCAGTCGCTATGTTATGTTGTTTGTTTGTTGTTTTCAGGAAGCAGTTTCTTATTTTGAGCATGAGCAAATCTTTTACTTAGACTGGTTTTCTTAAAGCGGTTGTTCTTTGATGTTTGACGCCGCACTCAGCAATATTCCAGCTCTATAGAGAATCGAGTCTGACCAGACAACCCAGTGATTGTCATCATGAGAATCAATGTACGCAATTGGGATATGATGACCTCCATCAACTACGTCAGCGAGCCTGACCACCCGGGCCCCGTTCCATGTCGAATAGGATAGGCCTCAACGTGTGATATGCAGTTTAACGTCATTGGGGAGGTGATAAAGACAAATATACTAATCAAAGCTCGCTAAGAATCAGCAAAATGGGAACGCCAGTGGCCAGTGACTAAATTGACTAGATAGACTAAGTGGAAAAACATCAGGTAAGGACCAACCTGTAATTGATTATGTCATTACGTCTCCTATGTGCCTACCCCTTTTCATAATCATTTGATAAATAGGAGTTCTCCCCGAATTTCTCACATGTACATTTCCACTCACGTTCACTGTGACAAAACCTAACTTAGAAAACCCGGACCCCACCCAACCAACCAGCATACATAAGGAAATGGAGAAGTGATAGCAACAAAACTGACTTATTCCGCCAAAGTATTGATGTCGAACAAATAAATAACTCACCCAGTCAGCCCACGCGGCGCGTTTCCAAACTTCTGGCCCATTTTCCGTCTACAATCTTGGAGACAGCATAGCACACGTTCTAACTGGCGCTGCGCATGCAGTATTTTAGAAGCTGCAGAGGCAAAGCTGTGTACAGTAGTAAAACTGATAAACCATGGTTCGGAAATGAATGTAAAAAGGCAAGAAAAATAAAGTTTAACAAAGCCAAACGTCGTTTTAAGAAAAATAATACAGAAAGAAATTAAAGTGCCAACTTACCGAAGCGTTTCGCAAAAACTAGTTGGGAGAATATGAAACAAACAACGTATAACATTGCGTATGACATTGCGAGCTTCTTTGACTTTTCAAAAAAATAAACGAGAACCCCATACAAGACGAAGATAATTTCAATGATTACATTTTAAATGAAATGTACATCTTTGCAGTATTTTGAATGATGATATCACTACCGACGAAATAATAAAGGCGGCAAAGGATCTGAAACGGAACAAAGCAGCTTGTCTCGGTAATGTAGAAAACGACTATATCATTGACAGTGTCGATTTATTAGCTCCTTTAAATAGTGATTTTTTTAATCTGGTATTCGCCTCTGGTATTATCCCTAAATCATGGTAAATAAATAATTCAGAAACATAGAGGTGATCCATCTGACCCAAATTCATATAGACCGATAACATTGCTTCGGTAGGTTATTTGCAAGTATCCTAAATGACCGATTGAAATTCGTTTTAGAAGAAAATGATCTTTAATATCAGCGCAAGCTGGCTTTAGAAACAAGTTTTCATCGACAGATAATGTATTTGTTATTCATATGTTAACACAATTTTTTAAACTCGAAAGAAAAAACTGTAGAACTGGTCTTTGGACCAAAATGTTAAAAACAGGTATAAAGGGAAGATTTTTTAATTGGGTTAAAAATATGTACATATGAATAACAAAATATTTGGTTTAATCAAATAATACAGTATCCGAGTATTTGCCTCGATACACTCCAAGGCTTGCCGAGGTAAATAATCGAGTCTGGACCAGAAAATCCAGTGATTGACATCATGAGCATCGATCCACGCACTTGGAATTGATGACATGTATCAACCAAGTCAGCGAGCCTGACCACCCGATCCCGTTGGTCGCCTTTTACGGCAAGCAGTGGTTGCTGAAGACCTATTCTACCCCGGATCTTCACGGGTCTGTATAACCAGGGACAAATCTGTCACCCCATTTGTTTTCAATCTTACTTAATGATCTGGAATCTTTTAAATCGACAACGAATGCGAAGGATTAAATATCGACTGCTTAACGGAGAATGAGACCCGGATTTGGATACATTTGAAATTACTCCTAAATGCTGTCCCCAAGGTCTACAAAACTCACTAGATGTGTTTCGAACATATTGTTTAAGGTGAAAACTAAACGTAACTATATCTTAACATAAAAAGTTTTAGTTTTTGGAGGTGGACCACATAAATCATCCAAATATGTATTTTCTTTAAATAAAAGGCCCCTGGAAATAACAGATGACATACATATCTACGAATACAATTCCAAAGAAACAGAAGCTCTGATGGAAGTGAAACGAAAGCGATGTACTGTTTATTAAAAAGAGCTAGAAATGTAAACCTTCCACTCGATTGTCATCTAACTGAATTTGTTATTATGGTTGCTCCGATCATTTTATATAGTTCAGATGTATGGGGGTTTGAAAAGTAATAGAAACAATACACTTATAATCATTGACTAGTTCAGCCGGATTAAGAAAATCAACGCCAAACTAAATTGCCCAAATAGCATACATAACTAATCTCACATTTATTTTTTGTACCGCAACATTATCTCAAAGCCATAATTAATTAAGCCATATAATTGACCATGGAATGTGAGAGTTTAAAAGATACTAAATGATGTTAGACTAACTGAAATATTTCATAAACCATACAAAGGCTCTACAAATTGGCTGGTCTCAAAGGACGAGCAGAGATTTCAGGGTCAGTTTATACAAAAGTGGAATGAGTGAATGGGTGAGGGAGATTATATTTCTAGGTTTGTTAGCACCATACCCGTGCTCGTGGGTTTCGCCGAAATGGTAAACGCCTGAGACCTGCATGCATCACTTCGGGCTTTCCTCCCTGACACGCCACGATATAACTGGAATACTGTTAAAAACGGCGTTAAACCCAACTCACCCATGTAAATCAAATCCTTGTTTGCCCGCTGAGACTGGCCGATGACAGAATATACGAAGACAAGAAAGACTTTGTCAGCTCTGTGATTCAAAGTCAGTAGATGAGTTTCGCTATCTTTTCAGATGCGGAGCTCTTCTCCAACAGTGAGGATGATTCTATGATCCTTTAAGCAATATTCCAGCAAAAACACGGCGGGGGGACACCAGAAATTGGCTTCACACATTGTACCCATGTCAGGAATCGTGACGAGCGAACGCTTTAACCACTAGGCTACCCGACCGCCCCCCTCTTCAACAAAGAATTCTGTATATTCCAAATAAAATAAAAACTACTACTTGTGGCTAAATATTTTTAAACTCTACAAAACTGTTTCACCCAAACGTTTAAAAGATTTAAGAAATGTGTCCAGATATATTGTATGTCTAAACTGAAATCTAGGGCGGGGCACGTTGGCAGGTGTGTGTGTGTGTGTGTGTGCGCTACAGAGATGACATTCTGGACAGACCGTATGCTGGTGCAATCAGAGGGGATTCACCCTCATTGGTGACAAAGCACATAATCGTGCTTTCTTAGAGCACCAGAGTGTCACCAGACCTAAACCCTATCGAACACACGTGGAACGAGCTGCAGATCGCCCTCTCACAACGCCGTCCTTCCGGCTACTCTACAGGAACTCGGCAATGCTCTTGCTGCAGAGTTAGACAATCTTTCCTTGACAACCACCGAGACACTTATTGGGAGCACGAGACGAGGGTGCCATTCAGTGATCGCAACAAGTGGATCACATACGCTACGGAGAGTTTTTAGTTGTTGTTTTTTGTTCTGGTAGTTTGTTGTTGTTTGTTGTTGGTTTTTTGTTGTTGTTGTTTGGTTGGGTTTTTTTGGGGGGGGTTGTTGTTTGTTTGGTTTTGTTGTTTGGTTTTGTTTGTTTTGCTGTTTGTTTTGGGTTGTTGTTGGGGTTTGTTTTTTTTGGGGGGGGGGGGGTAAAATGAATTTGTTTTCGCGTTTCAGTTTTGGTCAGATACCCTCATTATGAGGAGGGTATGCTGACTGATAAATGGTCACATGACATGACAACGGATTTTTGTTCACACAATATTGTCTTTGGCTCTTTCAAAAGACGCACGTAATAAATATTAAAGTGGTGCTCATTTGTAAACTTTGAGGCGTATACTATCAGGGGGTATCATGTTCGACTATAGCACTTTGGCGACTCTTTAGTTTTTAGTTTGCAGATCCCACGACCACACCCGAAACAGCTTCTAGAGGAATAAAAAAAGACATTAAACATTTTAATTCCCAACTTAACAGTTGTACGCATGAAAGTTTATGCTCAATGCTCTTGCTGCAGAGTTAGACAATCTTCCCTTGACAACCACCGAGACACTTATTGGAAGCACGATACGAGGGTGCCATTCTGTGATCGCACCAAGTGGATCACATACGCTACGGAGAGTTTTTAGCTGTTTTTTGTTCTGGTTGTTTGTCGGTTTTTTTTGGTTTTTTTGTTTATTGTTGTTTTTTGTTGTTGTTTGTTTTGTTTTGTGTTTTTTATTTTGTGTTTTTTGGGGGGGTACAATGAATTTGTTTTCGCGAGTTTTTCACGTTTCAGTTTTTGTCAGATACTCTCATTATGAGGAGGGTATGCTGCCTGATAAATGGTCACATGCTTTTTGGCACCATGTGGCGCATGACAACGGATTTTTGTTCACACAATATTGTCTTTGACTCTTTCAAAAGACGCACGTACATATTAAAGTGGTGCTCATTTGTCAACTTTGAGGTGTATACTATCAGGGGGTATCATGTTCGCTCCTGACTATAGCACTTTGGCGACTCTTTAGTTTTTGGTTTGCAGGTCCCCGACCACACCCGAAACAGCTTCAAGAGGAATTAAAAAGACATTAAACATTTTAATTCCCAACTTAACAGTTGTACGCATGAAAGTTTATATTGATCAACCCAGTGTCATCGTGACATGAAACATGTCTCATCACGGTCCAGTGACGGCACCACTTCCCTCCCCCTTAATCGTCCGGCTTCCGTCACCATTCGGCAAAGTCCGGCGGTCGTTTGTTGTCCAGACCTTCACGTTCATTGAGAATTGGTGACCCGGGAATTTTATTCTCCAGCTGAAAAATCGCATACTTTTATCATGTATATCTTTGAAATATGTTATATCATATGTTTGCTATCTCATTAAGTATGGAAATGTTTTAGTACGATTGATTTTCGCGCTACCGCGCGATTTTCTTATACTTTGATATTTCTCATGTATTTTTCGTTTTTGCCACCTCAATTGTACAAATCTGGTTGTAAATCTTTAGTAATTCAGGATTTCCTTGGCCAGTCAAAGTTGGTTAGTTGGTTGGTTTGTTGTTTAACGCCGCACTCGGCAATATTCCAGCTACATGACGGCGGTCTGTAAATAATTGAGTCTGGACCAGACAATCCAGTGATTAATATCATGAGCATCGATCCACGCAATTGGGATCGATGACATGCATCAACCAAGTCAGCGAGCCTGACCACCCGATCTCGTTAGTCGCCTTTTACGACAAGCATAGTCACCTTTTACGGCAAGCATGGGTTGCTGAAGCCCAATTCTACACCGGAATCTTCACGGGTCGCCACTCAAAGTGACAGACTTTACTCTATAAGGCTAGTTTGCTATTCAGACATTTTTCAGTCTATTTTGTTGTCCGACAGACTAATTTTAGGGATTGACACTGTCTTTTGGGATGACGCGGTCGGGGAACAGGCACCAGACGTTTAGATCCGGACAGGCTCCATCCACGAGAGTGACTGACTACGGTTTTACACAGCTTTTCGTAATATACCAGTAATGAGCTTCACACATTGTACCAATCGAGTCGGGGAATCGAACCTAGGCCTTCGGCGTGACGAACGTACGCTTTAAACACCAGACTATTGCCTGTCATCGTACCCGGTTACGTACATCATTGCTCACAATATCAATAACTGGATTGTCTTGTTCCGACTTAATATCTTCAGGCCACCGTTATGCAGCTTGAATATTGCTGAGTGAAACGTTAAGCTATGCATGTCGTCGTTGTTTTCAAACAGCAAACATAGTACAAACCTAAGTCAATTTAGGAAGGCATTCTTGCATCATTTGTAGCTGACGCAGTATAAATGATAAAATAGCACAATGCTCAAGCTGAAACTCGGGGACTTCAGTCCATCAGCAGATACATCGATCCAGAAATGAACGGGTTGCGACTATCCGCTAAAACAGATTCCATTGTAAAACACGTACTGAAAAATCAGTGGTGACACAAACGTTTCGGGAAAACGGTGAGGTGAAATTGGATTTAACGTCGCGTCCAAGATTGTTGCACTCAAATAGCGACGTGAATGTATGTGTGGGTATGTGTGTGGCTGCTTGTATGCCGATTTATAGTGCAAGCTCACTGAGATACCATGCCGCAGTTTAACATGAATACCTCACTCAGACACAGTAAGCTGACTCCGAGCCGACCAGACCTTGTTTTAGACCCTTAATGTCGAGCCCCAGACAGGGGACAGGGACAGACAACAAGAACCTTCTTTTAACGTCTTTTGGTATGACGCGACCGGGGATCGAACCCCGGACCTTCCGCTCTACGGGCGGGCGCTCTACCACAAGACCACGGAGGCGGTCTTCGGGAATATGGTAAGCATGTCCTGAACTATAGGTAGCACCCATCACTCCCTCAATTGTAGAAGTAATGTATGCGTTTGCTTCCTCATACCGCAGAGTCCTTCTCCTGCCATGCGACAGCTGCACATAAAATAATCAGATAATCAGGTGATGGACCAGAAATCCAGTCACACGATATCGCATGTTCTGAAAAGAGACAACAAAATGATAGAAATAGATTTATTAAGTCGATTTTCAAGTCTTACAGCATCATAATTATTTAATTATGCACCAAAATACCAATTTATTCAACATATGAAATAACTATGCAACAGAACTTCGTCTCTCACCAATGGCCCTAAGTTTTCGCTTCACGCTTCCAGGGAAGGTAAACCTTCGCGTTTCCCCTTGTTCATGGGAGCTTAGTTCGACCTTAATCTTTGCCAGTTTGAGCAGCTTCTGAAACACCCGTCTCACACTGCTGTGGTCCTTGCCACAAGCCTCAACGTACTTGGTGTTCCATTCTTTCTTGGCAAAACGTTGAGCACCAGTTTGCCCCGTGATTCTTTTATCATCCTCAATGTCAGTCTTGTTTCCTACCAAAAGGATCGGAACTTTATTCTTCCTCTTGATACGAAGGATATCCTCCCTGATCATGGCTACTGTCTCAAACGAGCAATCATCTTCCAAAGAGAATACAAGAATAAATGCATCACCCGACTCAATTGCAATCCTTCTTCTTGACCCAAAGCAGTATCCACCTGGAGTGTCCACGATCTCGAGGGAGACTTGTCGTCCTTCCTTACTGATCAAAGTTGTCTGTTGTTCCAGCTCGATGGTGAACCAGTGTAACTCGAGGAACTTCCGGTGCAGGAACTGGGAGATGATGGTGCTCTTCCCAACTCCAGGAGCACCAAGGACAACGATCTTGAAGGTTTGGTTGGAATGAGCAGCTGCCATGGCCGAGACTATAGCTACAAAGCGTTCTTCTACTATTATAGAACTACCAGGAGCTTCTGTTCCGAAACCAGGAACCAAACTAATCGAATGGATGCTTCTACGGAAATAGCGTTGCATAGAGTGTCTGGGCTTTTATAGGGAGCTTTTACAGTGGGAGACTGTTTCATATCTATTTTGGGCAAACCCCACTGTTCGTAATGCCTAATAAATATTTGAAGCGTGGAAGACGTCGGAGAGGATTCAAATAGAACGTTTATATAATTGTGTATTTTTCACACCTCCAACTGTGCTGACGTTCTTTCTCCACCAATGGGCAACGCCTGAGACAGTCCATGCGGAACTAGTTGGTCACTCCCTTCTAATTTTCGCCACGTGTGGCCATGTGTGTCCGCATGCCATGGCAACCAGCTACCATCGATACAAAAACACGAAGGGGAAGGTGATGTTTACTTCAACCGATCCCGAAAAATTTCCATCTTGTGCATTGCACGTTTCAGCACCTCTTCAATTACCATCCAACAGAGTTCAAACGAATTCCTAAATAACAAGGAGCCATGTGTGAACTTTGAATGAGGACCCTATGTCGAAAATATAAACGGAATTGCTAGAAAAAATGCGTTTTGCCCGTTAAAGAAACAGGACAAACATTTTTGCAGACTGTTGCTATTGATCTAACTATCTGTGGTATAAAATATACTAAACCGCAAAAGAAACGTCATCCCAAGTAACACTATGTGAAAAGTTGTCAGTTAAATATCTGGGTACTTTTATCAAAGTTTCTAAAATTTAACATTACATTGTCCGGGGAAATGAAATTTGATGATATAAAACAAAGCAAATGACAATAAAACTGATCGCCTAAACGCATCACGGCAACGGCCATGGTAACCCTATGCACGTGAGTTCCGAGCAAATTGAAATGCGCATGCGTTCCTCCATTTCTCCCCCTATACAAATCCAGGCAGATCGGATAACATTCATTCGTTATTAAATTGCTACCACATGCCAAGATTGACACGAAATCAGCCCTTGGACGATTGCAAAGCTGCAGAATCCGCCCGGCACGTAGCCAATGCATTTCAAGTCCACGTAAGGACCATATACAGGCTCCAGACCACCAACACTACAGATGGCCGACCACGTAGTGGAAGAACAAGGTCACCACCTGACGTCAGGATCGTCAGATTGTGCGACAGCATCTTCAAGATCGCTTTGTTACTGCTGCAGAAACTGCTCGACAGACCATGGGGACACCAGCGACACATAAGTGCGGACACCGTGCGTCGACGATTGTCACAGGCCACATCGAGGACCCATTCTGTCACGTCATCGCCGGGACCTTCTCCAGTGGGCAACACAGCACCAGCATTTGCGTCACCAGCAGTTGAGAAGAGTCCTCTTCTCAGACGAGAGCCGTTACTGTATCTCACAAGCAGATGGCAGAGAGAGAGAGAGAGTCTGGCGACGTCGTGGGGAACGTCATTCGGAAGCTTGTGTTGTTGAAAGAGACTCGTGGGGTGGTCCTAGACTAACATTTAGTCTCTGAAATCTTATATTACACAATATCCTCCTTGATTTTCCACGGTCATGGTGCAGGACTAGGGTGGTCCGAGCATCATGGCGTGGGATGGAATTGGTCTTGCACAGAGGGTCGACCCTGTGGTCTTCCAGAACCGGTCAAG
The DNA here is from genome assembly GCF_023055435.1 of Haliotis rufescens. Taxonomy (NCBI): domain Eukaryota; kingdom Metazoa; phylum Mollusca; class Gastropoda; order Lepetellida; family Haliotidae; genus Haliotis; species Haliotis rufescens. The sequence continues at coordinate 762,561 of NW_025963786.1, forward strand.
TCTTGAGACCACACGCCGTACCTCATTTGGCACGTCGCATAACCACGAATTTCAGCATGATAAAGCCCGATTGAAATCCCATTGAGCACCTGTGGGACGAGATTCAAAGACGACTGAATGGCGTCCGACCAAGGCCAACAACTGCAGCTGAACTGCGTCAGCCGTTCCTCAGAGTGTGGGCTCAAGTGCCCATGGCCTTCATCAACCGCCTCATCCATTCCATGTATCGACGTTGCACGACAGTCATCAATGCACATGGCGGACACACGAGATACTGACTTGTGATGCCATTTTCTCAGAGACTGGTGTTGTGTTTCATTTTAAGAACATTTGACACTTTAATTTCAACCTTGATGATCAGTTTTGCCAAGTTTCATCTTAGAAATATGCGCATGTGACTCCATAATAATAATACTCATTGTTCTCGGTACCTTAGGTTTGGTACCTCCCAGTCTGTTGACTGGCATTGGGAGAGTACCCGGGTTTGCTACCAGGGATACAGCCATTCTGACAATCTGGGTAATGCAGAAGGCTGCAGTGTTGGGGAGTATTCACATTCTCCGAAAAGGTCTGGGTGGGTTTGACCAGGCAGCGCTTCCTGGGAGAAGTCCCATTCGCTGTCTGGGCTGCGTGTAGAGGGGGCAAGGGCCCTGAACTGAAGATGAGCCTAACCAACCTGACCTGGTTACTGATCACCCAAACCCTCCTTGCTGCATTTCTGTATTTTAATCTGTACATCATCATCATCATCATCATCATCATCATCATCACTATTTCCAATGTTGCATTTTGCATTACACTTGCATAGACATAGCCATGGTACACGACACTGAGTCTGTAGTAGGAAATGTATACAAGTCCTTCACACTTGAGAGAGAAACTATTTAGTAGTTTAGACAGGATGTATCACCGAGCTACCAAACCGAATTACCCGGACTTTCATACCAACAAGTCTACTTTTCGGTAAATATAACAAAGAATGTAGGGGTTGTCCAAAGACACACCCAGGACTTTATTATCAAATGGAAATGAATAGTTTTCATAGACTGGTTGGAACAACAGCTACTGCCCTGTCCGAACAACCCCGGTGTCACTGTCATGGATACCCCCAGTGATCATAACCTCCGGGAACCAGATACTGTCGTGCCAACCATGAGTAGTCTAAAGACCATGCAGGAATATCTGACGTCTTGCAATGTCCACTTCAGACCATCTGAAACGAAAGTTAAACTCATGGAGAAAATTCGCCTGAATAAGAAACCAGTAAAGTATAAAACAGTTGTCCTTGGGGCACAACACGGTCAAGTTGTCTTACATACGCGAGTCAGACGTTGTGGGCTCAACCCTATTTATCCCATCTGGGCAAACTGTGAAGGGTTCACTGCTAAGACATAAACCAACATTCAAACTCACACATGTCAAAGGGTTGATCAACGCAGGCTTTGCTAGAATTACACCAGCGATAGGCTGAAAATCACAAAATTTGGATGCGTGTTGTTTTCTCTGAAACCTCTTTCGATATGTCAGGGATTCTATGAAACAACATATTTATTTTAAAAGTGTGTAAGTGAATAACACAATGGTGATGCGCAGAACCTTATTGCTGATACACAGGTACAACAGCTCCTTGACTTCATCACATGGTATTTGACAAGGACAATATCGTTTAGGTATACCTGGTTGCCTCTTTCTGTTTGGCGTTCTTGGGCAGGGAACCGTATCGTTCATCCATTCATCCCATCTGCGAGGGATTTGTTATCTCATAAATATTACGGTTATTATCAATATTGAAGGAAATATCTTAGCTCCGTTTTAGCTGTTTAAATAGGTTTTTTTCAGTAGACACTTCTACGTTTCACTCCTACAGTAATCGGGGTAGCCTCGCGGTTGAAGCTTTCGTTCGTCACACCAAAGACGCAGATTCGATTCGATATTCCTGGAATATTGCTAAAAGCGGCGTAAAACTATACGCACTCACTCACTTCGGTTATTATAGATTTGATCATCAATTTAAGAAAAAATAAACTTTCTTTACTTTCCGGAACGAGGCTATAACTATTTCTTAATAGTCTGAATATGTCAAAGCAGAGTCTTTGTTTCCACTTTTTGCTATGTTATGTTGTTTGTTTGTTGTTTTCAGGAAGCAATTTCTTATTTTGAGCATGAGCAAATCTTTTACTAAGACTGGTTTTCTGAAACCTGTTGTTCTTTTATGTTTCACGCCGCACTCAGCAATATTCCAGCTATATGACCGTGGTCTGTAAATAATCGAGTCTGGACCAGACAATCCAGTGGGTGTCATCATGAGCATCGATCCACGCAATTTGGATATGATGACATGCATCAACCAAGTCAACGAGCCTGACCACCCGGGCCCCGTTCCATAAAGCCATTTTAGCGCTAAGGTGATCATAACTCCCATACTTTAACTCTGACTGACGGTCGTCGTAGCGCTAAGATCCCTTTGTGGAACGGTGCCCCGATCCCGTCAGTCGCCTCTCACGACAAGTATAGTCGCATTTTACGGCAAGCATGGGTTGCTGAAGACCTAATTAGTATTTAGCTTTCTGGGCTGTTTTTTCTTCGAATTCTCTTTTGGGGTTTATCGTAATTTATTTTTTCAATTCGTTTCCTTTTTCCATTTTCTTATCTCACATAGCTGGGTCGGTTGAAATAAACCTTCATATACAGGCAAATGTTGCTTCGAAATTGAAAGGACCTACGTAAATACTTCGAGCTATCCGAGGTTCGACACAACAACTAATAATGAATAAAGAAGGAAAACGCAGGGACCAAGCTTTTACTTCGACACAACGTTGTTTGACTTTGAACAGTTGTTCAGTCGGGTATTAAAACATATTTTTATTGTCATGTATATTCTTCTGAAGCCAGGGGGCACGGGTGGCCCAGTCGTCTAAGGCGCCACGATTCGGTGTGCAGAGTTGCGTCCCTTGGGCACGCCAGAAACCTATATTGTGGGTTCGAATCCTGGTTCACCCCGATTAAGTTTCAAGGTTTGTCAACAACATACCCGTGCTCTTGGGCTTCACAAAAGTAGTAAACGTCTAAGACCTGCATCATTTCGGGCTTTCCTCCCACATTAAGCTGACACGCCTCAATATAACTGGAATAATGTTAAAAGCGGCGTTAAACCCAACTCACTCACTCACTGTATTCGAGGCCCGGCGCCTATTCTGTTTAATGCTGGCACAGTGGCAAATCATAGTCGGTCTTACAGTCCCTGAACCATATTATTTTCCATTCAACCCAGACCTTACTTAAAGCTGTAGCTTAAGCAAAGTAAGTCAGCTTAAGGAATATCCCAGATTTTCCACAGGTAATGAATCTCCCATCTCACCGGGGCTCATTTCAATTTTTATGGAGTTGTTTGTTTCTGTCAAAATAAAATATCTTGTCATCCCTCTAGCTTATCACATAGCAACCAGCTACCATGGATACCCATACACGCAGGAGAAGTTGGTGTTTGTTACAACCTTTCCCGATGAAGTTCCATCTTGGGCATTGCGTGTTTTTAGCACCTCTTAAGCCACCCTCCTACAGAGTTCAAATAAATTTGTAAACAACATCAAGGGATCATAACAAAGAGTCCCCCAACAAGCAAATCTTAAACTTTATTTCATCCAAAGTGAGCTTTGAATGGGGACTCCAGTTCGAAAAGATATACAGGTTACGCGTTTCAGATTCAACAAGATGGCCGCCTATGCCCCTTTCATGAAGAGTATTAACAAATTGTATATACCCATTTTATATATGTACACTACAGTCGCATCAATCAGGAGAAATCAGATCTCCATTGTATGATTCCCACTGTATCATAATCACTTGTTAATGAAATAACTGTCAAATACCGGGTGTTCGCGAAAACCTGAGGCCATCCTGCTTCATTCATAGCTTGTGCAAAGGCCCTAATTAAGTTTTCACATCAACAAACAAGGACAGATATGGTTAAACATATTTTGATTTCAGTCAATTATGCTGGTTTAGATTGGTACGACTATAAATACCGCTACATCACAAATGCAAATACATTCAAGGTAGCAATAACTTGTAGATATGACGAATGTGTGTTGGTCCGAGTAATAAATTATAAATCTGGTTTACTGATCAATTATCAATAGTTTTGCCTATTTCATATAATTATGAACAAATGTCAAGATTCTTGGATTAGTCTTTGTGGTGTCTAAGGAATTGCCATAGAGTTGAGAATTGAGGTTGTGTGTCATAGTATAGTAGTAGAGTGTAACTGGACTAATATAGCCTGTTAACTCCTTTGTCTCGGGAAGATGATCCAGCATACCACGAGCACAACTTCATTGGAGCAAGAATGGAATATGACTACCATATCACATGTGTCTTCATCGTTAACTTCTTAACTGGGAGGAAAGCCCGAAGTGATGCAGGTCTCAGACGTTTACCACTTGGGTGAAACCCACGAGCACGGGTATGGTGCTGACAAACCTAGAAACATAATCGGGGTGAACCGGGATTCGAACCCACAATCATAGGTTTCTGGCGTGCCCAAAGGTACCCAACGCTGCACAGCGAATCGCGGCGTCTTAGACGACTGGGCCACCCGTGCCGCCGTAAGTTTCGAAGCGTGTTGTTATCTCTGAAGTAATTCAAATGCACTAATACTGTTCTTTTTGTGAATAGGAATGAAGGAGGCCTCTTTCGATATGTCAGGGATTTTATGAAACAACATACTTATTTTAAAAGTGTGTAAGTGAATAACGCAATGGTGATGCGCAGAACCTTATTGCTGATACACGGGTACAACAGCTCCTTGACTTCATCGCATGGTATTTGGCAAGGACAATATCGTTTAGGTATACCTGGTTGCCTCTTTCTGTTTGGCGTTCTTGGGCAGGGAACCGTATCGTTTACCATTCATCCCATCTGCGAGGGATTTGTTATCGGCATAAATATTATGGCTATTATTAATATGGAAAGAAACATATTAGCTCCATTTTAGCTGTTTAAATAGTGGGGTTTTTCAGTACACGCCACCACGTTTCACTATTTCAGTAATTGGGGCGGTTGGGTAGCCTCGCGGTTAAAGCTTTCGTTCGTCACGACAAAGACGCAAATTCGAGTCAATATTGCTGGAATATTGCTAAAAGCGGCGTAAAACCATACTCACTCACTTCGGTTATTATAGATTTGATCATCAATTTTAGAAAAAATATACTTTCTTTACTTTCCGGAACGATGCTGTAACTGTTTCTTAATGGTCTGAATATGTCAAAGCAGGGTCTTCGTTGCTACCCGTCGCTATGTTATGTTGTTTGTTTGTTGTTTTCAGGAAGCAATTTCTTATTTTGAGCATAAGCAAATCTTTTACTAAGACTGGTTTTCTTAAAGCGGTTGTTCTTTGATGTTTGACGCTGCACTCTGCAATATTCCAGCTCTATAGCGGCGGTCTGTAAAGAATCGAGTCTGACCAGACAACCCAGTGATTGTCATCATGAGAATCAATGTACGCAATTGGGATACGATGACCTCCATCAACTACGTCAGCGAGCCTGGATCTTCACGGGTCTCGAGTCATATATAACCATGTCGAATAGGATGGGCCTCAACGTGTGATTTGCAGTTTAACTTCATTGGGGAGTTGATAAAGACAAATATACTAATCAAAGCTCGCTTAGAATCAGCAAAATGGGAACGCCAGTGGCCAGTGACTAAATTGACTAGATAGACTAAGTGGAAAAACATCATGTAAGGACCAACCTGTAATTGATTATGTCATTGCATCTCCAATGTGCCTACCCCTTTTCATAACATTTGATAAATAGGAGTTCTCCCCGACATTCTCACATGTACATTTCCACTCACGTTCACTGTGACAAAACCTAACTTAGAAAACCCGGACCCCACCCAACCAACCAGCTTACGAGGAAATGGAGAAGTGATAGCAACAAAACACTCATTCCGCCAAAGTTCGGAAATGAATGTAAAAAGGCAAGAAAAATAAAGTTTAACAAAGCCAAACGTCGTTTTAAGAAAAATAATACAGAAAGAAATTAAAGTGTCTACCGACAGCATATGAAAATATAATAACCAACTGACCGAAGCGTTTAGCAAAAATTAGTTGGGAGAATATGAAACAAACAACGTATAATATTGCGTATGACATTGCGAGCTTCTTGAACGAGAACCCCATACAAGACGAAGATAATTTCAATGATTACATTTTAAATGAAATGTACATCTTTGCAGTATTTTGAATGATGATATCACTACCGACGAAATAATAAAGGCGGCAAAGGATCTGAAACGGAACAAAGCAGCTTGTCTCGGTAATGTAGAAAACGACTATATCATTGACAGTGTCGATTTATTAGCTCCTTTAAATAGTGAATTTTTTAATCTGGTATTCGCCTCTGGTATTATCCCTAAATCATGGTAAATCGGAAATATAAAACCAATTCACAAACATAGAGGTGATCCATCTGACCCAAATTCATATAGACCGATAACATTGCTTCGGTAGGTTATTTGCAAGTGTCCTAAATGACCGATTGAAATTCGTTTTAGAAGAAAATGATCTTTAATATCAGCGCAAGCTGGCTTTAGAAACAACTTTTCATCGACAGATAATGTATTTGTTATTCATATGTTAAAACAATTTTTTAAACTCAAAAGTAAAAACTGTAGAACTGGTCTTTGGACCAAAATGTTCAAAAGAGGTATAAAGGGAAGATTGTTTAATTGGGTTAAAAATATGTACATATGAATAACGAAATATTTGGTAAAATCAAATAATACATTATCCGAGTATTTGCCACGTGAATCAGGTGTACAACCAGGTTGGTTGGTTGGCTGGTTGTTTGACGCCGGACTCAGCAATATTCCAGCTATATGACGGCTGTCTGTAAATAATCGAGTCTGGACCAGACAAACCAGTGATTGACATCATGAGCATCGAGCCACGCACTTGGAATTGATGACATGCATCAACCACGTCAGCGAGCCTGACCACCCGATCCCGTTGGTCGCCTTTTACGACAAGCATAGTCGCCTTTTACGGCAAGCAGTGGTTGCTGAAGACCTATTCTTCCCCGGATCCTCACGGGTCTGTATAACCAGGGAAAAATCTGTCACCCCATTTGTTTTCAATCTTACTTAATGATCTAGAATCTTTTTAATCGACAACGAATGCGAAGGATTAAATATCGACTGCTTAATGGAGAATGAGACCCGGGGTTGGATACATTTGATATTACTCCTAAATGCTGTCTCCAAGGTCTACAAAATTCACTCGATGTGTTTCAAACATAATGTTTAAGGTGAAAACTAAACGTAACTATATCTTAACATATGTAACTGTTTATTAAAAAGAGCTAGAAATGTAAACCTAGCACACGATTGTCATCTAACTGAATTTGATATTATGGTAGCTCCAATCATGTTATATAC